>NC_081191.1:17660837-18028337 GCF_902713425.1 Acipenser ruthenus | reverse complement strand
AGTACAAGTTACAACGCAGGACCAACAACCTTCAAAGTCATTTCCAGTGGCGTAAACTTAAAGATAACTGCGTCAAGTGCGAAAATGTGAATACCGTGATGATTTTTTTTTTTTGGTACATCTCATTATGTTATAGCTTCTTGTTAATTATCTGATTTATATTACAATTCAACATATTATTACTTAATTGAAACCACAACTGCCTTTCTCCTTGCCTACATCTAAATCAAATCGTATAGCCTCATCATTATATAACAATGTTTTACACAGCACATTGCCAGACTTTTCATTAGCATGTCTGGTTTAGATTCTTATTTTTAGCAGGATCTTGAGTCGAACTTTTGAAAAAGTAGCCAAAACTACAGAAGCAAACAACAAAAGTTCAACTGGATTAGTTTGAAAATTATTATCGAGCCAAATATAGGAATTAACAAGCACAATCAAAATAAAAACACAGCGTAGGTACATTCTCGACAAAACCAAACACTAAAATAATAACACAGTTCTGATGTAAAAAAAAAAAAAAAAAAAAAAAAATACATGTTAGCGACTAACTTTTCCGACCACCTTGACTTCTCAGCAGTAACACAGAAAAGCATTAAAACTTACGTTTGATCTGCCTTGGGTTGCTTTGCTTCCTTCGGGACATGCCTGCTATGTGATGGTCAGTGCTTCCAGGTGTACCAGTGACAGATCAATACGTTTCTGTTCATCCAGGAGCCGATCAATGTCTGAGGTTTCCGATGAAAACTAAATAAAAAAAGGGATAGGCTGTGATCACTCTATTGCACTGCCTGCCTCTGCCTCTCTGCCTCTCTCTCTCTCTCTCTCTCTCTCTCTCTCTCTCTCTCTCTCTCTCTCTTACTCCTTCTCTCGCCCGCTCTTGTTTTTCTCTGAGATGAAACTGCACAGAGCCGCGATCCACACGGATGAATGAAGAGGTGAAAGCGTTTCGCGCTTTTGTTTGAAGATAAGGTTTGTTCCTCCCCGGGTGCCGTAGGCTGAGCCATTGAGTTGAAATGGCCATGTGCTGTTTAAAACAGTTGGCTGTTATATATGATATCTTACCACTGACCATAAGAACAGACCATCGACGTGTTTGACATTTTGTAATGCTGTAGACTCAATGGCATGTAATGGTAAATTGAACATATTTTAGAAAATCAATTTCATGTTCACGAATAATCCTAATGAATTGATCACTTCAGGACAGAATAAAAGGGGTACTTAAAATGCATAACCATTCCAATAGAAAACATGTTAACTAAAGCTTTTGACGCATTTGTGTAGTATTATATTGAGCGTGTGTTTAATGGGTTAGGCACACATTAATAAAGTGTGTTACTGTTTTTCCTGTTTGCACCCGAACGCTTTGCATTCTGACATAATTCACTCTGCTGGCGTTCACTGGCGCGGGGGGCTGTCAACGATATGACGTAACAGACAGAGGCGCCAGAAAGGTTCCAATATGACGGCGGCCTGCATTTCCACCTGACCCAGAAAGCTGACAAAAAAAAATGAAGTACTGGCCAAACGGTTGACTTTTTAACACAATTGGCGCAGCGAGACGTATATGTTATTTTGAGTACAGTTCCCCTTAACGCATTATTTTGTAGCTAAGAAAATGTATTCATGTTACATAGCCTATCAAAGTCAAAGAGTCATGAATGAAATATGGCAATTCACGCTAACACAGGCTTACAACCCGATCATTTGCAGTTTTATTTGCTAAGGCTTGTACAATGTGTTGCTGCTTAAATGACTTATATTGTGACGCCTAATGTGTGCTAAACCGTGCTCCAAGAAAAGTGCACAGACAGATGACTTTTAAAAAACACAGCAAAATAATATTTCTTTTTTTTATTCTGTTATTCCAACAATACAAAAAAAAAATCCGAGAGAAAACTAATTTTCAAGATCATGTGAAACAATGAAATAGCTTAGCTCACCTCGTTTACAGTATTTTGAACAAAGGTGTTCCATATAGCCCAGTATAATGTTTTTAACTCTTGTCTATGCCCTATTTTATTCTGTTATTTAAATCATAATTTTGGCAAACCTTGCTAGTAAAGCTACATGTATCAAATTGGTTTGTGTTTCAAAATTCTGCGGCAAGGAAATATACAGATAGAATTATAGTTTGGAGTTCCAAATATGTTTTTTTGTTCAATTACACGAATGTACTGTATATTTAAAATAATAATAAAACAATTGTATTAATGTTAAATAACAAATTACGAAATGTAAATTCATATTTGATAACATGTTGGTCAGATTACATTGACAAACTTTTCTTGGCACCATGTCTCTTTGCAATTAAAATGTTTTATTGTTAAATAGTTGAACTTCAATTAATTTGAGAGAATCGGTAATCTGTCTTTCATAATATCGTATTCCACAGGCAAAATAAACAAAGACGACTTCTGTGCAAAATCACTATCTGGAAAGAAATAAGGTATAATGTATCTAACCAATCATAATTGTAAAACAATATACACTTTGTTAAATTGACGATATAGTAACACTGTACCAACAGGGCATGTAGTGTGGAGAGATGGCAGGAACACAGTAGTATTTCCTTTACCATTTTTGGCAAGTCGCAAGCTCCCATAGAGAGCATACTTCAACTAAATAATTTTGATATGAATGTCAAACAAGTCTTTGTTTTTGCGCCGTTTGTTTAATTTGAATATGATCATGTACAATCCAGCTTATATATACGAGAGTAATTATACAAATAAGGGCTCATTTTCTTATTTTTTTTAAATGTATTTTAAAATTTACTAAATGTTCACAACTGTACTCGCATCAACTAGGTGGTAACCCCAGTGAGAAGGTCAATACAAGCATTTTGCAGTAAATATGTAGATTATTATGGGGCTGACATACGTAAATTGCACCCTGCCAATAAAACTGATTTGACACATGTTTTTGTGTGACATAGGTATGAGGATGACCAAACATCTATTCAATACGATACAATACAGTACTTATGTATTAAGGATCTATATAGATGTATTCCCATGGGGAAGGAAAACAGAATGTCAACTGAAACAGTACTGCATGCTCTCATCTGGTTAATGTAATATATAGAGTAAGTTTAGCTTCATAGTAATATTGCTGTTATGGTGAATATAATAATAATAATAATAATAATAATAATAATAATAATAATAATAATAATAATTACTATTTAAAAAATATTATTTTATACCCACCTACAAAATATCCCTGTATGACATTCCTGACATATGTACTCTGGGCATTTTTGGATATGTACATTGCATGATTGCAAACTGTATGTCTCGTGGATATACAACACAGTACCATTTACCTCTATTTGTGTTCCTATAGAAGTAATCACTAATTGTTACCACTGCCTAATATACTGTACAATTTCCTGTTAATGATGCATTATACTTTTTACTGTAAAATACAGGTTTTTGAACATGGGTCATATTATTTAATGCAACTGCTAAAATAATAAATAGTAAGTCCATACTTTTCATACAATGCATGTGGGAGACGCACTGTTGTCACTGTGAATGGTTATTTTTCTTTTACCTTTTTGATAGGTCATGTGCAACATGTGAATGTTCTTAAGAAGTATAAATCTATAGAATCACGTTTTAATCGCTTTCAAATATTTCTGATTAATTGGCCACAGGGATTATTAGAAGGGCTGTATTCTAATGATAGCTTGTTTCTCCAAATTCTTCATATCTTAATCCTCACATCTAGTACTAACAATATGATCAAATGGAAAGCTTTAGGACAACAGTATATTGTTTTAACACAAATCACTATAGCCTTCTGTTGAATATATATATATATATATATATATATATATATATATATATATATATATATATATAGGCTATATATATATAATCAGCTTAGTACAAAGGTGGTTATTTTAATATATAATATTTCAGGTTTTAATAGCGCGATAAACTTCAATTCTAACACTATCGTTTCTTAAGCTAATGTGATTTAAACGTACGTGCTTGTGCAATTATCATATTAATTTGAAACAGTGGAAGTCATACAAGTTTAAAAAAAAAACATGCTGTTATTACAACATGTAGCCACTTGAAAGCACAATATATAAAAAAAAAAAAAAAAAAAAAAAAAAACAGCAGTTATAATGACCAGCAGTGACAAATATCTCTGTAAAAGTAAAGTGATTGTTCTGTAGCCGATTTTCCAACAGTGTTATATAATTAACCAGGATATAACATTTAATAATCTGGCCATTTTATAACAATTGTGTTAAAAAAAATAATAATTCCGTATACAGTAATAAGCAATTATCACATACAGTATGATTATCGGAATATATTATAGCAGTATACAGTAGTCTTTGTTGGAAATATGTAGGATTCAGTCTTGGGGCTGGATCACTAAAACTGTGTGACTGATCAAGCAATTGGCTGAAATGTAAAATCTTTCATCGTAAAATCTTTCATCGACCACAGCTAGTAAAAGTATGAGAAAGCACTAGGAAGCATGTTAAAATAAACACACACTTGCGCTAATCACACTATAGGGTTTATTCGCTGCGTTTTTTACTCCCGACGTTTCGCTGCTTATTTGATATTCAGACTTGCGCATCAAGTATGACAGGCAAGATGGGGAAACGTCTGATTATAGCAGTGCAGAGTATATGGTTCTTTATGATAAGCAGCACAAGAAATATCTCGATAAAGAATACAAACAGAAATTATGGGAAAATATGAGGAAATCGGAAAGTAAGCACTATTGGTATGTTAAAATATATACACTGTTTTTGATTACAGGTTTTCGTTAAATGTCCGGGTGTAGCATCTAGAAAGTGCATGCCATGAGATACCGCGGCTCATTAGCTTACATATATTCCACACAGTTGAGCTACCAGACTAGCCGTATGCTGTGGTTGTGAAGGAGTCGTCGGTAACACGGTATCTGTGAGAAATAAAAAAAATAAAAAACACACCAGAATGCATCGAAATGATTGTGTTTCGAAAGCCTATCTGTAGTTCTAATTTTGTTTAAACAATGTTTTTGTTGCCAGTATCATTGTTTGAGATTATTTGTTACCAATACAGCGGCCGATCTGACACGTCACATGCTCCCTTTTATATTCACAGGGTGCCCATTCGCTCTACACACACCCAATCTATCAGGGCTCCCCGGCCAATATATATATATATATATATATATATATATATATATATATATATACACACTACCGGTCAAAAGATTTAGAACACCTCCATTTTTCCAGTTTTTATTGAAATTTACGCAGTTTAATATCTCAATGTACTCTGAAATTAAAGCATAGAACAAATAAACAATTGGAGATAAAAGAGAAATCATGGAATCGTTTTGTTTAGCAAAATTTAATCTAAATTTTTGACTCATCAAAGTAGCCACCTTTTGCAGATATAACAGCCGAACACACTCGTGGCATTCTTTCTACAATGGAAATCAAATATTGTTCGGAAAGTTCTTCCCAACACTGTTGTAGAAGTTCCCACAAATGTGTTGCACTTGTAGGTTGCTTTGCCTTTTCCCTTCTGTCCAGTTCATCCCAAACCAGCTCGATGGAGTTTAAGTCTGGAGACTGTGATTTGAAGCCTACCGTCTTGTTCTTTTCTTCTAAGGTAGTTCTGACATAGCCTGGAGGTATGTTTTGGGTCATTATCTTGCTGTAGGATGAACCCCTGACCAACTAGGCGTATACCAGAGGGTACTGCATGGCGCTGCAAAATGCTGTGGTAGCAGTTTTGGTTCAGGGTGCCACTCACTCTGTGCAAGTCGCTGACTCTGGATCCAGCAAAAGAGCCCCAGACCATCACGCTTCCACCTCCATGTTTGACAGTTGGTGTCACACACCGAGGAACCATCCTTTCGCCTACTCGACGGCGTACAAAAACCCTGCGTGATGAACCGAAGATTTCAAATTTTGATTCATCAGTCCATAAGACCTTCTTCCAGTCTTCAGTAGTCCACTGGCGGTGCTTCATGGCCCAGGCAAGCCTCTTTTTCTTATTTTGCCATCTTAGCAATGGCTTTCTTACTGCCACTCGACCTGTCAAACCTGCAGCTCGAAGTCTTCTCTTCACAGTTGAAACTGAGACGTGCTTACTTCGACCAGTGTTAAGCTGTGCTTGAAGCTGTTGTCCTGTCAGCTGCCTATCACGCAAGCCGTTGACTCTCAGAAACTTGTCTTCTGATTCTGTTGTGGCTTTGGGTCTGCCAGACCTCTTCCTGTCAGAGTTTCCTCCAGTTTCCAAGTGCCTTTTGATGGTGTAGGAAACTGTACTCACTGACACCTTGGCTTTCTTTGCAATTTCTCTAAAGGAAAGACCTACACTTTTAAGGGTTATAATGGTCTGTCTGTCTTCCTTTGTTAATTGCCTTTTTCTCGCCATTATGAGAGCAATATACTACTTCCTGCAGTACAATACTGTCCAAATAATGCTTAAGAGGGTGTAGTAACACAGTCTGTTCCAACACTGCTTTTATACAGACAGAGGGTTTGTAAGTAATCAACAAAAGTTGGGACACCTGTAGGAATTGTTAGTATCAACTTTCAAGGCTTCATTTACTTCCATTGCTGCAGAACAGCTGTAAGTTGTTAACCCATTACTTGTTCCCTGAAAAAGGCCTTTTTGTATAACTCTGAAAAGTACATTATTTTTCAGTTTTTGGTAACCTAAACTTTTTTTTTAACCTCTGGCAGTTTACCGCTTACCTTTGTACCATTTCAGGTTATTCACTGGACTTGAACTGCTTAAATTTCAATAAAAACTGGAAAAATGGGGGTGTTCTAAAACTTTTGACCGGTGGTGTGTATATATATATATATATATATATATATATATATATATATATATATATATATATATATATATATATATATATATATATATATATGGACGATAAACGCTGTGATCATATCGTCCAAAAATCGAACCTGTTTCGATTTTTTATCAGTGAATTTTGCTTTTTTTTTCGCAGCGATTACGCTCAAGTGTGAAAAGTAGTACTGTATTCAATTCCATAGGGTTTGTACCCTAGAAAACGTAGCGAATAAACACTATGAATAGCCCTTAAGGGGACATAAAGTATTGATCTTTTTTTCTTTATTTAATCTCTCCTGTGCGTCAAAGTTAATTAAATCAAATATAAAATCTTATTTTGGTGAGAAACTTCACCTCGTCATCTTGCATTTGAAATCGTTTATATGCACTGCATGTTAACTACTGAGGAGGTTTATTTAATAACGCCTATATGCACTTTTTGGTCATTCTGTTTTTGCTAGCCTTCTATCACGATGGTAAATGCTTTGTAAATATGGCGTATATAATGCTTGTTATTTCACTATTTGACTTACATATTAATAAAATCTGAACAGTGTATTACTGAAAACAGTGTATTAACAACAACAACATTTGTTTTAGATAGCACCCTTCATGACAAAGTCACAGAGCACTGTACGATAAAACAATTAAAAATTAAAAACATACAAAAAAAAATTAGATGACTTAAATGCAGTGCACAAAAAATAACTTTGGTAAAGGTACAGAAAGTACAACATGAATACACATGTATTCACCTTTGTATATGTTGGCCTTTGTGAAAGAAAGAATGCTTTAAGTTGCTTGCAGACCCATAGAAGAAGAATAAACAAACACAAGTACAAAATAGCCCCTCTTATTAATGCATGATGTCATAGGGCAGTTTAGCTAGAGCAATCTGACTTTCAAGAAAAACACCATCAGTATTCACAAAAATCCTAGTTTCTTGTTGTATGATTAAAAATATATATTTGCTGTCAAATTTAAAAGATTCATTTAATTATTTCACATAGAGAATACAATCTGTGCTTTATAAACTGGGAGTTGTAAAACGTTTCTACACAAAACTTCCTGAAAAGCTGTGTGCTGTGAACTCTTGAGAGCTTTCAGTCAGTCAGAATTCCAGTATTTTTCGGAAAACTAAGTTTTCCGAAAACTAATTCCGATATCAAAAGTAATGTAAACATTTTTTTCGGAAAATGTATCGGAATGTTCCTTAGGTCAGTTTTCGGAAAACAGCACCTAGAGATTTCCGATTCAATTCCGAAAACGAACCAAATGTATATCATGTAAACGCAATTTTCGGAAAACTTATTCTTATAGCGTACTGCACATGTGCAAACTTTGACCTTCATTCCTGCACGTGGTTTTAGAAAACAGAGAAAATAATAATAATATGTAGTCAGTCTGCATGGATCCATTTGCTCCGTTATTGAATCATATTTTGTCATATACCTGTACTTGCTAGAAACAAAGTCTGTTATCTTGCTCTTAATTGTATTGATACTTGTATTGTGATTCTTGAAATGCATTTTTGTTTACGACTGTAAGTCGTCCTGGATAAGGGCGTCTGCTAATAAATAAATAAATAAATAAATAAATAAATAAATAATAATGATGTTAGGACTCAAGTAATATTTGTCCGTATGTATTTTTTTAATAGCGCATACTGAAGCAGCACATGTTTTCCAGCTTTAAAATTCCGTGATAATTTAAAATAATGTCTGCAAAAGAAACTGGTAATATAGAACAGGATGAGCTGTTGGAAAGACTGACTGCACATTGTGGGGAATGTGAAAAGAGGTATAGGATAGTAATCTTTGAATTTAAGAGCTGACACTTCAATAAAGCACTTGTTATTAGATTGGTCTCCGTTCTATCGCAGAAAAAATGTCCGGTCTGTTCAAATCGTACTTAGGGTACTACAGTACTTTGCATGCGAAAATATCCTGCGTTTTCCGAAAACTTCAATCCATGTATACAGTTGAATTCTAATTAAACTTTCTATCGTTAATCACGTAAACACAGAAAAGTGACGTTTTAGGAAAATCAGTTTTCTGATTCAGTTTTCCGAAAACATTAGTTTTCGGAAAACGTTTTGTCATGTAAACGTACTGATTGTTTAAGACTCCCGCAGAACTACAGATCTGAGAGTAGCCTGATGTTTCACCATTTTACATTTACAGAAATTCGCTAGAAATGCAGTGTTTTTTAAACACCAAATATTAATATTTTTGTATTACCAGTAAAAGCACCATCTTTGGGCCATCCCTGTCCTACCCTAAAAATTTCAGGCTAAAATTCCAAACTTTCTCAGCGCTTAGGCCTCTTAAAAAAAAAAAGGTAAAAAAGGTCCTGCACAAGAATCCCTGGACAATCCGCCCCACCTTTGAGCACGACAGCCAGCTTGTTATCCTTTTGATCAGCTTGGTGTGGTTTCCAATAGCTTTCAAAAACACTATATCATCACCCGAATAGATGATTCCTCTGTACTACTTCATACCACTAACTGAGAGAGTTACATTAACTTAATATTCTTCTTAGGAGTCATTTGCTTGCCTGGTGTTGCTAGGGTACCACTCATCTAACTTTATTTATTTTTTTGTAAATTAGGATTCCGGGGGGGGGGGGGGAGGGGCAAGTGCCCCCCTTGCCCTCCCCTGTGGATACCCATGGGTAAGAATTAAAATATTTTGAACCTACAGATGATTGTCACTTTAATTAGGATGTACAAAACACATGGTCTCATAGTCTTTTAGGCTGTTTACATGATATCAAAAACTTCACAGATTGTCTCAGATTTCAAATGTCTGCTACCATTATACTGAACCACTGCTAGATGCCCTAATGGCAGCACAGGTTCAAACTGTCCAATGTGATCCTGTACAAAAAAACCCCCACTAAAACCACTGTTGAGCAGACAGACATATGAATGAAGAAGGCAAAAAGGAGTTGCAAACTGTAGGAAGAGGAAGCCTACTGGTTTGCGAGAAGGGGATTCACGTGGCATTACTTTAAAGCTTGTCATATATGCTTTTGAATTACACATATGACAAGACATAAAACCACACATATTGTTGCAGCTTGTCTTATGGTATTTTTTCCAAAAAAATGGCTCTTTGGAAGGGAATTCCATTAAGAAATTGCATTGTCATAAAAAAAACCTCTTTATCATCATTATTTAGGTTTTAAGTATTAATTTAATAAACATTTCCAAGGGCTGAATATCACCTTTCTCAATTAGCCAGTTGAATTGTCAAGTAAAAAAAAACAAGTCGTCTGTGAAATGATCTTGCAACCCAATTTCAGACCTCTGGATTTAGGCCTGAAGTTACAATTTTAAAGGGTTAATTAGAAAACTTTGTATTTTGTTATTCCTGTAAGTCGCCAACAGTTGAGCTTTCTAGAATACTTTGCTACGTCTTAGTTGGTGCTTATCTTGGCGAGAGCCGAGTTCAAATCAGCATGACGTTTTAACATCTACTCTCGTGTAATGGAAACCAAAATGGCATTGTATCATATGATGAATATAGCAGACTCATAGAAACAAAAATACTTAGACTAACATAATACACGACAAAACTAAATGTAGAAGAATGAATCATAAATCTTATGGAATTGATCATAAACACAATAGTGTTATTGTTTATTTTAATTGTTGTAGACTATACTTTTTGATTGAAAACAACATCAGGTATAAAGTATTAAAATGTGTTAGTAAGAATCATAACAGTATCATAACTTCAAATATATCCCAATTGAGGTAACCTGTGATAGGATTTCAAAACCAGTCCCTGCTGAATCATTCACAGACTTGGAGTTGATGTTTGTTTGAAAATAATGTTCATCCTTTGACTTTAATAGCTACACCCTTACATCACAAACCTTTGTCAGTCATGTGCGTTTTTTAGGAAAGATTTATTATGTATTTTATATATATTCATTTGATATATTTTATTAAAAATACTTGATATTGAAAATCGATGTCTCCGAATTGAAAATCACTGACAGATAACTGTCTTAATGATGAACTGGTATTTATATGGATACAATATTTAATTTACCATAGACTTTTGTTTATTTAAAGAAAGGCTGTAGTACCAGCACCATATATGGATGATTTAAGGAATGTTATTATTCATGTAGGTATACAACGTTTATTTATTTCTCTTCCTCCAGAAGACTATAATAATAATAAAAAAGTTAATGAATATTCAAACCAAAAATAACATGATTGACTATACCTATTCATGATATGCAGACATACCGAAACCTTAAATTCTAACAATACACTTGGAGAAAACCAAATGAAGCTCTTATCTACAGAGGATTTCAATATTAATTTGCAATATTTCCTGTGATTTTCTGACAGATTTTTTGTGGTCTTGAAAACTAGTACATTTCATATACATATTTAGCTGATCCTATTAAAAAGTATTCTATCACCCTAAAAATGTTTTGTATTATGTGAGAGTAGCTGTTATTTACTTCATGCTATTATTGAACTTGGCTTTGCCAAGATAAAATGAGATAGTAGTGGTGGGGACCAACCAAGACGTAGCTTCCCTGTAATATATGAGCTTTCAGAGCTTTTCCTCCGCCAGCTAACGTGGGTTCCTATCGGCCCGGTGTTGATGGCTGAAGTTTAATGTTGGCTCCTGGGATCTGCCCAGGTCTTTTAGTTGATGAATGTTTTCAAATTGTACTTGATACGTTTATAAGAAGTTATCATATTAGAAAGAAGCTCAGTTTTTTTTTTTTAATTTAATTTCTTTATTACAGATTTAGAGGAATTTAAGACCCAGTTTAAACCATTTGCAGAAATGCCTGAAGACAAGCGATCCGCGTTGTTCAAGATGGTGAATAAAGTGTTGTATGATAAAGCAGTGCTTATCGTTGTGGAGAATGTGGTAAGTGCTCAGCTCTGGAAGCAGGAGGACAGTGGTAATGGTTATGTAACTAAATAGAAATGACATTTGGATTTGTGTCTGAAGAGTGTGGGTTAGTCTAAATGGTGGAGGATCTAGTTATTGCCATTCATTAAACCAGCAGGGCTTTGTAGAACCAACATATATAACAGTTTGGGGGTGTCTCTTTGGTGTATTTTTAAATAACATTTGTAAGTAAAATGCCTGGTTTGGGCCTCTTCTAAAATGTATTTAGGACCGGTAGGTCGGCCACTGTTAATAGCAATTAGCAACTGTTAACAGCATTTTAAAATGTACAAAAACTTGACCAATAGCACACTATTTTCTTGTGTGGATGTGTGGATGTGTATTTAGTTTGTTTCTAGATAAGCTTGTGACTTATAACTTGTGAATGGCTTGTTGGGTTTATTTGTATACCACTTTTATAATGGTGTAAATTTGAATGGCTTTATCGAGAATACAAAATATATGTATTGGTCTGTGATTGTAGTTACACAAATAACATTAATTGGATTGATTCTTCATAAAGGTCCATGATTAGTAAATAATAAAATAAAAACATACAAACAGTTTTAAAATGCAACCATATTTGTACCCTGGAATGGTTGTTACAACATACTGCAAACCCATCAGGCTTTGTAACAAGAGCATAGAGTTAACAGTAGATACTGTATAAACCCCAATGCCTTTTGCAACTTTACGTATTAAGTACAAAGACAACATTTTAAAATGATTTCTATAACAAACAGGCTGATAAATTAATTATCTTAAAGTCACAAAAGTAAAACAAAACCACACAAACTACTCGTAATTGTGCTCAGACATGGTGAACTGATGTCTACTCTGCATGGACTTTATAAACAGCTAGACGCAATCTGATTGCCCATTCTGTAACAATTGTGTTTGTTACAACCTACCCTTGTTACAGCCAGAGTTCAGTGACAAATTTGGTTGCTATATTGGTCCTGAAGGATCACTATCAGACAATAACCACTTACTGAATTATACATGTTAGCTTATAAGAACTTTAACAAAAAGTTTGATTTCAGAGCTATAAAACTGAACATGCTTCCAAGTATAGTTTCATCATGTACCTTCTCTACTACAATATGTTAGAAAGCATGCTAACCAACAAACAGCTTGTTAAGTCCCTAATTAATAATGATGTGCCTGTACTGCAAAAGTATCCTAATGCTTAGCAGCTTTTTAAAATACTATATAGTATAATACATTCTGTAAGAACTATCACGTTATCATTTAATAAAACTAAATAGGCAAATGTTGAAAACTAAAATTAAGATAACATTATTTAAAAAAATAAGTATAAACAAGTATAACACAACCGTACAGCACACCGGTATACATACTTCACTCTATTGATGGAGTAAATAGTTTTTCAGATAATTCCTTGCTAATTGTGCTAGCTAAAATGTGTAGTCTTTGCAATGGCATCACATTATATCATGATATCTGTTGCAACAGTGGTGAGGAGTAAGACAGTTTTCATTGCAATCTGTGTCAATGAGTGGACTTCAAAGGATTGTTATTCCACAGAATCTCTCCCCAGTAAAAATCATTGTACTTGCATTACTTGTTTGAAGCCTGGGCTGACAAGCAGTTACAAATACTTGAGAGAAAGATAATTCTTTTTCTATGGTTTGGCACAGATGGTAGAGATAATTAACATTATGCTGTTCAGGTCACCAGGGAAATCATTGACATGCAATTTATCATATTAATAGGTTTAAAAAAATCATATTTTAGAATAACAGATACTTTTTTTGTTAAAGCTTTTATTTAAACACTTTTAATTATTAGACATTTAATAGCAAAACTTGAAACATCAATTGACTAAAATGAACATATATTTGTTAATCAATATAATAAAATAAGTGAGAATTTTAGCAGATAGATTGTATAAAAATGGATTTATATCAAAAGATTAAAAAAATTACATGCTCCCTCAAAATCCAATAACAGGTTTGGTTAGAGGTAACCCCAAAATGCACAAAGATAAACATAAGAACATAAGAAAGTTTACAAACGAGAGGAGGCCATTCAGCCCATCTTGCTCGTTTGGTTGTTAGTAGCTTATTGATCCCAGAATCTCATCAAGCAGCTTCTTGAAGGATCCCAGGGTGTCAGCTTCAACAACATTACTGGGGAGTTGGTTCCAGACCCTCACAATTCTCTGTGTAAAAAAGTGCCTCCTATTTTCTGTTCTGAATGTCCCTTTATCTAATAACCATTTGTGACCCCTGGTCCTTGTTTCTTTTTTCAGGTCAAAGAAGTCCCCTGGGTTGACATTGTCTATACCTTTTAGGATTTTGAATGTTTGAATCAGATCGCCGCGTAGTCTTCTTTGTTCAAGACTGAATAGATTCAATTCTTTTAGCCTGTCTGCATACGACATTGCCTTTTAAACCCGGGATAATTCGGGTTGCTCTTCTTTGCACTCTTTCTAGAGCAGCAATATCCTTTTTGTAACGAGGTGACCAGAACTGAACACAATATTCTAGGTGAGGTCTTACTAATGCATTGTAGAGTTTTAACATTACTTCCCTTGATTTAAATTCAACACTTCTCACAATATATCCAAGCATCTTGTTGGCCTTTTTTATAGCTTCCCCACATTGTCTAGATGAAGACATTTCTGAGTCAACATAAACTCCTAGGTCTTTTTCATAGTTCCCTTCTTCAATTTCAGTATCTCCCATATGATATTTATAATGCACATTTTTATTGCCTGCATGCAATACTTTACACTTTTCTCTATTAAATTTCATTTGCCATGTGTCTGCCCAATTCTGAATGCTGTCTAGATAATTTTGAATGACATTTGCTGCTGCAACAGTGTTTGCCACGCCTCCTATTATTGTGTTGTCTGCAAATTTAACGAGTTTGCTTACTATACCAGAATCTAAATCATTAATGTAGATTAGGAATAGCAGAGGACCTAATACTGATCCCTGTGGTACACCACTGGTTACCTCACTCCATTTTGAGGTTTCTCCTCTAATCAGTACTTTCTGTTTTCTACCTGTTAACCACTCCCTAATCCATGTGCATGCATTTCCTTGAATCCCTACTGCGTTCAGTTTGAGATTTAATCTTTTATGCGGGACTTTGTCAAAAGCTTTCTGGAAATCTAAATAAACCATGTCGTATGCTTTGCAGTTATCCATTTTCAATGTTGCATCCTCAAAAAAGTCAAGTAGGCTGACTGTCTCCCAGGATATTATTACCATATAGGTAATTTTCCATTTTGGATCTTATTATAGTTTCCATAAGTTTACATATAATTGAAGTCAGGCTTGAAGTCTGCTTCGGTTTTGTCTCCCTTTTTGTGGATCGGTATTACGTTTGCTATTTTCCAGTCGGTACAACCCCTGTGTCAAGAGATTGTTGCATGATCTTGGTTAGCGGTTTGTAAATAACTTCTTTCATTTCTTTGAGTACTATTGGGAGGATCTCATCTGGCCCAGGGGATTTGTTTATTTTAAGAGCTCCTAGTCCCTTTAACACTTCTGCCTCTGTTATGCTAAAGTTATTTAAAATTGGATAGGAACAGGTCGACATGTCAGGCATGTTGTCCATGTCCTCCTTTGTAAAAACCTGTGAAAAGTAATCATTTAATATATTTGCTATTTTTTTTCTTCATCTATGATTTTGTCTCTTAGACATTTAACCTCCTCTTTGAATGTTCTCTTGCTGTTATAATATTGGAAAAATATTTTGGAATTGGTTTTAGCCCCCTTAGCAATATTGATTTCTATCTCTCTCTTGGCCTTTCTAACTTCCTTTTTGACTTGTGTTTGCAGTTCCAAGTACTCTTTCTGTGTACTTTGTTTTTGGTCCCTTTTAAACACTCTGTAAAATGCCTTTTTTCGCTGAATATTTTTTAAAATTGATCTATTAAACCATTTTGGCCATTTTGTTTTAGATTTAGATTTGTCTACTTTTGGGATGTAATTGTTTTGCGCCTCTAGTACTACATTTTTAAAAAACAGCCATCCTTTTTCTGTGGATGTTTTCTCTATTTTACTCCAATCTACTTCTGTTAGTCTCCGTTTCATACCTTCATAGTTTGCTTTTCTAAAATTGTAAACCTCAGCTTTAGTCATTACTTTTGGGTTTTAAAAAATATTTCAAATGAGACCATGTTGTGGTCTGAGTTTGGCAATGTTAGCAACCAATGCGAATGATTGTTAGCACAATTGATAAACCAACATACTTTATTGCAGAAAAAGCTGAGAGGCAGTTGCAGCCACATGTTGAAAAATGACCTAGCTATGTTAAAGAGACAACATATTTTCTGAATAGGATTAACAGATTAAAAAATAAACTTCCAGAGAATACTATTTTATTTTGCATGGATGTAAAATCCCTGTACCCCAGTGTTCCCAGGAATGAAACTTTAGAGGCATGTAAGGAGGCACTGGATAACAGAAAAGAGAAGAACATAACACCTACAGAAGAGCTATTAAATATGATCAAGGTAGTTTTAGGAAATAGTTATTTTACATTTGGAAATAAATGTTTCAAGCAGAATGATGGCACAGCAACAGGCTCCAAGTTAGGCTTGCATTTTGCAAGCACATATATGGGTAAATGGGAGGATATGTTGTTGGGTAAAGTGTACAAGAAACCTTTAGAATACATAAGATACGTGGGTGACATTTTCAGAATGTGGTCACATGGAGAGGAATCTCTTTTCCAGTTTCATGAATTAGCAAATAATATCCGTCTAATATTTCGGTAGATCTAAGGTGGACAAAATCAGAAATGTAATTCTTATGTACCTTGGTTAAACTTGATCAAGTATTATATATAATATAATATGCAGAAAATTCATTTAACCCAATTTATATATATATATATATATATATATATATATATATATATATATATATATATATATATATATATATATATTAGTGCTGGGACAAACACAGGATTTTCATGTTCGGATATTCGCTCACAATTTAAATATTCGGATGTTCGTTTCAAAAAGTAATAAAAGCCATTATATTGCTCTGAATGCAGGCAGAGGTAGGGGGCATGGCCATGGCCCGTGTGTGTGCCTTTATTTTACAGCAAGACCTTACAACATGTAACACGTTAAAATAGAAAAATATCCCAGGAGTAAAGAATAAGTTGTGTAGGACTTACTTTACCCCAGTGAATTAACTATAAAACAAAGGACGCCAAATAGCAGTTCAAGTTAAACGTTGTTTTGTTTATTCCCGAAATAAATAGTACATGAAGACTGCATTTTTATTTCTTCTTTTTTTCAGTCCTTGCCATTGCCGTTTCTTCACGGTAACCAGTGGCCGTAGACATGTTCTCATAAATTAATAACACAAGGTTTACTTGTGCCTTTTTGTAGATGGACAAGCAAATGAAAACTGAAATTTAACTTTAAACACTTCAAATAAAATAAACGTGGAAATGGTATTGTAAAGTGAAAGGGGGGAAAACTCACTGTTTTGGTTCTTGTTTATTACATTCCACATAACAGAACGTGTTTTTTTCCAATTCCATAGAAATTTTGCAAATAAAGTTTTAATTTGTTTGAAATACATTTTGGGAATTCTTAAAGGTATCATTGAAAGTGGATATGCTATAACTGGCATTATTGCCATTTTGATAATGTCTCTTCTTCCCCAAGCGAGAGTGGTAATTTATTCCATGTTTCCATGTTTCCATGTTTCCAGTTTTACTTTTATGTTATTTATCACCGGTATAATGTTTAGTTTTACTGTTTCTGTCATATTTTTATGAATAAATATGCCTAAATATCTAATCCCATTACTGGGCCAAGTAAAGTTATATTGTTTTAATTGTGAAGGAAAACAGGATTTAGATACATGGAAGAGCTTCAGATTTTACCCAATTTATAGAATATGCTGACAAATTCCCATATTCTGATATTGTATGGAATATTACTGGTAATGAATCTGACGGATTTGTGATTGTTAACTCGATGTCGTCTGCATAAAGCATAATTCCTTGAATTCTCTCATTTTGCCTAATGCTAGCTGCTGAAGGTTCTAAGCCAATTATAAATAGCAGTGGAGATAAAGGACATCTTTGACGAATACCCCTTTCTAAAATAACAGGATCTGCTTTGTTTCCACCAGTAGCAATTCTAGCAAGAGGGCTGTTGTACAATATTTGGACCCATTTTTGAAAAACTGCCCCCAAACCAAATTTTCCTAAGGTAGAAAGTAAGTATTCCCATTCAAATTTATCAAAGGCTTTCTCAGCATCTAGAGAAACAGCCATCATAGGAACGTTGCTATTTCTGTTTGATAAAGTCAAAGTTAACAAATTCCAGATATGTTTTGTCATAAATCTGTTTTTTAAAAAGCCTGCTTGATCTGGATGTATAATGTCATCCATTACATTTTTAAGCCGATTTGCTAAGATATGAGAGAGGATCTTAAAATCACACTGTAAAAGTGATACTGGTCTGTAATTTTTGCAATCTAAGAGGTCTTTAATTGGTTTGGGGATAAGAGTAATATTTGCTAAATGCATTGACTCTGAGAGATTTTTAGTTTTAAATGGATAGTTATAGGTTTCTAACAAAATTGGGGGAAAACCTGATTGATTCATTTTATAGAATTCTATTGAGAAACCATCCTCTTGGGTGCTTTCCCATTGGGTAGAGAATGAATTGCCTCTTTTATTTATTTTAAAGTAAATGGAGCATCAAGCATTTCAGCATCTGTCTTTTTAAGATTTGGTAGTGTCAGATTGTTGGATGTTTTTCAGAAGTATACAATTAGTGATAGAATGATTTGAATGTATTATTAATCTCTTTAGGATCAGATGCTATTATATTTTCTTCTGTTTCGATATCTGGAATATGACGAGATTCTTCAATCTTCCTTATTGATTAAGCCAAACGTTTTCAAAATTTTTCTCCAAAAAAATGGTAAAGGCGTTTGATTCTAGCAAGTTTTAAATTCTGTTCTCTGAGTTACTATGTTATTTAACTGGAATTTAAGCTTAATCAGTTCTGCATAGTTTGAAGAAGGATCAGATCGAAACTTTCCTTCAGCTTCCCTAATTCTGTTTTCTAGTTAGCATTGCTGATTGGTTTTCCTTTTTTTTAATTATTATTATTTTATTGCGGAGAAGTACTGAAAATGCGCGGGGGGGGGGGGGGGGGGGGGCTTGTAATACATACCTAAACAAAGGAAGCAAAGACGGGGGACCATATTAAAGGTATACATAATAACACGCCTCGGATATAGTGCTCCTACAGCATGTCCCCCAATTCCCGATACAAGTGCAATATTTCTCAAGTAAATACAGAACCGGTGTTCAAACTGTAAACAACTTAGCGGTGTAAATTCCATTTCTGTCTCTCCCTTTTGATACAGTATCTGAACTGGAGAAAAGCTGCGCTGGCACTTTATAACACAGACATCTTATTCAGCTGGGTTTATAACTAAATAAATATTAGGTCTGTAACGTGGTTATCTTTCCCAATCTATTAACTTTTTTGCTGCGAGAGGAGCTGCAGCTTTCTCCGGGAGACGAGACGTTTCAGCCCCGCGCTGGCAGCCGAACATGGAGCGAGCCCATTCCCTCTTCCTCTCTCCCGACCCGCTTGTCTGGTTTGCTTGTCTGTCGTTTGGAACTGAACTCCCGACTGCCGTTTAGCCAGGCTATAGTTTAAAAACTGCTGATTAAAATGATCCTCGAGTGGGAATGTTTTTTTTTGTATGTTTGTTTTTCTGTAAAAAATACAGCATTGTGCTTTATGCATGGTTAATTCACGGAAAGTTACATTTTTGATTCACTATATGCGTATTATAGAGAGGGAGTTATTTTAGTCAGATATGTGTTGTTATGTGTCCTGTGGAGTAAAGGTAAGTAGTTAAGAACACATTTACCGGTTGTGGTCCTGGGGGTTGCCACTTTTTCTTGTAATGATGCTTGAGCGTGATGACGAAATGCAGTAATCCCGCCACAGCCTGCTTCGGCCCCAAGCCAGATTCAGATATGTTGCAGGGCTGGAGTTTCACGGCTTGGTTCCGGCTCGGCTAGGGTATTTGCTAGTGTAAATACACGGTACGGGTGTGCTAGTGTAAAAGGGGTATTAGAGTTATAGCAGGATGCGTATACATGACCCACCAGCCTCTCTTCAGTTTCACTGTATCACTTTCAGTTAGATGCGACTCCTGCACTAGATATCACAATTATCTTGCCTTAAAGAAGACAGTATTTTTGCCCTTTTTACTGGGACAGATAAACCTTTTATGTTCCAAGAGACAATTTTTAATAAACTATTCGTATTTCTTAACTTTGTCATAAAATCAATATTGCATTATTATTATTATTATTATTATTATTATTATTATTATATAACAAATGTAAACTCTTTTGAGGCTTTTTATCAAATAAAATAACATTGCAGGTAAAGTATTAAATAATTAAGTAGAGATACATTACTCCATTCTGTCTGACAGAATTTGTTGCAAATGAGAAGAATTTGGTTTACATGTAAAGAAGTTAACAAATCCACTGTAGGGGTTGTCTTTTAAATCTGTGAACAATTTGAGGTGAACAATAAACAAAATACACTGAAGGTCCTAATGCCATCCTACCTAAAGCTGGGAACATTAGCGAAGGTGGTTTGTTTAGTCTTTTAATGGAAAATGATTTAGGTGTAATATCAACATGTTAAATAACATTTTAAATTGAGTAACAACTAACAATGGGTACTCTAATGACCTTTTCAATTATACATATTGAAATCATAATCACTGAAAAATGATAAGTTATGGGGTCCCTCATATTTGAAATGTTTGCTTTATGAAATTTCCATTTTTTCTTTCCTGGGAAAGTATCTTTGATGAGACTTTCGGCTTTTTTCACCATATCGGACATCCTTCTCCTGAAAGAACTTGTTAATGTGTGTGTGCTCCATCCTTTTCCTCTGCACTTCTGTGGAAAAGTCTCTGTATATGGAGATGCTGACTCCCTGAAACAACAAGGGTGATTTCTGTTGTGCTAAAGTCATTATCTTTTCCTGAAAGCGCAGTAGTTTCGCTATTACTGGCCTGGGGCTGCTGCTCTGGTTTGCTGACTGTCCCCTACTCGATGTGCACGCTCTACCTCAGTTGCTGAGCCATTTTTCAATTTGTCTGTACCAAATATTGTGTTTGTTTTGTTTTCTTTATTTGTTGTTTTTCTTCTGTTTTCCTGACATCTTGTAGATTCTTTCCTGTGTGTTCTTTGTTAGAAATTTCAGAAATTACACCATTTATTATAATATATAAACACCTTCACCTTAGAGCTCCCTGCTCCTGCTGCTTCCCACTGCTGTGCATCGTGTTACTCTCCAGCTTGTTCATTTCTATTCGTGACAATATTACCCGCATGCACAGATGTTCGCCGTCCTATAGCCCTATAGCATTGACCTTTATTGAGTCATGTGTCTTCTCTTAAGTACGAGTTACTCAAGGAATAAAGATAATATACTCGACGTTACACTGTCCCTTTAAAAACAGTAGAGGGCATTCCCACACCAATCATATTTCAGCTTACAGGCAAAGGGATTTGTGTTTTGTTCTCAGAGAATGCTATAGAAAGTAAGGGCATGTTCTTATTTAAATGATAAACATGTTTCTTTTGCTTTTTGCAATTACATACATACCCGTCATGTATGATGCATCAGAAGGTAGAGGCAATTTAGTAACATGCAGTAAATAGTAATCTTATTCAAAAACAAAACATGGGCACCTAATACTTTTGGATGTTTTGGATGTTCAAGCTAACAAAAAAATCCTCTTAGGTATATTAAAATCGTTCTTGGTACATTACTCACCATTAAATTCCTTTATGATTTATAGTTGCCGGTAATCCTTGACGGGTTTGTGATGGTTTGTACACAGAGGGTTATAGGGCACTTAAATCCACTCTATCTGTAAGTTATTGCAGGTATCAGATGAGAGTACTATGCAGTTACTTTTGTTGAAGGTTGGTAGGATTTAAACAGATCCCTTAAAGTACAATGCAGCAGACCTCTGGACTAGTTTCAATTTTGGCAATGCAAAAATCATTCTTATCAATACAACCTTCCCAAAAGAAAATATTTTGATTATGGAATAATATAGTTCAGAGATAAAGGACTGCAGTATTACAATCCAAGTCTCTTAAGAAAACCCTTGGGGGTTGCGAAACAACCACATTGCAAGAAAACCGATGTCTTTCCTATTTGTAATGCAAAAATCGAATTCTCCATCTTTATATTTTATTAATAACGTCTTTGGTGCCCAGGGTGATCACGGCAGACCCAAGTCACTTGAACCATTAGGTTTAAAATAAAATACTAAGTTTATCATGGTAAATGTACACAGTCATTCTTCAGGTTCCCCATGCTTTTCCCATAAATATAAGATGCATTTATCAGTTAACTATAGTTTGCTGTGTTTTTAATATGCTTTACCATGCTTTCATCATGCTTTATTACATTTTACTATAGTAAAATTGTATAAGGGATACCCTGATGTCAAAATACATTATGTGTTAATACTTCAGCTTTGCTTGTCCAAGTTGTGGCAACAATAGCTATGGTATGCAATGACAAGTTAGAATGACACAGTAATTATCATAATGTAAGCAATACAATCTTATTTATTGTATTGTATTGGTCACCCACTCTTTGTCATTACAAGTGAATGAACAATGTACTTTGACCTAGCAGTTACTTTGGAGACTGGTTAATTCAGGCATTACTGTAGCACAACATTACTTGTTAATGAGTTATAGTAACTGTAATTAGTGTTAGCTATGTATGATTAATCATGGTAAAACATAATTATTGTACCCATACATAATACATTTTCCATGTGCTTAAAATGAAAATCCAGTTAAAAATGAGAAAAGTCCATTTGTTTTTTTTATTAATTGATGTATTAATAAGTTGTATATAATACACATAATTTGGGCAACCGAGAAAAACACACTGATATAGTTAAAATATTTTTGGTTTATCAGTCTGTGATATAATATATTCAGTATATTTTATACACATGGCAGTCATATTTGGAAGCTTCTTTCAGTTTTCCTTTGTAAGAATAATCTATGATCAGTATCAGAAAGAAATGCCATATGGATGGTAAATACAGTACATGGTATCCTGATTTTGTATTTTGACAGATTAATTGCCCAGAATTACAGCTGCATCCAATTTATGCAACATCGTAACTGGAACTGCCAAGAATATATACTGAATATCGTGTTGATTAGTCTATAATTATTAGATTACAAAGGCCTAGGCTTAGTCCAAAACAGACTTGTTAATTATATATTTGCAATCAGCCCAAATAAACATGGCAGATGTAACAACAATATTTTAACTGAGTTTTTCCTACAGTCCAGCATCACAGGAAAACGACTTGTGAGTCTTGCATTTCTATTTAAAATATTTCAGTCAAGAAGTCTACATTTCAAACATTGTTCCCGGCTATAAAAGCAAATGCTACCTAAAAAAAGGATTTCTATATGATTATGTTTTTTTTTTTTTTTTTAATGTAATACATGAAAGATTTTGGACATTACCTTACTATAGGTTTCTGCTAGTTGGCTTTCAAATCACACTCTACATGTTTGCACATCTTCAATATATGTATTTATTTAATACATTATTCAACTATAAAGTATGCTTTTAACATTAAAAGCATAGTCTGTATTATTATTATTATTATTATTATTATTATTATTATTATTATTATTTGATCATTTTAATGTCATGCACAAAATATTGTTCCTTATTTCTATATTACAAAAACAAATTATTTCAAATATTACTGTTTTTTATGACCCTACAGTAAGAAAATATAATGATTACACAACTGCATTAATTAATAGTATAAAAGAATATAATTTGTTTCATAATAAACTAGAAGATTTGAAATGCACATTTTGTTTTATTATTATTATTATCCCTCTGTGGAAATTTGAATACGATCCTTAATGGTTAAATCATTGATAAAAACAGATAAAATATGAAATATTCAGGCATTCCTGTCACACTGTGTCAAAACCGTCCAGATGTAGGAAGCTGAAGTTGTTATCATGCAGGCAAGGACAGGCATTGAAAGAAATTCCTCTGAATTTCCAACCATATAAAAGTATTTTATGTGATGCAAATGAATGGTAATTTCTGACTATGGAGAAAAAACATGCCAATAAACCCTAGCATTTGGGGCTACAGCTCCACAAACAGGAGACACTTTCAATTTGCTTTGCCTGTCTTCCCGCGTTAGATGGTTGCGATTGCCGCGAAATTAATCCATTTAACAATCTGTGGCTTAAATTTAAGGATTTTCTTTTTTTTTTTTTTTTTTTTTTTTTTTTTAGAATATCAATAAGTTCCAATTGAAGAGAGGATTCTTTTGCAATTCAGGCATGTGCCGGCGATAACAGGAGAGTTGGCATGAAGAGAGGCAAAGATGGATTAATTATGCAGAGAACATGGAAATTCTGCTTATCATCCCTTAGCAAAAGAGCCCAGCTCACATAATCAGCAAACGGGGATAAAAAAACAAAACAAAAAAAACAACAATGCAATGGCACCTTCCAGCCCATCATCTTACAAGTTAGATTTTTCCTGTAATTAAAAAATAACATACAATTATATTCATATCTCATATGCAGACAACGAGTGGGTGTATATTAAATAATTGCATTGGGATATAAGGGTTGGGCAAAAAAAAGAAAATAACTGTAAAACCTTGTTTAACTGGGCTATAGGTCCCCTGGGTTGAATTGTACTACTTAGCTACCAAAAACTTACAGATCTTTAGAATAACAGCTGGGGGAAAGCTAAAAAAAATATTAATTTGGGGAAATAATTGGAAAAAAATGTGTAATGTGAAAAATGCTGTTTGATTTTTCTCTTTAATGGACATGTTTGTGATTTATTTATTTTTTTATATATCCCCACAAAGAAGGTATGATACTTGGAGATATTTTAGTTTTGACTTGATTTTGTGGTTTATACTTGAGGGGAACGGAGGAATTTCTGTCTTTTTGCCATCTGGTTGTAGTTGGACTGTCTTCATGGGAAATATTTACAGCCACAGTAATGCATATATCTTTTAATCCTAACTAGAAAACCTTATTTCATTTTAATTGATTTTCAGAAAATGTGCAGTCAAACATAAACTTACACAGTGTGCGCACTAACTTGGTATTGGTTGGCTTTGTCCTAGAAAGTGTCCAGACCAGTGTGTGCGGACAACCAAAGTGAAGATCCAATCTGTGGTATAAGGGACTTGCCTCCACCGCAATGTAGTTTATTGCGGTTACTGATTCTGGCCCTTGCAGGTAAGATGAAGCTAAAATCTGTTGAGGTGCTTGTGCCTGCAGTGTGCACCAGTTGGTTGTACCCTTTACCCCAGCACCTGGACATGTTGTAATGCCAATCTATCAACCCTAGCAACTTAAATACTGCATTGTGATTCAGATACTGTATTACAATGGTTCAGACATCTTAGCAAACCACAGTTTACTTGCAACCTGCAACAAATTTATTGAAATAATATGCAGATTAAATAATATGCAAATGAAAAGTTACCAGTATCTTAAAAGTGCCCTGATTCATTTTTTCATTGCCATTTAAAACAAAACTGGCACATGGTACCAAATTGACCTCGTGAGAACTATCAACCATAAAAGAGTTTTGGCATTTAGGTTCAATTGTAGGAGCAAAGGACTATTATATAATCAGATGTATATAGTGCAAAGAGCTTTTTAATCTGCAAGTTAGAAGACATTATAAAGTGTACGAGTCACGAGGCTCTGGACCTGAATTCCAACCACTGTGTGATCTTGGAAATGTAATTTGCTCTCCAGTTCTACCCAGCTTGAGAATTGAGCATAAAGAGCCAATCTATGTTTTTTTTTATTCACCTACAGTCATTTTGGATCATTGTAATAAGTAGGCAAAGTCAACTGTAGTTGCTCTGCAGAGCCACAATCTGCATTTTTTCCAAATAAATTAATGGACAAATCTTTCCATTTTGAAGACACTGGGGCCCAAATTTATAAAGGGAAAACACCGACCGCAAAAAGCCACGTAATGTGCGTGTTCAGTACGGCCGCACTCAGTGTCAAAATAAGAACCAATTTTCAAAGACTAATTATGTAAAGCAGGTGATTCCACAAGCAACCAATTTAAATACCCCCTCACCACAATTAGAGAATTACACACCTCCCACAATAAATAGCGAGTTTGGGTTAACCCTGCATGTGTACTAGGGTGACCACCTGGCCCCACAATCTCAGGACACTTTGAGACAGAACGGGATTTTCAACTTGCCCGTGAACGGAAAGAAATTAATGTGTACATTAGCTACAACTTTGCTAAGATGAATAACTTACTGTTGTTGAATTGCTGTGTGCAGCAAACAAGTAATACTGATCAGCTGTTCACTGCCTCTGATCAGACCTAGCTACTGAACAGCTGAGCGACGTTACTGATTTGATTCATATTAATATTAATGAACAGAAAATAAATAGCGGTTTATTTTTTTAAAAAATAATAATGATATGAATAAAAATACATAAGTATTTTATTCATTATTGTTATTATAATTATACAATTGTTGGTTGCGCACGCTAATTAAGCACAATTATTCATTTGAGCAAAGGTGCAGCTAATTAACACGTTCATTTCTTTCACTTCAGGGGCAAATTAAAAATCCTGGTTTGTCTTAAAGTCTCCTGAGATTGTGGGGCCAGGTGGTCACCCTAGTGTGTACACATTCCAAAAGAAAATGGAGGGCGCACAAAGACCTCAGTCTGGTACTCGCCATGGTGATGAGGACGCTTGGAAGCAAAAACTGAAATATACCGATATGGAATTGGAGATTTTGATACAAGAAGTACTTTCATGTGAAGATGTGTTACAAGCTCAAAATACATCACCAGGCCAAAGGAATAAAATATGGAATGCCATATTACAAAAAATAAATTCTGAAGGCATTACTAAAAGAACGGTGGAGGAGATTAAGAAAAGATGGCACGGAGGCGTACTAAAGAAAAAGTGTCATATAATACAATGAGGGCAAAAAGCACAGGCGGGGGTCCTGCTGAGCAGAAAGACTTGACACCTCTTGAGCAAAAGGTTCAACACTCCCTGCACGCAGAGCAGGTGACGGGGGTGGGGGGAATTGACACTGCTGAAATGGAGAGGGTATAACCCAGCCACCCCTCTGAAGGTAACATTACTATTTTTATTGTTCTATACAGTTGTTTCACATCATAATATAATGCAGCCTCTTTAACGCCTGTAGATAATATTAACAAAGAAACATACTAAAAGCTAAGAGACCAAAGTTAAATTCTGCACGTAAACAAACATTTTCTTCCATATTGTTGCGCTGATAATGCCGATACTGTACATGAACACAACAAAACACTGTCAATACTCAAACAAATGACAGTGGCCTGCAGATTTAAAGTTTCCTCCGCAGACAACAGGGAGGAATTTGTGGAAGAGCAGAATAATGTGAGTACTCTTAGAAAAACAGTGAGACATAAAGTAGTAGGAAATTGCCTCAGCCACATGTCCACAAATATAATTATATTATGGGAGTTTGGGATTTTTATTTTCTCAGGTAAACCTGAAGTATTCTTTGTTGCCTGTAATTTGTGACTTATTTTTTACCCCCAAAGACTGCAGTTGAAAGCACTTTCTGAAAGAAACATTAACAGTCGCAACTGGTTAAAAAAATACACGTGGCTTTATGTTCAGAAAACAGAAATATGTAATATGTGTAAATGTTGTCAAGTAACTTTTTTGACTACTGTAAATATGAAATACATTTAGAACCTTTATCACTTTTAAGCTGCAAGTTTGTGTTTTTTATTTGTATGTTTTTATCATTATATATTGTGTGTTCCGTTCAACGTGTTTTGATATCAAGAAGTTTGACATTTTTATTCTTGTGTCTCCAAGTTTCCAAGTGTCTCCAAATACCCCAAATGTGTCCTCTAGGTATGGCTAACAATCCCATACAGAAAAAAAATATATATAGAAAAATATATTTAAAAAAATACTATAAAACATATTTTTAAAATATATTTTAAAGCATATTTAAAAATTATTTTAACATATTCTAAAAATGTATTTTAACATATTTTGAAAATGTATTTTACCAAATAATCAAAAATGGCCACAAACATATATTGAAATAATTTAAAAACATATAAATTTATATATTTACATATATTTTGGGAATACACTGACATATATTGTAAAATATATTCCAACATACAGTATCAAATACAAGGAAATATATTTCAAAGTATGTTTCCAAATACTTAAAATATATTTCAACATATAGTATGAAATATAAGGGAACATGTTTCAAAGTTTGCTGCCATATATTTTGAAATATTTCCCTTTATGTTTCATACCATATACTGGGTCCTATTTAAGATATACAGTATGTCAATTCTGGAAACTACTGTATATAATCCTTTGTGTCAATATTCAGAAATGCAATTTTAGTGCCAATGCTATGGTCTTGGGAAAATTGTAACTCAGTAATAATGACCAGGATTATTACGTATTGGCTATTGCATAGTGTGTCGAACCGTTAATTTATTTAATGGAAACAATTTAAAATATTTTAATACTGATAAACCCAGTCAGACTTTCAGTTTTTTCATGTCTATATCCCTGAATAGATATACATCAATAAGCAAACATTTTAATCATACACAATGCATTATCACTCTACTATCCCTATTTAGTACATGTGAATTACCGTACTGTACAGTATTATTATTATTATTTGTTTATTTAGCAGACGCCTTTATCCAAGGCAACTTACAGAGACTAGGGTGTGTGAACTATGCATCAGCTGCAGAGTCACTTACAATTACGTCTCACCTGAAAGACAGAGCACAAGAAGGTTAAGTGACTTGCTCAGGGTTACACTATGAGTCAGTGGCTGAGGTGGGATTTGAACCAGGGACCTCCTGGTTACAAGCCATTTTCTTTAACCACCGGACCACACAGCCTCCTTATTATTGTAATGAATTGTTATTTATTCTTCTGAAATACAAGTTTAACCAAAATGACATGAGTGGCTGTACCGTGTGTGGGATAGCTGAGAGGCAGTTGGAGATTCGAAATATTAGAGTCAAAGGAAGGAAAAGAGAGAGAGATCTGAGCGTCATCAGCATAGAAATGGTAAGAAAATCCATGAGAGGAGATAACAGAACCTAAGGAGCGGATGTATAGAGAGAAAGGGTCCCAGCACCAATCCTTGGAAGACACCTGTAGAGAGAGGATGAGATGAAGAGATGGAGCCACGCCAGGAGACCTGGAAGGAGCGGTCAGAGAAATAGGAGGAGAACCAGACAAGAGCAGTGCCCGAGATACCTAAGTCTGAGAGGAGGAGAGAAGAATGGAATGGTCAGCAGTGTTGAAGGTAGCTGAAAGGTCAAGTAGAATTAAGAGAGAGGAGAGGCAGCATGAGCAGAAAGTAGAGAGTAACAGAGAGAAGAGCAGTTTCTGTAGAATGAGCAGGACGGAAACCAGATTGGAGTGAACCATGAACTTGTTTTTGGAAAGTTTATCGCTATTATCTATGTAGGCATACGGAAGTGTATAGTAATAGAATTAGTGGGCAATGAATTTAGCAGCTTCCAGTCATTCAAATTTTATGACATTTGTAATTGTTTGGGCTCAATATATACAGTAAAAAACAAATTGTTCATAGCACCACTTCCATTTGAAAGGCCTGTCAGTAACACTGGGTTTACACACAAAATATGACAAACAAGTAATGCATTAGATAAAATTATTAAAAACTACTTCACACAATGTTCAAATTTATTCATACTATTAAACTGCATAAGCAGAAAAAAATGGCACTGGAATGGTGAGGAAGGGCGCTAGGACCAGAAACATGCTTGTTACAGTTTTCATGCAAGTGTCGAATAAAATGGCGCTGTGAGTAAAAAATAAAACCACCTCTAGCGAGCGAGCTTGTCATGTGAGTAAAAACTTCTTAAAAATCGACTTAAACCGTTTTCCATAGCGTTTGTCGCACATATTTTCTTATTCGCATAAGTTTTATCGAGCTTAAAAATTGGATGGAAAAAGGCTGAGGTCTGTTGTTTCAGAATCAGCCTCAAGTGGAGGCTCAGACTGCTCTCGCGTTCTGCATTAATCAAAAAAATTCACTTAACATTAGAAACTATTCAAAATACGTTTTAGAGGCAACTATGAGTTTGAGTTAACCAGATCAATTAATTAGTCTATTTTCACAGAAGCTGTGTGTTCAATACAGTACAAATACCATAACCTTTTTGTATAAGTGCCTGTGGAATTTCAGCACAATGTGCCTAAAAAAATAAATACCAGTAATAAAAAAAAATAATAATGCCACTGAAAGTACAATGAGGAAGCGGAAAACAAACCATTTACATTTAAGTTTATTTTTATCCTTATCCTTATCTTCAGAATGCTAGAACTAGCTTATTTTATTTGAGTTACAGACGTCTAAGTTATGTTTAAATACAAGAAAAGACTAATGTTATATAATTAAAACATATTTTTGATATGATTTAATTGAGTGCGTCCCCTAATTTTTTGCAGGAACACAACAATGGACAGCACAGAGAATATGACCGCAGGGAGGACGACAACAATGAACACGATAGTGAGTATGAACAGGAAACAACTGCAGAACAAACCAAAAAACAAAACAAACTATTACTTCTTGGCTTCACAGATGATGCTCTTGAAGATATCATGAAGGTTGTAAATGTAATTGATGGAATGCAAAATGTGTCTTCCTCAAAGTATCTGTTTAACAAGGATTTTGCAGATGTTAAAAAACATATACAATTTCACCATGTTTGTGAAAAATGTGATCTTTCCTTGGGATTAGCATGTGACGGGGAAGTGTCCTGTAAGAAATGTGACATAACTTACAATGCAAAAGAGACCCTGAAAAACAGCAATTTTTTAAAATACCTTCCACTTGAAGAGCAGTTAAGAAATTTGATGGAATATCGCAATGTTAATAAGCATCTTCTTTACAGATTTAACAGACATAAACCATATTCCAACACAGTTGATGATATTTATGATGGTCAGATGGAGGGTCATGGACATGTTCGAGTTTATCCTTTACAGCCAGAGTGTGAACTCAGAAGTCAGTGTCAAACAAATGATCACATTGAAAATGCTCTTGAATCAGGCACTCCTGTAATGGGAGTTAAAGGGCCCTCAGTTTTTATCACTTGTGTCGTGTTTTGATATCATTGATGGATGCATTCCAGATTACATGCACTGTGTTCTTTTGGGTGTAGCTCGAAGTCTGGCTGCATTGTGGTTTGTAGTGAATACCATCAAATGGCAAGGTACATTGGTAGATCAGTGGAAGACGTTGACAAAGATGACTCAGCATAAAACCTCCATGCAGTGCCTCTAGAGTTCCTAGATCAGTAACACAAAGGAGGTACTGGTACCTGTTTGAATTACTTGACAAACCCAAGAGAACAGTGAAAAATGTGTACAATCTGAGGGCGTTACAGCTCTTGGTAGACCAGTAAGGCGCATGATGAGGCATGAAGACTATTTGGCATTGCACAGTGTTGCGAATACTGTAAAAAAAAAAAACATCAGTTAGCTACTAAAACAGAATAGTTGTTAATGGAGAGGTCGTTCATTCTAGAAATTACTCCTGTGAATGTAAGTGAAATTCTTACACAGTTTTACTAGATAATGATGAGGATAACATTTTCTCTGTGAAAACGTTTTTTTATAATTGATGTAGGAAGTGCGGAGACTTGTTATGCAATCAGACAATATTTTGAAAAAGAGAAGCACAGTTTGTTTTTTTCAGCAATTCAGAATCCAGATTATTTTGTTCCTGTTGGAAAAACTCTAGGGCACCTTCTGCAGTACCAGCTTTAAATATAAAAGATAAATGTGTTTTTATTGGGAAGAAAGAACACAGGGTTAACGATGCGTTTAAATGTATTAATCACAATAAATTAATTAATTGATTTAATGTAGAAAAAGTCTGGTTGAAGGAAGTGTTATATTCTTTTAGAAAATCTATTTCTTTTTCTTTCAGCACTAATAGAAGCACATACAGACGTGCTCAAATTTGTTGGTACCCTTACAGCTCATTGAAATAATGCTTCATTCCTCCTGAAAAGTGATGAAATTAAAAGCTATTTTATCATGTATACTTGCATGCCTTTGGTATGTCATAGAATAAAGCAAAGAAGCCGTGAAAAGAGATGAATTATTGCTTATTCTACAAAGATATTCTAAAATGGCCTGGACACATTTGTTGGTACCCCTTAGAAAAGATAATAAATAATTGGATTATAGTGATATTTCAAACTAATTAGTTTCTTTAATTAGTATCACACATGTCTCCAATCTTGTAATCAGTCATTCAGCCTATTTAAATGGAGAAAAGTAGTCTCTGTGCTGTTTGGTATCATTGTGTGCACCACACTGAACATGGACCAGAGAAAGCAAAGGAGAGAGTTGTCTGAGGAGATCAGAAAGAAAATAATAGACACGCATGGTAAAGGTAAAGGCTACAAGACCATCTCCAAGCAGCTTGATGTTCCTGTGACAACAGTTGCAGATATTATTAAGAAGTTTAAGGTCCATGGAACTGTAGCCAACCTCCCTGGGCGCGGCCGCAAGAGGAAAATCGACCCCACATTGAACAGAAGGATAGTGCGAATGGTAGAAAAACTGCCAAAGATAACTGCCAAAGAGATACAAGCTGAACTCCAAGGTGAAGGTACGTCAGTTTCTGATCGCACCATCCGTCGCTTTTTGAGCGAAAGTGGGCTCCATGGAAGAAGACCCAGGAGGACTCCACTTTTGAAAGAAAAACATAAAAAAGCCAGACTGGAATTTGCTAAAATGCATATTGACAAGCCACAATCCTTCTGGGAGAATGTCCTTTGGACAGATGAGTCAAAACTGGAGCTTTTTGGCAAGTCACATCAGCTCTATGTTCACAGACGAAAAAATGAAGCTTTCAAAGAAAAGAACACCATACCTACAGTGAAACATGGAGGAGGCTTGGTTATGTTTTGGGGCTGCTTTGCTGCGCCTGGCACAGGGTGCCTTGAATCTGTGCAGGGCACAATTAAATCTCAAGACTATCAAGGCATTCTGGAGCGAAACGTACTGCCCAGTGTCAGAAAGCTCTGTCTTAGTCGCAGGTCATGGGTCCTCCAACAGGATAATGACCCAAAACACACAGCTAAAAGCACCCAAGAATGGATAAGAACAAAACATTGGACTATTCTGAAGTGGCCTTCTATGAGTCCTGATCTGAATCCTATCGAACATCTATGGAAAGAGCTGAAACTTGCAGTCTGGAGAAGGCACCCATCAAACCTGAGACAGCTGGAGCAGTTTGTTCAGGAAGAGTGGGCCAAACTACCTGTTAACAGGTGCAGAAGTCTCATTGAGAGCTACAGAAAACGTTTGATTGCAGTGATTGCCTCTAAAGGTTGTGCAACAAAATATTAGGTTAGCGGTCCCATCATTTTTGTCCATGCCATTTTCATTTGTTTTCTTATTTACAATATTATGTTGAATAAAAAATCAAAAGCAAAGTCTGATTTCTATTAAATATGGAATAAACAATGGCGGATGCCAATTACTTTTGTCAGTTTCAAATTATTTCAGAGAAAATTGTGCATTCTTTGTTTTTTGTGGAGGGGTACCAACAAATTTGAGCACGTCTGTATAAATGAGCATTAATGAAACTTGAAGGTTATGAACTCCAAGCAATAGATGCAGTTAATGCTACACAGTGTGTGTCCTAACCGTTTGCAACCACTCGTAGTGTGGGAATTACCCAATATAAGATGAAATAAGATTCAAATATCCTGACAGTTCCAAAGAATGTAAAGCTGGCCCTGAAGCACAACATAACCGAAAGCTGGAAGCAGGAATTTGTGGTTATGGAATTTAATGATGAACTTTCTGTTTACTGTGCAGTGAAAGTTGGGTACATACACAGATAGGACTACAGTGTGGAGTAGTGGTTAGGGCTCTGGACTCTTGACTGGAGGGTTGTGGGTTCAATCCCCAGTGGGGGACACTGCTGTTGTACCCTTGAGCAAGGTACTTTACCTAGATTGCTCCAGTAAAAACCCAACTGTATAAATGGGTAATTGTATGTAAGAATAATGTGATATCTGTATAATGTATAATGTGATATCTTGTAACAATTGTAAGTCGCCCTGGATAAGGGCGTCTGCTAAGAAATAAATAATAGATAACAAATATATAATTCACATGCTCAAGAAGAGTAGTATTTGGAAGACTTTTGTTTTCTGTTATATAATGTATGTAGTATATATTAATTGTTCAGGGATCAGTGACAGAGACAACAAATCTGTTAGTAAAATATCTCTTTTGTTGAGCAAAAAGGGTAAATAAAGCATTTTTTTTACACATTCTCTGAAATAACATTGTATAAAAGTATTACTAACACATATATGATTAATGTCAGAAGCCATCTACAGCGTTCTGTTAATCAACCTGCTAATGCTTGTACTTTGTAGCATGACTAATTGAGATGATTAAGAAACGCCATGGAATGGTTGTTTAATGACTGCTCAATAGGTGGTTTATTGTGAAGGCTATATTGCCATCTTAGGGCTGGAGGACTGAAATGCAGGTTAAAAAACAAGTCTTGAAAAAGACAGGCCCTTAGTTATACAACATACATGTAATCAGGATTGCCTGGATGGTTAAAGGGCTGATTCCTTGTATGATGTCAAGAAAAAAAAATACTTGTGATAATTTACAGTGTTAAACTTTTAATTTAAAGTAAAGAAAAATAAATAAAAACTGCAATATTCAAGAGTGCCTTTGCTTTCCTATATTTGTACAAATATATACACAATTTCTCAGCCTGGAAATTTTGCCTTTCTTAAAAATGTATTCCAATATATTTGATGAAATCCACATTCTTGTAGGAATGTACTGCAATATATTTTGAAAGTGTTCTGAAATGTAATGCAATATAATGCAATATATTTGAAAGTATATTGCACTATATGGCATGTATTAGGGGAAGAGATGACAATATATTGCCATGTATTTGAAATATATTGTTATTGCTTTTGACATATACTGGAATATATTTTTTTCCATATGGGATATTATGTGACAAGATCTTTGTTCAGTCCTTAATTTTAAAAGGAAGTCAGTTATTTGCTTTGCTTCGACTCTGACTTCAATTAAATTACTTACTGGCAAACAGGCTGCTTTATGTCGTCAATGGAAGCCTTTTTTATTTTGTTTATCAAAACTGTACAATTTCCTGATACCTCGGGATAACAGAATTTGGAATCCCTATAGAAGTGAATGGCAGAGAGATTCCACATATAAAAAATGCTATTCTGTCTGATTTCTGATTAGGTAAACTGTTTCATGTGATTTCTCTAAAATATTCATGTGATGTCAGCTTGTTTTCTTATATAAGAAAACAACGGCAAACATAATTATAAATACAATAAACCCATCAAATTCATGCCTTTTATAGATTAACATCAGTTAATGTATGAAATAAACCAAAGAATATATATTTATTTCACTAATCTGCTGATGTTACTGCAGAAAACAGTCAACAATCAGTTTCTTTGTTGTTTCCAGCCAGATCCTGTCTCTTTTGTTACATTGTTGGTTGTGGTTCAATGCTGAGAGGTACCATCTGAATGTGGCAAGTCCCTGCATGTAAAAATGTATATATTGTGATTTTATGTTATAAAAAAATGTTGTATATTGGGGAGCTGGGAGACAGTTCCCTAGGGTTAGTGAGTTGTGGGCAAGGACTGGGAGCAGGCTGTGCTCTTTCCTTCCCCCCTCCCTCTGCATTGTGATACCATAGGCTGAGTGTTGTTTTGTTTTGGATTGGTTTGTTTAATTGTTTATTTTGTTATACTTTGTTGTTTAATAGAAGTGTGCCAGAAATCCTAAACTGCAGTCTTCTGCCTCTGTGCAGCCCGCGTTTTTTTTTTCTCTCTGCATGCCAAATCAGTCTGAAACTGTTACTATTAATTAAGATACAGACAATAAATCTACCCGCTACCAAACCATACCCCAGTCTTGACTGCTCATGAATGTGCATGACAGTGGCAATTTCTTTATATTTTATCTTTAATTATATCTTTGTTGTATTTGACTGTAGTTTGCTTTATATTTTACTGTTTGCGTTTTTTCCCGGTAAATAGTGAGACCCCTGTGCAGTTACACAGCGCTTCCTCCACTTTCACCTGATGAAAATGCAGCCAAAACAAAGCGAAGAGACAAGCTATGTTAATGTAACAGTACATCATTAAACAGTTTTAGATACTGTGATGTATATTTTTTAAATCTGTGATATTTAGTTGTTTTTGTGCATTTTTATTTGCAAGTGAACTGTGACATTAGGGCCTTATCGAGCACTATATTCTGCAATTTTGAGTACTGACTTTGGATACTGTTTTATTTCCGGAGACTGCGTCGTCGTTGTTTTTTGGGTTTTTTTTTTTGTACATTTTGCTAAATTGCATTGCCTTTTACGTTTTATGCAGTTCTGTGCATGAGTAACATTTTTATTTAATTTTGCTGTTGGGTCGTTAATGGGGAATTTTACATACTGTTACAATACGTATCAGATTTAAAAGTATGTACTGTATTACAATCCACGTGTCGTCTCTTTTGGTAAGTGATATTTTCATTATCATATCATTCTGAATTAAAATTCTTCTTCTGTTAAATATATTACTGTACCAGCAAAACCAATACAGTACATCTAAATGGAAGCATACTTATTTTAAAACACAGTCCTTTCAGATATGTATTTTTGATATTGTATCTTTTTGTGTTCCCTGAAAAACAGACAAGGGTTGGAATGGGCCAAAATGAAATAATCAGATATGCGTCACACGTGTTTAACTGTCACTGAAGTAAAATTTGTATAGGGTCGGATATGTGAGTGCTGACTGTATTCCCTACCTGCCATTAAAAAATAGTTTGTACAGTATACTTTTAATTGTAAATAAAAACATTACAGTGTGACCTTCATTGTCATAGAGTAGCTTATTAGAGGATATGTGGGGTTAGCACTCCACAACTTTAGCTACAGGTAATTATGGAACTAGAAAGACCCCAATAGGGGTAAAAACTGCTATATAGTCGGTCCTTTAAGGGTAAAATGATAACCCCAAGGCCACATTCAGTGCCCAGTGAAGAATTATACAAAGAAAAAACAATGCCATATTATGAATGTGCTTGTTTCACATCCATTTGGTAACCCTATTATTAACCCTTTCTAGATTATGAATATAGTATATAAACTGTGAACAAACATGTTAGAAATATTTATAAAGCACCTTATTAGTGTCATTACTAATGCTTTATAATGTCTGCTAATAAACACTTTATTGACCATGTATTAGTGATTGATAGATGCTACTAAATATGAAAGAGCAAGCTATAAATATCTATAAAGCCATTTATAAATGAGGGTTAATAAAGTGTTTATTAATAGATCTTATAACACACTAATAATGATGTTTATAACATGCTTGAATAATCTCAGCTCCCTATGCTGATTTATGCTTAATAACTTTATAAATGGCTTTCTAGATATTTATATCTTGCTTTTTCATATTTATGTTTTGCTAAAATTGTTAGTTGTTTTTAAAATCCAAACTACGAATCCAAACTGATGTACAAGCTTATAAACGTAAAAAAAAAAAAAAAAAAAAAGAAAAAAATTTCACACGAAATTGAACGTAATAATGCACAGTACAAGAAATGAACACACAAAGCAACTCTCTGGAGCTTTAATAATTGTTTTTATTTTTTTTACATTCCCATAGCCTTCACAACCACTGGCAGCACACGGTACAGATGATCCCAGAATTCCCAAATTTAGTTAATCAGCTCTAGACGTGTTTGATTAATTTAATACATCAGGATTTGCATGCTGGATAGATGTTTTAGAGTTTTGTTAAAAATGTATTCCATTTTTAAAGAATAAATTAATAAAAATGAAAATGGGCAGACCTCTTAGTATTAATGTACATTTATGCATTTTAACTACATTGATGATTTTATTTAGACAAACAACTGGGATTTTACTGTGATAAGTATAGGTGGTTAAAAGGTTTACGAAGGGTTTATTAGTGAACAACCCTTTTTTATTTGAAAATAACAAAAATTGTTCTTGCCAATCGCTGTCTCAACCTTTTTGCACCCTCCTACCTCCAGACTATTATTTCTCCGTACACCCCCTCTCGTCTCCTCCGCTCCCCCACCTCCAGAGCCTGCTCCTTCTCCACCCTTGCCCCTCAGTGGTGGAACAACCTACACACAGATATCAGAACTGCTCAGTCCCTGACCACCTTCTGACACCTCCTCATGATACACGTGTTCAGACAGCATCTGTAAACCTCACAACTCTCAGCTCTCAGGACTATACGGCACCCAACTGTATCAGTACTTGTATCATCTTGTACTTGCACTAACTGCTCCACACTTTGCTGTATTCTACTATTGCTCTTAATTATAATTATATTTTCTGTATCTTGTAGTTGATTTTACTCCTAAAGGTAACCGTATTCACGTTTTTTGTATTTGCTGTTATTTGAAATTGTTCTTATCCATTTATTGTACTTACTACATGCTCTTAATGGAATTTACTCTTATAACAAAATATTTAAGTTAAACTGCTCTTAGTTGTAATCATGTAATTATTTACTGTAATTTCTATTCTCTCATTTGAACTTGCTCTTACTTACTAATGATTTTATTGTGTTCTATAACTGCTATTATCTGTAATGTGATACTTTGTAACAACTGTAAGTCGCCCTGGATAAAAGTGTCTGCTAAGAAATAAATAATAATAATAATAATAATAATAATAATAATAATCAATTGTATTTATTGTAAAAGGCGACAGACATGTTTTTTTTGTTTTAATCCATTTAGCACAGTGCAGGATTCTGCAACAGAGTAAATTCGGAACATATTAAGCATGTTAATAAACTTCAATTCCTTTGGGTTTGTGCCTATTGTTGACTTCCGCTGTATGAGTCTGGACAAGAGCTACTGTAAATTGACAGATACACATCTGGCTACCTGTTAAGTCACAAATGTAGGCTTAACATCTGTACGATATCAAAAGTTTTAGTTTCACCCTGCTCCCGGGGCAACTATGATCCTTGTAGCCAAGATACACAAACTGCAAGTCGGTTTATATACAAAACGTACCTCGTTCTCCAGTTACTGATGAGTCAGCTTCGTCACGTGGATATTTGACAACATAACAGAATACAATGTGTGTTCTACAACCGGTTCCCAATACCCCGTACAGCTGTGTCAACCTTCATTAACACACAACAATCACAGCTAACCCGGGTCTTATTATTCTGCTTAAAATTGTTACAGGTATGTAAAATAAGTAGAACATGTCAATTAATAGTTATCAAACTTCACCAGTAAGGATATGTTAGCACCTCAGCATTATACTTTCTAAGAACTACAAAGAAAAAACGAATTTGAAAATGCATGTATCTGAAATAAAAATAGATCAAACAGACCAACTTTTCTCTATAAATCTGTGATTTGTTGAGACACGTGAAAATCAAAAAGGACACATTTATAATGACAGTTTTGTCTCGTAACAATGGGGAAAGGAAGTGCAATTCTATTGTAAAATGACAGAGTTAGTATTATTGTATTACATAACCCTGTAGCATTTCCAGTGCAATAAATCCTCTGATCATAAGCTTCCCTGGGCACATCTCAGAGCTACTTTTTCTGGCAAAGATGAAACGGAATAAAAAAAAGGTAAAAATCTTTCGTCTTTTCAGTTCATTTGCAGATTCCAGCAGCTTTGTTGAAGCACACCTGTTGTATTGTCTTGATTTCCTTTCTGATCGTGGGCTTTTCACAAAGAAGAAGAAGAAAAAAAGATTTTTATCAATTGCTCTCCACTGGACAATGAATTTTCTTCACCATTTGAATGTATCTGCAGAATGCTTGAGTGATTCATTACAGCAGATTCTGAAGTATGACAATGGGCCACAGAAATGACTGATGGTATCTTTTTCGTGATTTCATTTCCCTGATCCCCTTCATCCCCTGGCCTGTGTACCTCTATTAATTAGAAACCAGGGATTTTCACTCATCAGCCGATGGGTTTCATGCTGCGTTCTGTCACAAATCTGCTGCCTGCACTATCTCTCTTACAAACCCGTGGCTGCTTAAAAAATGTATTTCAGCACAGCATCGCCTCGACTGAAGGTTTGGGTGGCTTTAGCAATTCATTAATATTTTAAAACAGATTAGGAAAAATAAAGTTATATAATAGTGGTAAGTTAGTTACCCTTGAACAGACACATTTATTGCACATGCTTTTTAATAGTAGGAAATAAATTGACACTTGACACTGGAGAAAGTTCAGTGTCAGTCAGTACTGAGATTGTTGTATCCGGGTCGATCCTGTACATGATTGTTCTAATAAGGCTAATTTACATTGAGAAAATCGGTTCTTGCTATTGGGATCGTTAAAAATGAGTGTTCGTTATAAGAAGGGTTCATTATAGTGAAGTTAGCGTGCATATATATTAAGGGGTTTTAATCTTGATGTTTTCTATTAATCTATTAATCATCCAATCTACGTGATCAATTAATCGATTAATCACATCTGTTTGCTAGTGATATGAAATTGCATTGAAAGACAAGTTATGATATAGTGCTTTCCATCTACATGCACACATCACTGTTTATCGTACCCGTGACTGGTCAACAACAGACTTTTTAACATTTAACTACATTCATTGTCACTATGTATAGTACTGTTGTTTGATAAATATTACTGTTGTAAAACTGGGTATATTTACCTAAAATGGAGCCGGGTTGTTTTCAGCCTGGGTGCGAGATGGGGTTGGTTTGGGAAATATATATAAAATATATCTATGAATTTGGTTTAGTCTTGAGGAGGGGCTAGAGAGGGAAACAAGTATATATACCTGTTGTTCCTCAGTCAAGGAGGAGAGGTAGAAGGGATACGAGCTATCTGAGTAGTTGAGTATGCTTTAAGGTAATCTGTAAGCGCAGACCAGTGATTGTGTTTAAAAATGTTCTTTTGAAACTTTCTTTATTGTTTTGTTTTGTTTAATTTGCCTTGAATTTGGTGAATAGTTTATTTGGGTTTTTTTTAAACATTTGTTGATTATTATTGTTTACAAAATACACTTTTGGAGGCCTCAGTAAATCTTTTTCTGTGAGCATCTAATAAGATCTATGACTTCTTTATTTGTTTGCTACACCCTACAATAACCCCTCGACCCGATACATTACACATGTAATCACTTTTAGTGATGCAATCTGTCATTTTCTTTTGAGCTGTATGGCCTGTTTGCATTTCCTTCAGCCAAATGCCATGTCTAAAAGTAAAAGATCAAAAATACTTTCAAGTTTCAGACTAACAAAGGTAACTTACTGAGTGCTATTTTATTTAGGTTAGCTGAAGAGAAATGTAATTTATTGCATGCTATTTTATTTTAGTTGAAGAAAAAGTATGATATAGCTGTTCATTTTCTGATATTGTTTGAAATAAGTTGAGTAAAACCAAAACAAAAAAATTGTATCTGCAGCTAAGATGATATGATAAACTTGCAGTGCTGCCGTGAAAGGAAAGCACCGATGAGCAAGTTTCTATTTCTTTATTCTGAGATATTGTGAAATCTTGAGTATACCTTCCAGTTGCCTTTTTGCCAAGATCTTTAGAAGTACACACATTGAGGAAGATGAGATTATTCAATCAATTATTTTTTAATCAATCATAGCCCACAGGTGTGATTAATCGATTAATTATTAATGGATTAAAATATATATATATATCATTCCAAAATTATGAGACCTAGCTAAGAAGATAATTAATCATTCATTTCAACTTCAATTTACACTGAACAATGGTGCCTTATGCCTTGCCTAACATTTTATAAACTGTGCATTCATAAAGATTCCAGAGTATTTAAATGTAAAAAAGGCAAAATAAATACTAAAAGGCAAAGTACTTGTGGTGCCTTAAGTGACAAGATGACACTTAAACAGTGTTCCTAAAGTCACCCCTTTGAGCAACAGTGTTTATTTATTTATAATATCAGGAAAAGCAATAAGCAAGAATACTTGTTTCATTTAATGCTGAAGGATTGCTTGAAGGCAAATGACCTGCATTTTGAATCATATAGTTCCTTCACACATAAGTGGACAGATTTCATAAAGTGTATCTTAAACATATACAGTATACTTTTACTTAGTATAAGAGCATTTGTGTGTATGCACATATATCGTGCCAGTCTGTCCATTTTGTTTCATAACGGTGCTTTAAAAAGGTTAAAAACAGCAAAGCAAAGCAAACAAAGACAGGTCTGATATAGCTTGCAAATGGATGTGTATAGTGAAAAAAGCCAAGCTGTACCGATAGGATTTCCTCTGAGTCACAGAATGTGGAAATACAAGTCTCCATTTACTGCCAGACTTGCAGGAAATATAGCAGACCTCCCGAAAACAAAGCAAATGTATAGATATGCCTTTTAAGGAACACACTTTAATACAGAAAAAATGTCTAAAATGAGTGGTACAAGCAAAGCTATACAGCATGGGTAATAATATGGTAATAATATGGTGAACAAAATAGATGTTCTAAATACATATCAAGTAGAACATGCTGGGGCACAAAGAGAGCCACTTCATCTGTAACATTATGCTTCCCTACTCCATTACCCTGGCTGTTAGAGCAGCAAAGTAGATTATATTGAGATCCTCTCAGAGATGACAGATGAAATCTGTCTCTCCTGCCGTGACATGAAACTGCAGGTGATACATGATACATGATAACACACAGCACCCACGGAACCGTCAGGCCTGCCCTTTACAGAAGTGATGTCACAGGGATGCAGGTGGCTTACCTCCGAATCCCGGCAATTGTGAAGAAAATGGCATGCATTGTCAGGGGCTCACAGAGGGAACGTTTATCTCCCCATCTGTGTGGTCCAAGCTATGATAATCTTGGACTTCAGCCAGCCCAGCCTTATGCTTTTTAAGCAGAAACCATCAGCGAGCAGCCTGTTTATCTTGATGGATCCTTTTCACAAGACGAGGCATTTTTGGAGTAATTTACAAACATTCTTAAGAAACTGACTAAAGTACTGAAGTTTCTTTTTTTTTCAAGTTTTGGTTTGCCCTCATTTTTCCTGAAGGAAATACAATAATTCTAATGGTATACATTTGAAACAAAATAACAGATATAATAATTGCACAGTGCTGCCTAACTTTACTACAGGCTCCCTAACTACAATTTCTGTCAGTGCTGCAGTACACTGTAATGTTTTTCACGTGGGTGCAGAGATATTCTAATAGGTGGCACTGCCACATGGACCATGGCATCAGGAGATCAGGAGCTTCTTGGTTCAAATAGCATTTGCAAGATTGTTGATCTTCAGCCCTTGTGAGCCAGAACATGGGTTACAGCAGTGATGTGACATTCAAATTGAGGAAAAGTAGGAGTAAATACCTAATTGAGTGAAAAACAAAAAAGAAAAGCTAATAGTTTTTAATACAAAATGTATAGAAAATTGACCATACATTATTCCATTATTCTTAGACGATAATGGTATTCTTTTTAGGTTTCTAATCAAAGTACATTACATCATGTACTAAAATGTAACTGTTTACTATAATAGAAACATGTACAATGGATAACTGCACTAAAGTAAAACACAACATAACCATTTGGGTTTATTCCTGATAACCTATTGGAGTATGCATAAAATGCATGCTTACCTTTAAGAAGGTTTTGGAATAATATCCAGTAAATAAATTATATTAAGAACAGAGATTTTTCAATAAAATGATTATGCAATGCACCCTCTAATTCTGAAGTGCAGGTTAAAAAAAATGAGAAAGATTCAAGACATTCTAATATTTTCACAGCTTGCTGTCTTGTGAGCATACAGGTAGGACCTACGTAATTAACCTTTACCTTGATAATTTACTTAATTACTTTGATGTTATTGCAATGGATTCTTATTTAGAGATTACACATTTTTCAAATTTAAAAAATAATCTTAAATGCCTCAAAAGTGTGTAGCAGGGAGAAATAAAATGTAATAATGCCATGAAATGCTTGCACAGTTCGGGATTCGCTTTGTGATTACTTTTACATTGACATCAATGAAAAACATTTGACATCTGGCCTCGAAAAATCAGACATCAGACTGCAGCGACTTTGATTAAAAAAACTTCATATAATTTTGTCCAATCACTATGTTGGCCCGGTTTCATACCAGAAAGAAGGACTCTCTCATCACCTGTAAATTTCTCTGTTGCCACTGAAGAAGCAAAAAAAAAAAAGTCCAGCCACTTCTGATAAAACTGCCATGCCATAACACTCCAGGTACACTCAACTCAACAGCACCAGTGCTTTGACTGGGCAAATGCTAGAGTTTATGCAGTAAGTGGCCTGTCTCTGAGGAATATATTTTACATCACACTGTGATATTTTTGGTTACTGTTCACTGCAGACAGACAGGTTCATTAAATCCTATTGTACTCTATTGTAATGTTGGCACTAAAGTATAGGCAAAAATAAAGACTACTACTGTATGTCTTTCCTTACAGGATCTTAGTGAGATCTTTATTTTACAGTATATCCCTATATCAATATATAAATGTACCAAACAGTGCCTGTCAACAAGTTAAAATGCTGCTGGGCTCCTAAAGAAAAATAAAAGATTCTGTTCTATTGAAAAATGTACTGCAGATTGTCTGTATTTATTTTGCTGTTCTGTTAGATCTAGCTGAAGCTTGACTGCTTGGTAAATGCATCATTACTCCATAATTCACACTTCTTAATGAATTGACCCACCTTGTAAAAAATAAAACAAGAAACAATGTTTATGTGATACAAACTGAATTCAGTAATAATGTACCTGCAGTAAAAATACAATATATATCCATTTGATGAACTAAAACCAAATGCAATCTGTTTGTAGGCAAACGCTGTTGTTAAAGGAATATAATTAAGACCATATATTACAATTATATTCAAAATATAGCATTGGGACAGGTGGAAGCTTTATGATAAGGAAGGAATCTACAAATACAGCTGCCCAGTATCTCTGATGCTTACTTTTATGGTTTTAATGTAATTAATATTGTAGTGAGTGCATGGAAATTGTACAGCAACACATTAAAGCAGGAAACAGATGGCCTTCAAGGGTATGCAGGTGAGGAAGCAGTGATTTCCGAAATATGCAGTAAGTTTTAACAACAAGGAAATATGAAAGCCAGTAGTGGTTTCCTTTTTCTCCCACCTTCCTTCTCTATCTTGTTTATCTATTCCTCTCCAGATTGTCAGAATTATATAAACAAGCCACTGTATCATTGGGCTGGTATTTTTCTAATTTAAGGACATTTTTTATTAAAATATGGATGGACACTTTAAACATGCCTAATTTGTATCATCCTTCTGTCCCGATTATGCTTACTGCATGACGAAGAAAAAAAGCAGTGCTATTTTTTTAAATGTTGTTTAGGAATGATTTGCTCCTCTAAACAAATCCCAGGTAACTTTGTGTGCGACAGGATGTGAGTGGTGTGGTAATGAAGGGATAATGTCCAGCCAGTACTTCACTAAAAAACGTCTGTGTTTATTTTAATAATAAATAATACAGCCCCCCCCCCCCCCTCTACCAATGATGGTATCGGTGGGTACACGGCGGGTTACAGTCCCAAACAGAAAACACAATAGAATCCAAATCCATGGTGCATGTGCTCTCCAAACCAGGGATGTGGTGCATGTCTGTGTTGTGCAGTGAGGGTAGTGCTCAGGGGTTTGTGCTGTCTCTGTGGCGGCAGCTCTCGTCTCCTAATCCTCCTCTGCAACATAAAACAAACAAACAAAACAGACAACGCTCGTTATAGTCTCATTCAGCGTAAGGGGTCGTACTCACGTAGCTGCATTCCCTTTGACAAGCTCCTCCCTGTGAAGGCCCGGAGCCACAGTCTATCCAATCGCTGCCTGCCCCGCAGCTGATCACAATGGATTTGTTTAGAAAACTCACTGCTACGTGCTTTCTCCAAAATGGTCGGGAGGGAGATTTGCAGCTCAGATTCCTTCTCTCTCTGTCACAGGGTGTTGGCAATTGCTATCTATACCCTCTAGTGTTGTATATTGCCTCATGTTCACAAACACAGGTATTCTCAAGTAGCTCAGATCAGAGTGATTGCATAAATTATATTTAGGGATCTGCTCTTTAATCTGTATGTGGTAAAAGAAGGATAGTGAGCAATGATTCAGAGGCGATTTTGAATCTTGGCACCTCAATAAGCACCTTCATTTTGATCAATCCTTTCTTCAATTTATTATTATTATTTATTTCTTAGCAGACGCCCTTATCCAGGACGACTTACAATTGTTACAAGAAATCACATTATACACTATTTCACATTATTTTTTTTTTTTATATACATATTTTTTTACATACAATTACCCATTGCCTTGTAATGCATGTTTTACTTCTCAATACTATCTATTCTGCAGTAACACAGGGCAGTGGGGTGACAAAGTATTTTTTATTGGTAGAAGGGGGTCGCAGTACCGCAAAGTTTGAGAACCGCTGATATAGATGGTGTTTGTTGCCTGGTTTAAAAAGTTATCCTATGACAGGACATGATTTTTTTCAGATGAGACTCGTGTTCATTAGGCTACAAATGCAGTTTATATTAGATTTGCAAATAATTCTCTCAGATGGATTTGGAAGTTATTTTTGTAAAACAAAAAGAAAACAATTAAAGTTGCAAACATTTAAATAATCAGATTGTTTAAGACCTGTTTTTTTCTTTTTTCATTTTGTATTATTTTTTATTTAAAAAAATGAACAAAAGAAGGGGATGCTTTACACTTTAGTTAATACTTAATGGATTGTCTACAAGTAGAGTTATCATACTGTGCTGGGAAAAACAGTAACTGTCAGTAACATTTTATTGCCATCTATCTTCTATTTTAAATGAACACACTGTTGCTGTATATGAACGCATGTTATCAATCAATCTGAATTTCTAAAGTAATGTAACTAGATAGAAATGCTCTCACTATTTGTGTGACTTTTTTGCAGAATACTTTGCAATGTGTGAGTCTGGGAACATGTCTACTACAGATTTGCTGAACTAATCACAACGTGTAAAGTTCTCTTCAATGTATCTTTCTTGATCTCTGTCTTTCCTTTGGCAGTGAAAGGTGTTATTGATTGAAGCTCTGGTTTTCTGGACGCCACTGGCTTTTTGGCGTTTATGTGATCTCTCGTGCTTACCACAAACATCGTTCTTGCTCCCATGTCCCACCGTTAAAATCAGTCCTACATAGTTTACAGAAAGTATATGTTTTTCCAACGTTGTTTAGGATTATGTGACATATATATATAATTTTTTTTTTTTTTTTTTTTTTACCAGACGACGAGGGCTTATCACACGTGCATCCATCGTATATGGTCAACTATGTGAGCTTGGCTCATGCATTGAATCCATGCCTGTCACAGGCTCCCCTGGGTCCTAAACCCTGCCTGGTACAGACGCGGATTGCAGTTACCACAGACAGTACGTGCTTTTTGCAGAAATTAAAGGTTTGCTGACATAAAAGGGTTTAAGCTTGAGCAAAATAATGGAGAAAATCCGTCCAGGAGTTGTCTGGGAAAGTTGACAGGTCTGCATTAATGTGTATTGTTCCTAAAATTAACAAGTGGTATAAAACACGCTTGAGGATATTGATTGCCTCAAGAATGGCCATAAAAAAAACAAAGATAAGTGACATCAGAGCAGGCCAGTAAATAAAATGCATACAGTCCAGGTGAAGAAAATATGCAGAGCTGCTGTCTTGTGAACACGGAGCTTCTGTGACTGTTTAACACATGTCCAGATTTTGGGACCTAGCCTCTTATACTGTATGTTAGTCTGTCAAAATGGTACAAGCAGCAGTGAGAGAAAGTTAATTGTGGAAAGGACCTAGAGTATGTTATCTTGTTCTGTCAATGTTTCACAGTGCCAGACTGGAGCAGGACAGCTGCGTGGGACGGCTGGCCAATCCATCGCCTTCTGTGTGCTGCATGCCTAGCTGCACCCAACAAGAAGAAAGAAGAAAACCTCAACTCTGTCAACAGTGGAAACACAGCTGAAACTTGTAGAGAAAAGTATGCAATTGGAATGAAAGAACAACAAGCTGCTATAGGAGTCATTTTGCATTGATTTAATTGGTTTCAGATGAAAATAGGTATCTATTTCTTCTATTTTTAAGAATACTATTTTTATTCTAACAGTTAGAAGAAAGCATATGATAAACAGTATTTTTGCTGAAAGTAACATTTTACCATTAATTTCTGGTTTTTAATAACCATGCGCAAATAATGACTGAGGGGAAATATCGTGGCTCACGTGAATAGAAAAAAACTGCCTAGAAGTAATTGTTCTGTGCATTAATGATTCAGACAACTGCTTGCATCCTCAGTGATGAAGGTTCAGATGACGAAGACATGGAGTTCGCCGGTTTCAGATCAGATGATACAGACTCCACAGTCTGATTGATTACGCTATCCTGTTGTTGCACTGCAATCCATATTTTGGATTTTTTCATTTTTTTTAGCCATTGCAAGAGCTTGTAGCTCAGGCATTTGTTGTTTGTATTGAACATTTTAATGCTATAGTGCTACTTTGGATGTTAATTTATTATTTCGTGTTGTGATTTCACACTGGACACTGCAATTTCGTACTATAGAGATTATGGAAAGCCATTTATTTTAGTGGACCATAAATTTAATGTGTTTATATATTTATGTGATTTCCTCAATGAAAAACATATATAAAGTCAACAGCTGACTGTGACAGGGTGCCCACCCCTTGTTTATTTATGTATGATTATTGTTTTCACTTGTATTATTATTATTGTATATTGTATTTGTGTGCGGACGGACGAAAGCCGTCTGACATTATTATTTATTATTTGAGACTGGCGAAAAGCTGGTCTTATAAAATGTAGTTGGCGTGGATGGGGTTATATCCCCATCCCGAGAAGCTCCTGGGAATGTGGCTGGAGCCTTAAAAAGGTAATTGTTTAATAGGTAATTAAGGCTCCAGCCACAGAATATGAAAGTCCCAATCCGGGCTCATTGAGAGAGGATTATTTGTTAGTGTGTATTTAGTTTTGGCCAATGTGCCTGTTTCTTTTGTGTTTTGTTTAAACGTTTATTTTCTTGTTAATTAAACGCACTGAGTGCAGCCATAGCGCTTCAGTTTCACCCTGTATGCCACACTGACTCATAAGAAGACTGCTCATTCCTAATTTTGAGTTATTTTTCTGCTACAGTACATTCCACACAAAACTACAAAATAATTGGCAAGGTGTTTTTAGGTTTTGAGATTTGATTTAGTTTATTGTGGGCTTCCACTAACAATAAATATTTTTACATATTTTCAATGAATATGGCCTTCTTTCACCACCAAGAAACTTTTCTTTGTGCAAAATGCCTGTAACAAGCAAACACACCATTAAAGTGAGAAAATCTGCTCCCTCCAATTTGTTGGCATTTATTTATGAAGTGTTTGTGTTATGTGTGAAACAATCTCCTAATCAGTTAAGGATGACGTGATTATCTTCCCTCATATTGGAATTGCATTCATTCACAGATGGTATGTCTAAAACAAAGAAATATATATTTTAAAAAGAGGAGAGAAAAGAACCATACCGGTGTTATTTCATTAACCGTTTAATATGACTACCATTTATCTCATCATCGTTAAAAAAGCGAAGAAGGCATCATGTTTACAGGGACATATAACACTTCTTGATGAATGGCACCCTCTTATTTAGTTAGCAATATTGTTTTTGTTTTTTTTTCACAGCAGCAGCACTGCTGCATTACATTACACTGATGAAGTACTTCCTGAAATGTTGGTCTATTTGACTAGGCGTTGAGGTGATCACGCTTTACCCCACTGGGATGTCATTGCTGGATTGTCTAGAGCATTTTTAGGTGGTTGATGTGATCTGGGTGATTCCCATATGGTGCAAAATGCTCTAGAAAATGCAGCTTATCTCGGCAGGGAATAGGTGAATCTAATCAACCCCTTAGATTCTTGTAAGTTTTACCTTCACTGGCCACCTTTGTGACCAACCTACTTTATAAGTGATTATCCCTAAGAAACAGGTCAGTGCCAGTAAACAAAAGGAAACGTGACCCAAAGTGGCAGCTCCTGAACTCTGTGAAAGCATCTCAACATGTACTGATGATGGCAGACAGTAAAAAAAAATAAAAAATAAAGAAGAAAAAGTAATTTGAAGGTAATTTCTTCATGCTGTGTAGTGTGATCAGAAGTTCCACTAAGTGTTTTTTCTTTACAGATATAGGTCAGTTGTGGTTTAGTATACAATTAATGCTTAATACTTGATGGAAATTTCTGTATTTTTAAAGCATACAGTACATAAACTAAGAGTTGGTAATTAGGTAGTTTAAACATCTCCTATTAAAATATTTTCCAGTTAAAGCTTGTAGACCTCGATATGTTGGCTTTCTATATTTATACTGGAAATGTTCTTTGGAAGTTAATAAAATAATTTTAGATGCATATCTGCAATTCTGAAACATGATGTTCTGCTTGCTTATCTCCTAGCTCAGCAATACATCCAATATAGTGAATGTTAAGGGATCTTCAGAATTTTTTTTAAAAGGTTGTAGATTTAGACATTCACAAACATTTTAATGATTGAAAAACTGAATTACATTGACGCTTTGTTTCATATTTAACACAAATGTGTGCTCGTACATATAGGGTTAATTGGTTCTTCCACTGCTGTTGAAGATCTGGGTGCCCTGTCATTTAAGCACCATGGCAAAAAGGCTTTTCAGTGCAGTCTGTATGGGATCTATTCTTATCTTGATTTTCACTAAGCTGCTATCATAACACATTCATTTGTTCTAGCTACACTACTGTACATGTAATTTGGTGCTATTAGGTCTCTACCACATAATAGTTTAGGGATAATACAAATTTAAGCTGTTAATTATTATTATTTTTTTATCATATCTTTCTGATCTTCAGTATAACAGTAGTCCTTAGTGTGGCAGTGTGAAAGCCCAGCCGGTGCACGGGTGGGTGTGGGTCTGGGGAATATTGGGTGGCAGGAAGGGGGTTAAATTCCTCCCTGCAAAAACACCAGTGGTTAAAGAAAAGGACTTGTAACCAGGAGGTTCCCAGTTTAAATCCTGGCTCACTCACTGCGTGACCTTGAGCAAGTCATTTAACCTCCTTGTGCTCTGTCTTTTGGGTGAGATGTTGTTGTAAGTGACTCTGCAGTTGATGCATAGTTCACACACCCAAGTGTTTGTAGGCACCTGGGATAAATGTATCTGCTAAATAAACTTATTATTATTATTATTATTATTAATAATAAATGCTTTACATCACGATTTACAGTATTCAAATGAATGGCAGTCAAGGCAATCAGTACCATAGTTTGCATAATTTTGCCATTCCTATCTACCTGATATTTCTTCCAGTAAAGACTTACACATGACATAACTGTACCATAAGAAACAGGAATAACAATTTTAGAATTACTTTAAAAAGGTTGCTTTTTCATGACAGCTGTAAATAAATTAAATTCCTTATTTACAAAATGTGTATTGATAAAAGAAACATTTTAAGCGTACTTATTATGCCATTTTATTATATATTTTTTTTATTATATTTTTTTATGAATTAAGTAGCTTCAGAAAAGATGAAAAAGAGGGTAACCAAGGGTAGCTCACCCTCACCTGCTATCTATTTGCCTGCTGTATCGTTCCACTATACCTCGCTGGTAAGGCTTTGTGATGAACAGATAAAGCTAGGTAGGCACATTTTACAAAGCTGCAATCACAGAAATTATCATTACGCTGCTCACTCTAACACAAATATAGATAGAACTGGAAATTATGCACCGGCTAGGAGGAGAAAGTGGCTCACTTCTGTTTGCTAAATTAATCTCTTCCTAAATGGCTGCAGGCCAGGTAAAGTTAACATTTGCAGTTTCAAAGGTTTTCAGCGCTTGCAATGAGCCATGAAATTACTGCATGCTGCTGAAAATGGCAGCTGATGAAAGGAATAGAGCAGGTCCCAAAGGCAGAATGGTGGATGGAAGTAAAATCTTACACCAATATGTCTCATTTTTGATGTTGATCATTGTGAAATGTATGCCCAAACTTTATAAATACCGGCATGGAAAGGATACATCACTAGAATTCAGTGGGTGTTCTGAGCATTGTCTTTCACTTTCTTTCCCTCACCTTGGTTCTTTTTATTGCTAGAAGGGGAAAGCATGAATCACAAAATATAAATAAATGCTGATCTAAAGCCAAATCGGCTTGACCCAGATTAGGTATGATTAAATCATAAAGGGCAACATTGGAGAGCATGAATGCCTAAACAATGAAACAATTCAAAACTGACAAGTTTGTTGGCTATAGGCCTTGGAACTACTTATTTAATTTTTTTAATTAGATTTCATCACCTTATCATTTCTAATGTATTATTCTAAGTGCAGTGCTTTCCCTTAAACGTGGTGGTTGTGGGGCAGTGGGGTTAAATACATGGCAGGAATTGTATTAATCTCTTTTTATAAGGGTATTCTGTAAATCATTTCCTCGTAAAGACCTGTAAGATTTTTATTTTAGGTTTGGATTTTCTCACTCCTCTGTGCTTTGCTAACCCACCTAAGACATTACAGCTTCCCTCAAAAGTAGCCCCTGCTGTGCTGTACAGCCTACCAGTGTCTGCTACTGAACAGCTGCCAACTAGATGGTCGGCGGCCGATAAATCTGCAATTATCCCCTCCCCAAGTGAACAACTAGTCTTCCCTGTCTCATAAAGGAAAGTGAACCAGAAATCATAAAGGCCTGGATGAGGGGTTGTAAAAATGGCCTTGTTCAGGGCGCTGGTCTTCACTGCTGGTGTCTTATTTAAATCCAATCCAGTTGTGAGGGATCTTCTTGTTTTTTTTAATGAACGTTATTAGTTGTATATCTGAAGTGGTTACATTTTTTCTGCTTCTTACTTTTAAATAATGAAGTGTTTTCAATGCATCCATTATCATTCCTGAGTGAGCCCCTTTTGCCTACTGCAGCCACTTCACACTGCACAAACATAAAAATATTTCCATTTTTAAATATGTAAATATTTTAATTATCATTAAAATTAATAACAGTATTACTTTTGTTATTGTGCAATCCAGACCTGGAAACAACTTCTCACGAGCACAAAGTCTCAGGTACAAACTGGACCCAGATCCCATGCCTGACTACTGCAGAAGCTCAGCACTCAACCGCCAATGATGTATTTAAATCCAGTGGCTGCATTACCTGCAGTAACCCTTTTTTTCTGGTGGAAATAAGAAGGTGGAAAAAAGTAGAAAAACATTTGTTCCAGCTCAGCGATGCACAGTTTTAGAGGTTCATTTGATTACTGTATTTCACTCAGAGGTGTGGAGGGCTCTGCTGCATTTCACACAGGCTTATACAGCTGGGGGCACCCATCAGTTTGGGTTCATACCCACAATATTCTTAATGCATCTACACTTGATCCAGAAAAAGAACATTGTCCGCACTGCAGTGGTGTTGATAGGATTAGTATGGAACTGGAGGGGGATGGGAGCAACTTATTCGGATGCTGTTTGATGTCTGCCTATAGTTTAGGGCTTCTTCACTGGGTGATAATCAGGTGGATTCAAGAAAATATATCAATATGCAATGCAGTACTGTTTACCAGCCTTCTGCTGGGTTTTGTTGAATTCTGGGGATTTATTTGGCTGCCATTAAATTCAAAATAGAAGATGAAAGGCATGCTATTTTAGTCTGCATGTATTCTTGTATTTATTTAAAACAAAATTGTATTCTCTATATTTATTGTACTGTCTCTCATCACTCTGGCTGCTGTTCTGCATGTAGCTGTGTGTATCACATTCTAAACAATGAAAAAGAAGCTATAAATCAGATGTTTTAGGTTGGCAGGGAAGGGTTAATTACTTTCCCTGCCAAATCACTTCATGTGCAGAATGTGCCTGAGCTCGATTGAATTACTAACAAGCAATCAAGCCCCGGCACAGCTGCATAAAACAGCGGATCAGCCACTCATCATGGTTGGGTTGTTCAGAGGTGGAACGTAGCAAGGTAAAGAGAAATAACAATTGCTACTCGTGCTGGCTGTGAAACCAGCTCTTTACTTGTTTAAATTTACTGTGTGTTTATTTTGGCCATCGTGCCTTTTTGTTTTGTGGCAAAGTGTTTTGTTTTGTCTAAATCTTTTATTTAATAAAAGAAACTAGGGCATTTGCGTCTTGCCCCACAGTACTTGCCTGTGTCCCATTCTCTTCCTGGTCTGACGTCACCCCAAGCTATGTCACAGACTCGAACTACAACGACGCTGAGAAAAAATGTCTTGTTGAGTTTGTTTAATTTTATCAATATGTTTATTTTTTGTATTACTTAATATCTTATAAAAAATGAATAAGGATGATGTCAATGGTCAATAATGTGTTGCTATAGGAGAAGGCACATGACACATATTCCTTATAAGGTAACTTGCATATGCTCTGGGCATCTCACCACCAGCAGGCATTACTATTGTATTAGGTTTTGGAGTCTGGTTAATGTATACAATATTTTGTGGTGCATGTAAGGAGGACCATTATACAACTCCTTATTTTCTCTGCTGTGATTTGTTATACACTTGTTACACAAAGAACATTGTACACGATAAACTGTATGTACCAAACATTATGGTGTGTACCAAACATAATGAATGGCAGTTATACATTGACAGGACACTTTATTAGAACCTGTACATGGCATAGACTCCAGTGTTTTGAGAGATGTTAAACCATTCAATCATTAATATTTCACAAAATTGGTGGAGAGAGGTAGGCAGAGGATTGTGATGATAAATTCATCCCAAATATGCTCAATTGGCTTGAGATCTGTAGACTTTGGTGGCCTTGAAAGATGCCTTAAGCCTCTGTCATGCTCCTCAAACCATTCAGGTTTCAAGTGCAGCATCGTTGGATGGACTTGATCTGAAACTACAGCATTCGTTTGGCCTTCCTGGAGAGCATGCCCCTCACCAGAGTGATATCAAATCCAATTGGGTAGACAGGTCCTAATACAGTGGCCTTGCAGTGTATGTTTTCATGGAAAGGGCTGGACTAATTGTTTCATATCTGACAATATGTAATACTGCACTGTGTTTATGATGATTCAGCTCAGCGTAAAAATATTTTCTTTCTGGATCTACTGAGTCGTATTAGGAACTGCTATTTCATTCATAACTCTGCAAGAATATTAGCCTTATAATTTATACCAAATGGAGCATACTTTCTTTTTGTACCCTAGAATTAAGTCACATAACAGAGTATCTACGCATGCGATCAACCAAAATAAACAATGTTGAGCACATAGAAAATGTATTTAGCAGAGCTAGAGCAAATTAATTCTCCTTCTATGAAATACTTTAAATGCAAATATGTTCTATTATTATTAGAAAACCTACTTACACAAAGCTATAATATTTATCGCTAAAACTTTACTGATGCATGTCCTGGTAACATAGTGAAAACAAGCACACATAAGTATGGTAAGGTGCTGTAAAAATCATGTTGATGAACATTAAATACAAAGTATAAGCACATGTAAAGCAAGGTAAACTGCAAAAAACACATTGCACAAAGTATAAGCACATGTAAAGCAAGCTAAACTGCAAAAAACACATTACACAAAGTATAAGCACATGTAATGCAAGCTAAACTGCAAAAAACACGATATACTATTGGTAATTTAAATATTTGTTGCATGACGTTTTCTTAGCAAGATCTCTAGCATTATACACTGCGAGAGTCCTGTGACATTGTTCATATATACACTGCGAGAGTCCTGTGACATTGTTCATATATACACTGCGAGAGTCCTGTGACATTGTTCATATATACACTGCGAGAGTCCTGTGACATTGTTCATATATACACTGCGAGAGTCCTGTGACATTGTTCATATATACACTGCGAGAGTCCTGTGACATTGTTCATATATACACTGCGAGAGTCCTGTGACATTGTTCATATATACACTGCGAGAGTCCTGTGACATTGTTCATATATACACTGCGAGAGTCCTGTGACATTGTTCATATATACACTGCGAGAGTCCTGTGACATTGTTCATATATACACTGCGAGAGTCCTGTGACATTGTTCATATATACACTGCGAGAGTCCTGTGACATTGTTCATATATACACTGCGAGAGTCCTGTGACATTGTTCATATATACACTGCGAGAGTCCTGTGACATTGTTCATATATACACTGCGAGAGTCCTGTGACATTGTTCATATATACACTGCGAGAGTCCTGTGACATTGTTCATATATACACTGCGAGAGTCCTGTGACATTGTTCATATATACACTGCGAGAGTCCTGTGACATTGTTCATATATACACTGCGAGAGTCCTGTGACATTGTTCATATATACACTGCGAGAGTCCTGTGACATTGTTCATATATACACTGCGAGAGTCCTGTGACATTGTTCATATATACACTGCGAGAGTCCTGTGACATTGTTCATATATACACTGCGAGAGTCCTGCGACATTGTTCATATAAATAGCAGGAGCTGAGTTTTGGTTTGCTGCAGCAGAAGGTGCCCGTAGGGTACCGTCTACACATAACGGTGCAAGAATCAAAATAACATTGTTTATTAAATGTAAACATCATGTGTACAATGCATTCTGTTCTGTCTTCATTTTACCTATTTTAATACTGTTAGAGCATTAAAAATTTCAAGTACTCAAAACAAATGCCAGACAGTATTATTCTAGAGCCGCTGCGGTTATACTCATACCTAAAACCGGCGCCGGCAGTCATTATGACGGTACATTTTAAACAACATCAATGGGGCAGAGCAATGGCGTCTAGCTGACATGGTCCGCACCCAAAAGGAGGTCACACACACACCCACACTACCGAAGCTAGTGGTATGGTCTCGCCCCAGAACAATACAGATAATGTGAGTGCGCAGGACCAGATGAAACAAAAGTCTACCAACCTGAACTGACCAGTTCGCTACAATATATTAAACTTACTTTTATGAAGAGATATTTTTAAAAATGTTTCAAGTACTCATAATTATTTTGAGTACCCTAACCCACCCTAATATATATATATATATGTATATATATATAGTAGCGATCTTGGTTCCCGCAGGCAGGCGCATCACACAGGGCAAGGCAGTCCACACACAGGCGGAGGGCGGGCGCGAACCCGGGACCTCTCGCACTAAAGCATAGCGCCGATACCGCTGTACAAATGTCTTTGTGTGTGATTACATCACCTACCAGCCCTACTGCTGCCTTCCCCCGTGCACGCTACAATATATATATATATATATATATATATATATATATATATATATATATATATATATATATATATATATATATATATATATATATATATATAAATGAAATGCAGTTTAATCCCATCAGATTCTATAACGGGGCCCCCAACTTCACTCCCAAATAAAAAATGTGTTTCTATTAAAAGCTTTTCATAGTCATTCAGGAGCAGCCCCTCGCTAAACTAGATATGTTTGTCCGACATTAGGAGGTGTCGGGTTTAAAAACTGTTACAATGCGATCACACACACATACACTTATTGTGCTCAATGTATTTTAAAAGTACAAATCATTGCGCTGAAATAACAACAATGTGTTTTTGGTAGGCTACATTACATTATATAAAAATATGAATCTGTACAGTACGCCTGTATACACTACAGTAGTAAAATCAAATGAACACCTAGCGCACTTTCTTTTTACTTTAGCCTATAGGCTACTGGTATGGTAAAATAAACCACGCTGCTGCATTGTACAACATTGGTGTACAATGCGAATAAAATATTATTTTAAATTGAAACTAAATTATTATTATTATCATTATTATTATTATTATTATTATTATTATTATTATTATTATTATTATTATTATTATTATTAACACAGAAAGTCAGTCCATTCTCGTAAATACGAATTTCAAAGGACCAGCAACAAATGTTGCATTATACTACTAATTCGTATTATCATTAGTAGCCTATAGCCAAATGTATGCTGTCCGTTTTTATTTCAGTTAGTCAGTGGTGCAGTGCTAAATTGTGCACAATTACAAACCACCTGCACATTAATAGAATAGGTGTGTTTCCTATTCCTATACAGATGCTCAGAATGAGCTGGAGGGGTCTATTCAATTGATTTAAATGGTGGAGGAAAAGAAATACAAGCACCATTACCACAGTATTTTCATCATTTGTTTGATAAATTACATCTCTATCTCACCTTAAAGACATTGAACTATAAGATTTATGTATGGAAAAAAAAAGTACCTTGCTAACTAAACATTTGCATCTTAATGAATTAATAATTTGTATCTTTAGTAATAGAACATTTTTAAATAATATCTTAATTTACATTTCAAATTATCATGCCTTTTGTCAACACAATGCTCTATTGTTCACTGTCCAATTATATAAAAAGATTTTTATAATAGAGTTGGTTGTTAATTACGCTCTTTTTACATTTACCCATGGCCCCTGGTGGTGTTGTTTTCAATGGGCTTTGATGTGACTCAATATTGCTGTGCTAATATATATTTCAATAGTAAAATCCTGTTAGTGCTATCCTGGGCGTTCAGTATTACAATCTAATTGGGGGGGGGGGGGGGGGGGAATAAAGCTTGGGTGTTTATTTATTAAACAATTGCACCTTTTTTATAATTCAGTGTAGTTGAATAGGGTAAAGTTACACTGAATGGCCCTTAACATGCATTAGCCATTGCGTCTCCTATTTGGTTGATTAAAAGTACATCTTGAGTATTTTGTTTAACTAGAAAAAGCTACATGTTTCCATAGAAACTGGAATTAGACTCGATATTTCTGTATATGCTGAAGCATCAGTTTTTTCCGTTGTTGTTTTTTGCTGCACTGTTAGAGGTACTCTACAATGAATGTTATTATCGTATTATTAATAACACGTAAAATACTATTTCATTTTAGAAATCACTGCCTGGGGAGTGGTTGTGGCCTCAGTTTATGAACATTTTAATCACTGGTTGCTTTGTTTCTGTAAAGTTCAAAGTGCACCACAGAGAACAGTTATATGATGAACACATACACAACTGCTTCATATATGTGATTATTAGCAGCAGTGTTTCAATTAGTATAGTCAACCAAACGGGAGGAGTTAAGGTTTAAATAATATTGCTTGAGAAAATGATGCATTCTTGCTTTCTCTAGGAAGAATGAAGAGTACTTTTAATTTTAATATACATGACAAATCATTTTGTGTTAAATAAAGCTCTAAAAGGGTTGTTTCATTAAAGTATTTTTTTATTATTATTATTTGCTGAGTATTAGTTTAGTCAATTTCAAAATTAATTATGGACGTGAAAATGGAAATGGAAATATGATATTTTTAAATTAATGTTTGGTTTAAAATAGGGTCATTAATGACTCTTTTAGAAAAGCCATCCACGACTGCTAATAGAATGTTCGAATATGTTTATCTTGCTGCTAATGTGTTAATGACATTTAAATATGTTATGCCTCTAACATAAAACATTAATACACTTTTGTTAGGTCAGATTCTAAATGAGGGAAAGTCTTGAATGTTTATAAATGAGAGCTTAATTAATTTAGGAATGCATTTAATTTTAATGTGAATTGTTAACTCTCAGTGTACCCTCATCATTATGTGCCCCATGGGGTTTGGATGCTAATAATTTCAATAGCCACCTGCTGGCTCTGTTCTATATGGCTATTTCAGTGTACATGAGATTGACAGCTGACAAAATAATTAGTCATATAGGAACATTAACCAGCTGTGCATTCTGTCAAATAGCAGCTATTCAAATAATGGTAATAGTTTTCACTCATAGTATAAACTTCAAGTAAATAGTGCCCTTTGCAAGTTGTGCTAGTTTACCACAATTTTGCAGTTTACCAAGATTACAATTGGCTTTTTTGTGACTACCATTCTTTCACTATGATTTTACTATGCTTTACTTTACTTTTAGACCTGTGAAACTTTTATGGATATTCAAGATTAGCACTTAGTATTTTTAATTGGCCACTGGAGTGTACGGTTGACCAAACAGCAGAGAGAAGCTATTATTAAAAAAGCAGAGGATGAATACATTTCCATTAATTCCATGGTCTCTGGGGGTATCTGAAGAGCCCTGCAAGATAAGCTATCCCCCAACTGAATACTGTTCAACAACAAGAGACCACTGAAAACACCTTGCTGTAGAACTTGTATTAATTGGTCCCGCAACTCTGTAAGATGTAGTGAAAGCTGTCATATCATGCTCATTGGGTTGAATTAGAAACCAAACACACACGCACACACACACATGCACACACACACATATATATACACATATATACTGTATATATAAATATTAAAACTAGAAAAAGTAAATAAATAATGTATTAGAAATAAACATATTTGCATGCATTGCTTTTGAAGACCTTCAGATTCAGTCTAAAAGCAAGTAAGTTTGTAAGGGATGGTTAGTTATTAACCCCTTAACTGTGGGTGCAGGGCATTCACAGAATCGTTTTTTGGGGGAATTTCTGATGGGGAATATATATTCTTTTAAGTCTTTCATCTTAATTGAGGAAACTGGTAACCAAGAAAAATGCAGAAATTAACTGCTTTAACTTTTGACACCTTTTTCTTTACCAAACAGAACACATTAGGGTCATTGTTGAACTGAAATTATTAAACAAGTGTTTGCAGGTTTTGTTGTTAATTGGATTTTGATGACTTGTTATAGTGCTACTCTTGCTTTATCGCAAGTATGGCCTACGTCCTGCACTTAGCAGTATGAAGGAGGACTCTACCACATTCCATGCATGTTGATAGGCCTACTTAAAATCAGAGATTATTTCAGACAAAACCATGATGCACTTTAACAAGAGTACATTTTAAAATCTTGTATATTTTATTAAAGTGGCATACCTAGATCATGTCCAAATTGGACTGCATGGGAACTGTTAGAATTACAGTCAAAATCGGGGTGGTGCATTGTCAAAATTTATCAGTGGTGTTTTACAGGAGCCACCCTTGTAAAAAAAATAGTGTTGTATACCATGATAAAAGCAAAGCAAAGTGGAGTAATCTATGTCGCGTATATGCATGGTCTGCACAGTCAAGCATGGTTAATCACATAAATGTAAATTAGAGCATTGTAAAAAAAAAAAAAAACACGGCTAACCATGGCAAAACATGGCAAATGTGTAGCATAAGCATGGTACAATGTGGATATTATTATTCTTAATGTTGTTATGATAAATGTAAAATGGCCATGTTCAGGATTGTTTAAAAACATTCAAAGGGAAGCGTCTCTGAAAAGTGTAGAAGAACATCATGTTTCAGCGCTTGACAATCCAATTGACCAGGATGACACCGAGAGCCGGGTGGTAGTGCTGATGATTGTGACACAGATGAACTGTGTGAGCATTTTTATGACAATTGTCTGGTTCCTCTGAAAATCAGATACAATCATGCTACCAGAAGCCGCTTCCCCAGTGTGAAAGTGGAGTCATTTCATCAATTCCAAATGATGAGAGTAAGGTTCCGTTAACAGAAAAAGGAAGCTACAATTCTAGTAGTCTCCAACAGTAAATTAGCAGTTTGGAAAAGTTTGAATTGTGGATAATAGAAAAAAAAATATCTCAAGCTAAGGAGTACTCTAGTATACTTTTCTCTTTTAAATGTTGATTTGTTTTTCTTTAGCTAGCACAGCAGTCAGTAGTACAGTCACCTATTAAGCTTTGAATAGGTGAGAAAATGTTTGCCTTTAAACAGCAAGATTTCACCAATGTCCATTAATATGGCACACCTCAACAGCTCACAACAGAAAAGACTCACAACAAAATTGGTACAAACATAAATGAAAGGAACTAAAATCTGTGGTTTGTTTAACCAGGTTCTTAGAATACAAAATGTGTATATTACTCTATCCACAATGAACAGACACTTCTGAATATGTCATCCTAATTACAGAGAAGAGCAAGGTTATCAGAAATGGTAACCAATTTCAATCAACAATCTTGAGTGTGCAATACAAGAAGGATTTTAAGATTCCAGGCATTCACTATTTTAGATGCCAAATTATTGCTCCTGTACATTCATGATTCTTTTGCTTAATGTGTAATATTGGTGTTCAGTACTGTATGACAGATACATGAAGTTTGATTGCACTGAATATGGATACCTTATGCACGTGCAGATGCATGCTTTTCATAAAAAGAAAATATGCTTATTGTATTGTTAAGGTTTGCAGTAGGAAGTATGGAGTAAAAAGAACATAGATAGAACAGGTTTATAAGTTTTCGGGTGACATTATTGACATCTACAGTAGGATTTACAAGGCATATTTCACTTGCAGCCTACAGACACTTCTGAAAATGAGAAAGTAATATTTAGAAACTAAGTCTGTATGGCAAAAGTTTTTCTATGGCTAGAGATATTCTCACTTATAGGATATGTTGTAAAGACAGTACCTTATGGGTCAGGAGAATATGACTCTTCACGAAAAGAACCTGCTGTTGGTGGTACCTCCATTTCCAAGGACCTATCACCAGCCTCAGATGCACACATCTCATTCGTCTGCAGCCAAAAGCTCCAGCAACATTCATGCTTCCAGGAGCATCTACAGATAAACCAAATCCTAACCTTAAATCACAATTTTACCCCCAAAACCTTTAGTTTAATCCTAACCTTAAAGTCTAAATTGCAAAATGTCTATTCAGGCCCCTAGGAGGATTATTGAAATATAACGTTTCTATACAACTGATGTTTTTCAAAGTATGTATGTTTCTAGAGTATTTACTACCAGACAAATCGACAACACACACCTCAGATGGGTAGTGCACTTGACCGTTCATGCTCTCAATGGATGTTGTTGTTTTGACTCGAGCAGTGAAATGTCTTGTATCAAATCATTTGCTTTTGTAGAGTGCAGCAGTTGGGATTTGGTCAGTGATTTTGTTTGGATGAGCGACTGATGATCGGGAGGAAACAAGCCAATTTGTAGAGTCTTTTAGGTAATTTTCAGTAACCGTCTATCAGTTTTAAATAATCCAGAAGATTGTTATGATACAATACAGATTTAAATAAACTGGGTTCTAATGAGCCTTGAAGCACACGTTGACGAATAGTCACAATTTTACCCAAAACCTAAAAGTCACAAAATGATTGCAAGAGTGTTATTCAGTTCCTCAGCTGGACAGTTGACATACTAACTTTTAATCATTGTTAGATGCTATTCAAAGTGTGGCTGCATTTAGTCAGCCTGCTTCCAAAGCAATGTAGTAGACAATTCAAAATAAATTAAACAGTGATTACTGAACATGTATATTCTGAAAAATTACAAAATAAGCTAAGATGCTGAAAATTCTTCTACATGTCTTTCCTTAAGCTCACATACCAGTATAAATATGTATTATTTATATTTCACAGTTTGATTGCACTGTTTAAAGGTAGTTTTAAGCTTAGGTACACATGCCTTGAAACCACTCATTGATTTAGACATGGACCTACTGGCATATGAACCACTCTGTGATTTAGACATGGCCCTACTGGCATACACTATCTTAACATTCTGTAATAACATTTATTATTCCTGCACCATGATTGGCTTCTGACATTCCAATGCCATATACTTTAAAAAAATCAACCAATTATTTGGATCTCATTTAATTCCATCACAGTTCCATACCCATACACCAAGACTACCTCACAACCCTGTCTCCTTGTGTGTTGTTGCTTACTTATAATACTAGAAGCAAAACACAAATTAAAAAAGGTCGTTTTGTGTGTTTTTGTTATGCCGACATCATTTTGTAGAGAAAATGTAAAGAAATAATGGAAATGGGCTTACGAGATTTATCTTTTCAAAACTATTGTAAAAATGTTTTGGGGAGTGTTACTGCTAACCAACAGCTGTAAAATTGCAGCATCCCATCCTATTTTGCATTGATAAAGGGATCTGTGGTAAAAAAAAAAAAAAAATGTATATATATGTATACTGTCAGCAGGATTACGGTCAAGAGATGTGAAAGGAGAAGTTCTGTATCTGCCATTTCCTGTTCTCATCCTGCCTACATTAATAATCTGTAAGTGGAAACAATCACACAGGGCCACTGGAGATAAAACATGGATGACAAAATATCAACTTCCTGCTACTAATTCAAAGCTGTTATTAGAATATCAGCAGAACCAGTAATTAATTTTAACTTTAATTACTTGCACTGTTCGTACAGATTATATCACAGGTCGAAGATGGGTTATTAAAACAACTGGGACATTTTTAATAATAAAAAAATGCTGTTAATTTCTTTAGCCCCCACTTAACCTGATTGTTGAATGATGCAATTATGCTTTTTAGTGAAGACACATGGTGATAAATTGTAGATTAAAAAAGACACCAAACCAATGTGTGAAAGGAAAAGGTTTCATTGAATACATCTAAAAAAGTGATACTGTTACAAATGAATGCTGTCCAGTAGCAGAAATTTAAACCACCCAAGTCGAAATCTGTTATATATATATATATATATATATGTAGATTTCGAGTTAAGATGGTAAAAAGCAGTAACTATAGAATTCTGTGTAATTGGGATATGCATTATAAGAGCCAATCAAATCGTGTAAAAGTCACCAAAAGGCTTCTAAATTCACAGCGTTATGAAAGTCAAAGCACAGTAACTGCAGGCATGTTTTGACCTGTTTGGGCTGATCAGTGCAGTATAACTGTACTTTCACTAGTGAAAAGCTCAGGAGAGTAAGTAAATACAAGTAGCTTTCGAGTTAAGATGGTAGAAATCAGAAACTATAGAATTATGGGTAATATATATATATATATATATATATATATATATATATATATATATATATATATATATATATATACATATATATATATATATATATATATATAAGGGGCCCTGCAAGTGTAAATATGTGTGCTTTGTGGCAGGGAAAGGGTTAAAAGTCTCTCTGCCTGCCTAAAATTGTTTAATTTGCATTAATTTTTTAATTAATAATTGGTAATTGTTTTATTGTTTTGGCAGTTGTCCTCATTATTGTTAAGTTAGAGCCAGCTGCCTATACCGGTGTCTCTGGGGCATATAAACCCCACAATTAGTTCATTCTAGGCTGCTACTGTATGAAGAGCCCGACTGTGCATCTGTGTATTGTAGTCTGTGTGAAAAGGTACTGTGTGAACCTTTTGTTTGTAATACTGTGTGTTTTTGTATTTTATGCCAGGTAAACAGCTTAGGTTTTTGTTTTGTTTGTTTTTGATTATTTTTGTTGATTGAAATAAAAGTAAGCAAATAAAGCGCTAAAAATCAAGTTTCCGTTTCTGTGTCCCGTTTTAATAGGGGCACGAACCCAAAATAAGGCCATCTTATATTGGAGACCACCTTAAGCCTATCTTCAGCAAGTGTAGATATGTATGATATTGGTCTGCTTTTCTGAATTGAATGATCATTTCTTAGACCTGTACTGTACATATTCCTGCAGTGTTTAAAGTGTGCTGTGCTACCCCTTTAAGGTGGTGGTTTAAACCAGCATTTTGGAAGTTATTGCATGAACTGTTAAAACAGTTGATCTACAATGAGTTTTGGAACCAAGTGGCTTATTCTGATTATTTTAAGTTTTAAGACAGGCAACCATTTAACAGCTATGTTTATAATGATTTTTAGGCTTCATTGACCCAAGCTTTAAATGACAGCTACAATCATACAACCGCTACACAAAATAATTTGGTCACATTGGGTTCTTTGAGCCATGTGTTGTGGAAATATGAAAATGGATGTACATGTTATATAAACATATCTTAGTCACTGGTATAATTAAATAATGTAATATGTATTCATACATTTTAACTTTCTAGTACTGGCCCCTATGTGCAATTCTTCATTATATGTTAGTGTTAAGAGTATGTGGGAACAGCTAATCTTAAAATCCCTGCCATACAATAAACAGAGTGACAGAAAGGAAGGATGCATGAGATAAGTCCCGTAATGAAAGTAGATGCCAAAGGAGGAGGACAGTATGTAATGAAGAGTGAGCAGAGGGGAATGCTTAAAATAAGTTCAAGAAAAGAGATACCGCTAAAGATGATGCTATCTGTGGGATTGAAGAAGGCATTTCACAGAATGGTTACAATCACTTAATCAAAAAGACTCCACCCCCGTCCCTGTCTTCCATCACATGCCATTTCCCACCATAAACATTTTCTTCCATGTCCTTCATTATCGTTGTGATAACTGAATGTTAGCCTGTTAGTCTGAGCAATACGACACAAATATAGGTTTGTTTTCCAGCAGTTCTGGTTATTATCATAACCCAAGACACGGGTGGACTAATTTGACTGTATTTTTCAATTAAAAGACACAGCATTCTATGGTGATACTAAATACAATCTGGCGCAGTACATACATATTTAAAAATAATCGCTGAATGATTATTGAACTGCTTTTATTGGCATGTCCACCCATGTCTGGGATCTTGCAACATACATCATTGTAATAGCGCAGATCATAAAGTGTTGCTGTACATTTTCAATGTTAAATACTAAACTGTACTGTATTCTAATCAAACTTGCTGAAGACCACACCAGATGGCTTCCAGTAAGCAACAGTCAGAGGTGATTTTTAGGATTAGTATATATCTGTCCCGACACTAATATGCAGGTGAATATTATTATAACGATTTGGACCTCACTTCATGTCCTTAAGGGGTTCCCAAACCCAGGTCTAAATGATATCTTTAAATCTGCTATAATGTGCATGAGGTCAGAATCTGATTTGGGCTAAAGTTTAGGTTTAGATATTTTTATGATTCAGTTTGGTTTCAACATATAGAAGGCATAGGGAAAAATCTATAAAGCAGGATTAACCTCATTTATTCTGATTCGCTCTACAATGTTCAGGAACACAAACAGTATAAAGTACATACATTTATCATTTATAACCTTGTAATGTACTGAGGTAAAATTCACCAAGGTAAAATGATCAATTCTTTGGGTTTTGAACAAAAACCAAAATATTCCAAAGCCACAATGCGAAAGAAGTATTTAACTGTCCCAGTGCATCTCTGCTCCAACAAGTGAAATGGAAGCAAATAGCACACACTGTAGCTCACATTGGAAATTATGTAGATTGACATTTATTTCAAAAAATGTTGAAAAGGGTAAGCACAGTAGTGGCAGGTGTCTGTGCACTGTTGGAAAACGGGGCTACAAACAGATGGATTTGAATTGAACCTTAATGAACTGCCATGGATACCATCTTTAACTATTCCATTCAAACACTCATATATTAAAGGAATCATTCATTCTGAAACGCCATACACTATGATTAGGTAGTTCACTAAGTGCTAAAACATAACTCTCTGCCAGTTCAGTACAAGCTGTGTCTCAATGTAACAAAGACATGGAGCTCTGAAAAAGGGTAGTGGCACAAGTTTAAAAAGCGGACAAAAAAGAAAACATTAATACAAACAGTGTCAAGATAAGAGTATCTTAACAAAAGACAGAAAATGGTCACCCACATTTCACAGTTGTACCTTCCCCAGAAGAGAGATGGTGAGAGAAATAATATGATCTATGCATAATTAAACGCATATGCAATGTCATACCCATTCCTCTATTTGTTTATGTTTTCCCATTATTTTCAATGGCAAATGACCAATTTGAAAAGTTGGAATGGATTCCAAACCATCCTAGAAGCACTAATGCACTGACCCTTCATATCAAATTTTTGCTAATTCACATCCCAGCACTGGCAGCTCGGGATTTGAACTTAGCCTGGCTGTGTGGCAAGTTCCTTTATCATTTCAGACAGACGTTTCTTGTAATCGCAGATGAGGTTAGTGGCTGCATACTGAGGGACAGGATAAACCAGAGCCTTTGGTCTTTGGAATGGATGCTCTGCTGAATGCTGGACCAGGCCAGCTAGGGGGCACATGAAGCTTTACCAGCAGACTGACTGCAATAATTAATGCTCAGAAAGGATTTGATCAAATGATGGACTAGGGATATAAAGGCAAAGCTGTGGAAAATAAAATGACAGCAACAAGAAAACATGTAGAATGACCTGCTATTGAGGTGCCTTGCTGCTGGAACTATGGTTACAATGTCAGAGTCAAAATAAAACTGCATTTTAATCAAAATACTGTGTATTTCCTAGAAAATAGTACTGGGAAAATATTGAATAACAGAAAAAAATCGGGAATAAATCAGTAAAAACCGATGTCCTGTTAAAAAAAAAAAAAAAAATCCTCTAATTTTTTGGTAAAATTCGAAATAAACTGGAAACACGGAAAACTAACGTACCATAGTCTGCAGTTTTGTTTTTCACTGGCAGATGGCAGCAAGTCCCTAAGAAATGTACTTGACAGACCCATCCATAGATAGCACAGCTAGGAGTAAAAAATGGACACCAGCAAGCTACAGAGAAAGAGCTGAGGGTATTTATTTCTTTGTTGATGTTACAAAGGGTTGTAAATTACCAATTTATTCTGGTGATGAAGTACACTTCACAGATCTTAATGCATATAACCCCAAACTGTGGAAGATATAAACACATCAATCACCCTGTATGACATGATTGAAAATTTGGGACGCAAGTTTTCTGATGTACATGTACTAGATAAAGATATTAGCATTGATGAGCGTTTGAAGGGTGTCTGCTTTGAAATCTGTAGCACAAAAAAAAAACTAAAAAGTGATATATATATATATATATATATATATATATATATATATATATATATATATATATATATATATATACAGACGTGCTCAAATTTGTTGGTACCCCTCCACAAAAAACGAAGAATGCACAATTTTCTCTGAAATAACTTGAAACTGACAAAAGTAATTGGCATCCACCATTGTTTATTCCATATTTAATAGAAATCAGACTTTGCTTTTGATTTTTTATTCAACATAATATTGTAAATAAGAAAACAAATGAAAATGGCATGGACAAAAATGATGGGACCGCTAACCTAATATTTTGTTGCACAACCTTTAGAGGCAATCACTGCAATCAAACATTTTCTGTAGCTCTCAATGAGACTTCTGCACCTGTTAACAGGTAGTTTGGCCCACTCTTCCTGAGCAAACTGCTCCAGCTGTCTCAGGTTTGATGGGTGCCTTCTCCAGACTGCAAGTTTCAGCTCTTTCCATAGATGTTCGGTAGGATTCAAATCAGGACTTATAGAAGGCCACTTCAGAATAGTCCAATGTTTTGTTCTTATCCATTCTTGGGTGCTTTTAGCTGTGTGTTTTGGGTCATTATCCTGTTGGAGGACCCATGACCTGCGACTGAGACAGAGCTTTCTGACACTGGGCAGTACGTTTCGCTCCAGAATGCCTTGATAGTCTTGAGATTTCATTGTGCCCTGCACAGATTCAAGGCACCCTGTGCCAGGCGCAGCAAAGCAGCCCCAAAACATAACCGAGCCTCCTCCATGTTTCACTGGAGGTATGGTGTTCTTTTCTTTGAAAGCTTCATTTTTTCATCTGTGAACATAGAGTTGATGTGACTTGCCAAAAAGCTCCAGTTTTGACTCATCTGTCCAAAGGACATTCTCCCAGAAGAATTGTGGCTTGTCAATATGCATTTTAGCAAATTCCAGTCTGGCTTTTTTATGTTTTTCTGTCAAAAGTGGAGTCCTCCTGGGTCCTCCTTCTTCCATGGAGCCCACTTTCGCTCAAAAAGCAACGGATGATGCGATCAGAAACTGACGTACCTTCACCTTGGAGTTCAGCTTGTATCTCTTTGGCAGTTATCTTTGGCAGTTTTTCTACCATTCGCACTATCCTTCTGTTCAATCTGGGGTCGATTTTCCTCTTGCGGCCGTGTCCAGGGAGGTTGGCTACAGTTCCATGGACCTTAAACTTCTTAATAATATTTGCAACTGTTGTCACAGGAACATCAAGCTGCTTGGAGATGGTCTTGTAGCCTTTACCTTTACCATGCGTGTCTATTATTTTCTTTCTGATCTCCTCAGACAACTCTCTCCTTTGCTTTCTCTGGTCCATGTTCAGTGTGGTGCACACAATGATACCAAACAGCACAGTGACTACTTTTCTCCATTTAAATAGGCTGAATGACTGATTACAAGATTGGAGACATGTGTGATACTAATTAAAGAAACTAATTAGTTTGAAATAACACTATAATCCAATTATTTATTATCTTTTCTAAGGGGTACCAACAAATGTGTCCAGGCCATTTTAGAATATCTTTGTAAAATAAGCAATAATTAATCTCTTTTCACGGCTTCTTTGCTTTATTCTATGACATACCAAAGGCATGCAAGTATACATGATAAAATAGCTTTTAATTTCATCACTTTTCAGGAGGAATGAAGCATTATTTCAATGAGCTGTAAGGGTACCAACAAATTTGAGCACGTCTGTATATATATATATATATATATATATATATATATATATATATATATATAATGCTGCCATTGGAGAATGTATGTTATTTTGTTATCTATATTGTAAACAAATTGTTATTTTGTTATTTAAGTTCTATTGAAATAATAGAATTCCGTTTTTCATACAATTAAGGTGTGATAACAATTATTTTGTGTGAAAACTGTCCAAATTGCTTATTTGAGGGCTAAGAATGAAAAATCTGCCATTTTTTTTACATGGAAATTGACTAAATAAATGGGCAGCTGGGTGGTTAAATATTCTTGGGAGCAAGTAGCAACAAAAAGGACGTTCATTATTATCAACGTACGGTAATGTGCTGTATGTGTTTGATATGAAACCATACAGTTAGAGAAGAGGGAATAATCCCTTTTAAGCTGGCTTTATAATTGAATCTCAGATGAATCACATAAAAAACTCAAGACAGTTCCAAGATGAGCCAACTCTCTAAGTAAATGACCTCCTCATTTTGGTGATAAAGTTCTAGCCAAAATATGATATCAGCGTGAGACGTGATTCATTAGAAATATGCGTATGGTGTGGAGCTGCACTCTATCTGCCTGGCTTGCAGTTTGATAAGAAGCAAATGCAAATGTCCTGATAAGAACTGAATGCAAATATTTATGATATGATATTCCCTGGGAATTACGTTTTGATAAAACAAAGTGTATTATTTTCCTGTATCCCTTTCAGGTTTGCCAAAATGGCCTTTTTTGCTTTTGGAATTTGCATTTCTTCAGAATTGATTGGGTCCTGCGTATTATGTTAAGCTATTTGTTTGCTGAGGATGGTAATTAGTTACTGTAATTACAGCGATGACAGTTGCTAAATTGTTTTTAAAGCATTACAGTGAGTCTGTGCCAGAAGATTGCAGTACTTATTTTAGGATTTAAGCAATTGCTGGAAAAACTCCCACTCCAAGGCCAAAAGTGGGGTTTTTGAACTACAAAGCAGCCATTTTCTAAGCAAAGATATTTTTGAAAATGTCTGCTAATTTGTATGAATTGCTGTGTTGACTATGTTTTGCAGTTTATTTGCTGATCAGGGACATGTTCCTGAGAGGACATTTTGAGGGTGTGTTTAATAATGTGAAACATTATTTTTTCACTTTGGCAGAAAATAAATGCATTTCACTAACAGGGAAATAAAATATGAAAAAATCTTGATCTCCTGTTGGTTGACGTCTCCGAATACCTGCTGCATTGAAGTGTTGATCCTGGGTCACAGAACGTTCCTGAATGCGGTTACCGCAGACCCAGGGTCGTTAAAATATATGTGCTGGTAGTTAAAGATAAAAAAATGTAAATTCAACTACACTGTAATTGACATACTGTAGGAGTGAAAATCATTGTGCAAATCATTGTGACATTTTTTTAGCAAGTTGATCCAGGGAGATACAAACATCTTGTTCATTAAAGAAAGTATTGTAGAATGTAATATTCCTTTCTTGAAGCAGTGATTACTATTGTTTTGATAAACTGTCTGTTGATATTTATTTATGCACCTTAGCTATTTTCATGCCTGACGATGGAAGAGTAACATACAGTATTATATATATATATATATATATATATATATATATTTTTTTTTTTTTTTTTAATTATTTCATTTAAGTTTAAATGTCATATTTTATCAAATGGGACTTACCTGTGTGTTTGCTAAAGTAGTACAGTCTCAGTGTAGTCAGATAGCGTAAAGATCTTTACATAGCCAAAAGTGTTTGCTAAACTCCATATCATGTAAATCTAGGTATGTAATGTGTGGTTTAAACAAACTAGATCTGATTTCTGGATGAACATCTCTAGATTTCTCTAGCATTAGCAGCAAGGAAACCCAGACTATAGGCTTTGTATATATTGAGGGTCTGGCATAGGTTTTTAAATAAAACAAAAATACATTTATGATAGAAAAACACTATAGATACATCATTGGTAAGAAACGAAAAGCCAAATGCAAATAAATGAAGGAAACTTCCTATGTCATTTGGATTAAATATGTTGAAAAATACTAACTTCCAGAACCAATGGACAAAATCAATATAATTTGTCATGGGTTGTGCTGCGAAAGCGGAAAATACCTAGCTATGAAGGAAACACTTTACATAGGGCCCATCATTTTTTATAAAATAGTGGATCCATTATCATTATATGTGGCTGGTTATCATGAATAAAGGTAGTGAACAGCTTAAGTGAAAAAAAGAAAGGTCTCAAGCTATCAACATTAGTTATAAGCTTGAATTTTATGCAGCAGGTTTGCTGAGCTGGCAACAAAATCCAGATTGACCCCAACCCATCTGGAGATAATGCTGGAATAGTGGGCAGATTCCTAAAAGGGCCAGCAGAAATGATTACATTCCGAGGCATTCTAAGTGTAATTGAATTTAATATGTATATAATCAAGCCGTGTGCAGATTGTGAACTGATATCCCAGTAGTCACAGCAATCTAAACAGATCTCAGTTCTAATCTGAATCCAAGTCAACAATCTCCCGACCTGTGAGGGCACAGTATAACTGGAACAGTGTGCCCAGGACTGGATGGTTTGACAGTTCATTCCAGGGTCAGTCGGATGTCAGCCATCCAAAAAGGGAGTGAAGCCACAATACTAGAAGTCAGCACCTTACTGCTGTAGTCGATGTGTCAGTCATGGATTGGAGGAGATGTGATTGCACTCGCTACCGAATGGGGCGTGACTGAAGGTATATCAGGGTGTGTGGCCAAGCGATATGTTCCTCTGTTATGGTTACGGAATGACCGGGAGTGTTAAGTGTTGTATTGTCTGTCTCATTAACTGTTGTTATTTGTCATTGTAGATGGCTAAATATCCAGGAGCTGTCGCTATTCAGCCAGCATCAAACCCGGACTGCACTGCACCACTGTTAGCACTATTTCACATATTCACAACACCACTTGCACCTGGAGCACTCACTGTTGGAATGGTGATCGTGTAGGTGTTTTAGAGTGTGTGTTTATTGTTATTATCATTTCAGGACTGAACACCGTGGTTTTGCTGACTGTACACATCGTTGTGTATGGTCAGTGTTATTATTCAAAAGCACTTAATAAAGCTTCGTTGTTTACCACTGATCTGTTGCTGGACTGTTGTTTCTAAGCACTGCATCACCTCTACACCTGTGCACTACAAACCACTTTGCCAGTTACATATTATTTTCTGCTTATCTCTCTATTCCAGTTTATATGATTTGAATTCATGTCCTTTGCATCATTTCATTCATAATTTCGGAATTCCAGACATAAATCCAAAGTGAAACTTCAAGAAACCAAATCAAGAACACAAACATTCCTCTTTATGCGCAACAAAAGCATGTTTTAAAATTTGCTATCATTAAAATGTGTTAAGCACTCAAAACTTGGGTCCTAGGCCTGTTACTCACTTTATTAGCTTAACTAGAAATGTTCAGGGTTTTTTAAAGCATAGATTTGAAACTTGTGTATAATTTTACAGCATATTAAGACACAGATTTCCATTTACAGACATGTTACTTAAAATTTTAACAAAAAAAGAGGTCCCCAAGTGGCTCACCTGGTAAACGCATTTATTTTATAAACAGTTGGGATTAAGGGCACTGCACTTGCTGGCAGAACGCAGTGTATGTATTCAGAGACCATTCCTCAATTTATATTTGATAAACCAATCAGTGTGCTGCTCCCTTGAGAAAGATATGTACAACATATCGAAAAGTTGGGCAGCTGGCTCTTTGCGCTTATTATTATTATTATTATTATTATTATTATTATTATTATTATTATTATTATTATTATTATTTTATTTAAAAAAGGAATGACATTTAATGTTGTGTCCTTCTCTGTACAGTGATGCAGGAATGCACCATTGTGATTAGAATACAACTTACCATATCAAGCATTTAAACCGGGTAATTATAATAGCAGTGATTTTATTTTGACAAATCCTTTTGAAATAACGCTGGACTAAATAAATGTAGTGGGTAGGTTTGTATCCATCTAACATTTAATTGCATATTAATCCATTCATTAATGTGATTCCAACTTAGTAGTTAATGCATAATTGCCTATTAATTATTGGCAGTTAAATAACAATATCAATTAGCACAAGCAACAGTACAAAAAAAACCTTTATTAACACTGGAGGTAATATACTAACACAAATGAAATCCCAAGAGTAGATTTTAATTTGAAGCAAAACATATTTGACATCCAAAGGGGAATTAATATACATGAATTACAATTGTTAAGCTCATTTTAACATTATAAATAATGCTAAGAGAGAGGAGGTTATTTGGGATGAATGGCCACATGGTAACAAATTCATTATTGTATATCATTTAACCAAGCCATATATTAATTACCAGTTGGATTATAATATAAAAAGGTAAATTATATAAAAATGAATTTCAAATATTAAAATGTCCCACAGCAATGCAACAACTTACTGTGATGTGCAAAAATGCAGAAGAGTACAGTACCTTATGGTTTATGTCTTATACAAAAAAATTTATACAACAACCGTACACTGCTCTCCCATAATTTTGTATGACAGTAAGCCCTTCTGTTATAAGTCAACAACGGAAAAGATGACACCAAGTAAAACACCACACTGCTTACTGATAGACCGCTGCATGGGGCACACCATCCCTGCTCTAAAAACGTTAACGCTGTACAGTGGACTTGATCATTTCAAACAAACAGAGGTAAATAAATAAAGAACTTTCAGAAATGTGTACTCTAGTAGTGATAATGACATTGCTGTGGCGTGTTCCTCAGCAATAATGAAACTCCCTCGTTCAATTGACTCAGGACACCCATTATCACAGCAATGCCATTATCACTTAAATAAATCCGACTGCAATTCCACCATAACTACATGGTGTTCACCAAACAAGGTGACAATAATGACATATCTCTAGTTTAATACGCTCTGCACACTTGACCAGACATTCACTCCATTTTTCATCAAAACAGTCAGCAGAGCTTCCACCTCCACAGTGTCACAGTGCAATGTCCACTTCAAGGTACTGTACTGTTTAAGCCCTGTTCTCATTTATTACTGTATTTGTGTATGGCAAATTAAACTTGCTATCTTTCTGTTAACCTTAACAAATCAAAAAGGCCCTACTCATATTCAATACATTTTATACCTAGAACAAGCTTTGACTACCACAATGTACTAATCCTTGATTTCATTTATTACTGCATTCAGTTTGTTCTGGTGTTTGGGACTTTGGGATTGACATTTTAAGCAATTCAATAATTGCTGACAGTCCCAAGCCTGACTGGCCCAAGTCACTTCCACTGAAATATAAATATTGGGGGCAGTGTACATTCTTATATATACAACATATTATTTTACTAAAACTTGAGGTGGATTTTATGGCTTGTTGCTTTTCATTTTGAAAAAAGGGTGTTGAAGGGGCTTGCCCTCCATTATCTGTAGTTTCAAATAAGGGGGAAACAAAAAAAAAAACTAAATTTTCTCTCTCTATTTTTCCAACTGCTTCTTTTTTTAATATATACCAAAAGTTGGAGTTTAGAATTCAAAGCTAAGCAGCTGAAAACTTTTGAAATCTAACCCACACCCAAATACTCTTGTTTGATGACATTTCGTGTGCCTTGTGAATACAGTATTACTCAGAAAATCAGTATTGAATTCAGTCTTTTCAGATCCAGTAAGTAAAAATGAATTTCTAGTATAAGCATTTACATGGTTGAAATCGTCCAGATTATACTGCAAACTAATTATTACCAGTAATATTGTTAAGTATTTTCACGAAGGCAACATTCCATATTCCAGCTTAAATAGCTTTTTATACTATTAAATTGTCCCGCGTTCTTACTTTTCGAATGTATAACTTGGATTGAAATCCAGTTTGTGCTTCTTTCTCCGGACCAGTCAATAAACGTTCATGTTTCAGGCCTCTCAGTGAGGACACAAAACACTCCAGCTCCTGCTGCAGTAAACCTTCCATAAAACAATCTACTTTGAAAAGAGTGGCCACTATGAAAAGAGCTTTGAAACAGAGTTTAAAGTTATAAATGTAAAAAGTTGTCAAACAATGAAAAGAAAAATGACAGGTACGTTATTTAAACATGCGGCTGTACAACGCAATATTTTTGAAGCCCTGCTACTCTTTAAGATAAGGAAAACCTAGCACTGCTTTTTCTACCTGCATATTTTACCACCACAACCTAAAATGTTAGTTTAATTTATTCAAAACATGACACTTATTTTAAATACAGCAGCTAATATATTATAGCTGATCAGCATACCCTTTTTTAAATAATGTTGATTAAAGCTAATTTAGAAACAAAATAATAAACCATAGTTGGAGCAAATGCAGGTACAGCACTTCTTTAAATTTTAAACAAACTAATCTTCTTATCAATGGAATATATTATAAACAGAGTCATTCGCATTTTATAACCAGAGCAGGGAACAAAACTGTTCAAATGGCTCCAAAGTTCAAAAAAATGTCCAAACTCTTGGATAGCACAAGTGCATCTGGCTTGAACATTTTGTTTTATTGTGGTATTTTTGTAAACCGGGACAGGGCTTTGAACTGTTTTAAAAAAGCACAGCAACTTATTAGAGTTAAAGGAATTTAGTGTCCCCAGTGAACCTGCTTTCATTTTCAAAAGTGGTGCCTCTGCAATCTTTACTGCAAGTTTACTCAAGTAATACTTAGACGGATCAATTTAATGAATGTTATCATAACACTGTGTTTATATAATCTAACTTACTGTCCAGTCTGTGTTGTATTTGTTAGATCAGAATCTAAGTGATGCTACGGGTAACTCTGGAAATCCATTGCTGGAAAGGGGAAGTGCAGGAGACATTAGAACTCCGATAAGTTGTTGGGCTTTTCAAAACAATTTCCCAGGTCATACCAAAAATAGTCAATAAAAATGTACAAACATTTTACACCAAAAATACCACTACCCATGGGAAGTGTTGAAACTGAACAGGTGGTGAAAGCTCTGTTTATTTCTGTGATGTAAACAATGAATCAGCTCAAAGAGTTATAAACTGTGTATCGTCCTTGCCATCTTGTTAAAGTTCTTACTAATGAAATAATACATTGTACAAGCTGCAGGTCAATTTGTAATTCTGTTCCCAACCCACACAGCAGATGGGACCTTTTGGTTAAAGTAAATTCCTGGAAAACAAAAACATGTTGAAGTGACTGAACGAGCATATTACAGATCAATAGAGAACATTGTATGATTTCTCATGGTCTTTTGTTGTCATGCAAACTGTGAAGAGGTTCCTCTTCCAGCATTTCAAAATGAAAAAGGGGTAAAGCTGGCTGTGCATCTGCACCATTCAGATGCCTTGGTTTGGCTTGGATTGGTGGAACACAATGCTGCAAGAAAAACAGGGTTTCAGTAGCATCCAACATGACACATAATAACCATGCACAACATAACATCGTTTAACCTTTACAACACATTTATTGATCCATTTTGTGGTTATCATGCTCCGATCAGAGCTTGGAGCTTCGGTAAGCTTTCGAGTGTTTAAATGGATTGCACAATATTGTCAAGACAAAACCAAACTCAGACACTGCAGTTATTGTTTTCACAAATTCCTACCTTTTTTATACTTTATTCTTGAGGATGTAATAATAGAATACTAGCTGGCTGGGGGTGTATTACAGGGCTGCAAGAAATACAATTGAGGGCCTCAGATAACATCATATAACCCACGAGAATGAGACTGATTAGAAAGTCATCCAGGCACAAGATAATGTTTCAGCTTTGTAATACAGTGAACACATCCTCTAGCGTTCTTTATAATGTACACATTGCAATATGAAAATAGGAAAACATGTTAATTGTTTTTGACAGGAAGATGTGCAGTTTGCATAAGGAAGTGCAGCAAATCTATATTTTATGTGAAATTGTAGCATATATTTTCACTGAAGATCCAACTCCTGAACAACACTTGGGTTTAGTGTCCCCATCTGCAGCACAAGTTCCCAAGAATATAATTGCTAGCACTGGTATGACTGGTATGTGTCTTAATAAACTGACTACACATTCCAACAACCCTATCCAAAAAATGAAACTACGGGTAGATTCAGACCTTTTTTATTTAACCATTATTTAAACACAAGTTTCTTTTGAGATTGAAATCTCTTTCACAAGGGAGACCTGGTAGTCAAAAATAGATAATTACAAAGTAATCACAACAAAATAAAGAAAGAAATAAAATATAAATCAAGAGCAACCAATGCAACTAAATAGTCTCTACTAAATAGGTGTATGTTTTGTTATATTACAAAAAATTACTAAAACAGCTAATGAGAATTTGTTTGATACTTTCACGGTATGGACTACTGTCAACTTAGTACAAGTGGATTTGGAACTTATGTTCAATTTTCTTTTTTTAAATATATTATTACTGGTTTGGAGTGTAATAACTCACTGGAAGCATTTAGATATATTTTAAGATTAACTTTTCCTGGGATTTCCCAGTTTCAAAATCTTAGAGCCTGACTTTACCCATATCAGGTTCTCTGGACGGACCTCACTAACAGAGCAAGACCATTACAGGCTTAACCAAACTGATACCCACCACACAGCATCTAGCTCCACCCTGGGTAGCAGACCTGCTAAAGCATGCTATTTGTGATTACTATAACTAACCCTGAAGGAAGATTTAGTAGCAAAACCACCTAAGCACAAAAATGTGCAGACTCCCCTAATATCCCTTACCCTGCACCCTCATTTAAAACCCATCCAACGCTGCTCCCAGAGCCAACAAATGGGATGCATTGCACTGCCACCTGTTGGCACACTATAATATTTTAAAAAGTCAAAATGTAGTAATAAATCAATTTGTTTTATTGTTAATTTCAAATAAAATATTTTCCATAAAAAATCCTGATTTGAAATAAATTCTGTTACATTGGTACAGTACAGTGTGACTCATTAAGGTAAATGTTAATTGAATAATGCACAATGGGTTAGTTCTTTACTGCCCATTTAATGACTAAATAGAGCAGTTATAGGGTGCTTAATGCTTTGCTGGTCATTAACTTGTCATTAAGAGATACTGTAAGTATATTACATTACAAACCCTATTTATTTATTTTTGTCCAATAAAGTGTAAATATTGGGCCTTACATAGAACAATAAACATTATTATTATTATTATTATTATTATTATTATTATTATTATTATCATTATTATTATTATTATTATTATTATTATTATTATTATTATTATTATTATTATTATTATTAGTGGTAGTAGTATTATTATTAATACTATTATTATTAATAATAATAATAATAATAATAATAATAATAATAATAATAATAATAATAATAATAATAATAATAGCATAGTTTTAATGGCATTTCATTTTGTTATACTATTAAATTTAATCTTACTGTTGTAGAACAACATAGTCTGCTAATACGTTGCAGCCAAATCAAAAGATCTTATAACCTCCCTCTGTCATTTGAATCAAACACTGTAATTACAAAACATCATGTTTTCTGTTAGCTATGGGACATGGCAACCTTCTCATTATTTTTCAAATGTGACATTATACATGTAAATAGATGACTACTCTGAAAGGAAAAATAAGTAATGACCTGAACAGTGGTAATACTGTATATATGCTCGATATTATATAGCTACACCCTCCACTGTCTGCCCTTACTCATATTTGCTCCCAGTTTTACTGGCAAAAGGTTAATAAGTGCCCACAGGGGGTAGGGGTGGGGTTAAATAACACTATGTAACACAATTGTTGTTCCTGGGTAGTAAGTGTTATTTCCTAATTGCTTATGCCTCAAAAGTATAGAAAATGGCTATTATTCCCCACAAACTTTGCTTTTGTGACCAGGACAGTGATATTTTTAAATTTACCTATTTCCAATGAGAAAACGGGCGAATTTGTGTCTTTTTGTTCACATAAAGTCCGAAAAAAACAACATATGAATCCAAATTAACATGTATTTATACTAAAGTAATACAAAAATGACTACAAAAGATTTAGAAGTGAGTAGTTTTTCGAGATTTACGATTATACTGTAAATCACTTTCACGAATCAGCCCCCAAATGTAGTCTCCCATTATGTTCTCGTTATACTGTCCTTGGTAGTGGCGTTCAAAGTCCAGTATATCGTGGTGGAAGCGCTCGCCTTGCTCCTCCTAGTACGCTCCCATATTCTCCTTGAATTTATCAAGATGAGCATCAAGGATATGAACTTTGAGGGACATCCTACAGCCCATTGTGCCGTAGTTCTTCACCAGAGTCTCAACCAGCTCCACATAGTTTTCGGCCTCATGATTGCCCAGGAAGCCCCGAACCACTGCGACAAAGCTGTTCCAAGCCGCTTTCTCCTTACTAGTGAGCTTCTTGGGGAATTAATTGCACTCCAGGATCTTCTTTATCTGTGGTCCGACGAAGACAGCGGCTTTGACCTTTGCCTCAGACAGCTTAGGGAAGAAGTCTTGAAGGTACTTGAAGGCTGCCGACTCCTTATCTAGAGCTCTGACAAATTGTTTCATAAGGCCCAATTTGATGTGCAGTGGTGGCATCAGCACCTTTCGGGGATCCACCAGTGGCTCCCACTTGACGTTGTTCCTCCCCACGGAGAACTCGGTCCGCTGTGGCCAGTCCTGCCTGTAGTAGTGCGCCTTGCTGTCCCAAAGGCAAAGATAGCAGGGAAACTTGGTAAAACCGCCTTGGAGACCCATCAGGAATGCCACCATTTTGAAGTCTCCTATGACCTCCCAGCCGTACTCATCATACTTCAAGGCGTCCAGCAAGGTCTTGATGCTGTTGTAATCCTCTTTGAGGTGCACCGAGTGAGCCAGGGGAGCAGCACGGCTTTGAGGCTCCTGGATGAGCTGTCAATGAAGAGGCGCCACTCATTCTGGTTACAGGCGATTCCGATTGCCTCGAATAGACTGGTCACATTGTGGCAGAAGCAGAGCCCATCTTGACGGGTGAAGAAGCTGGAAAAAGGTTGGTGACGCTTCCTCTGATCTGCGACTTGCACACTTTCATCCAACAAGTTCCACTGCTTGAGCCTAGACATCTAAAGCTCGGCATTGGACTTGGTGAGACCAAGATCTCTAATCAAGTCGTTGAGGTCTTTTTGGTTGGGGTAGTATGGGTTTGGTCAGTGGGTTCCCGCCAAATTCTTGGGATAGCGAACTTCATGGCTCTCTTTTCCCCTCTGTACCATCCTACAAAAATACATTTATTTCACCCATGACTAATGTGTAAGAGATTCTTGCAACATTTTTCATATATGATATATTTTTTCAATAACATTGAAAATTGTAAAACATTTTAAAATTAAAAACTTTTACAATTTTAAAAATTTTAACAAATTTTATAACATAAAATTCCGAGCAACAATTGTCCGTCTTACCTTCCAGAGTTTTTTTGCAGTGCTCGCAGGTGAAATGAGGTGCCCAGGGTTTGTCTTGATCCCCGACAGGCATGCCGAAATATGCCTTGTAGGCCTCACACATCTTAGCAGATGCTTCCACTGAGTACTTTTTCGCTCTTGTCTTGATAAATTGGCCGCAGACATAGCAAAATGCGTCTGCCGGATGCTTGCAGCCTCTTGATGCCATCTCAGAAAAATGCAGATATGTATCCACTTAGGCAGCTGGAACTAAACTGAACTGGTGGGCTTAAGGCCCCTGTATTTATACTACTATTTATATATATTACTGGAAAGTTCTAGAAAGTTCTAGAAGTTACTCCAAGTTTACTCAGCACTGAATCTATCTGGAATGTTCTGGAAAATAGGTACATTTCAAAATATCACTGTCCTGGTCACAAAAGCAAAGTTTGTGGGGAATAATCGCCATTTTCTATACTTTTGAGGCATAAACAATTAGGAAATAACACTTACTACCCAGGAACCAAAAAAAAAAAAAAATTGTTACACGGTGTAATCAGTGTTTTTACTGCCCTGCATTTTTCCAAGATTGTTTCAATTAAAAGTAAAATGAATCCCCAGATAGCCATAGTGCCTACATGAGCAATGAAAGCAAAAAAAGTTTCATATTCACAGTACATGCTGATAACAGATATGTGTAAGGTCCAGGGAAATAGGATTTTAATAGAATTTCTAACTAAAGATCTTGAAACAAAATTAGACATACATTTTAATTGAATTTCTGGTTTAAATTACACCGAACCATTATAAATCATTAGGAATCAGTTTTACAAAACTGCTTTCACTTTTGCCCACATTACAAACACTGCAGTAAGGCTTTCTCAGCTCCTGATAAGTGTTAATAAATTACCCGGATTTCAAAATTAATGGATGCCCGGCTGCTTCGGGGAGATATCATTGTGTTTCATGAATATTTTGATTTTGTGATTAGATCAAAATGCACTGAATTCCTAAACAGCCGTGCCCAAGCTCATGCTGATCATAAACTGTTCCCTTTTTTAAATAAATTATATTCCTCACAAATCTGCTGATATGGAATAATTAGAATGAGGTTGCCTGCATTTTACCTAGTATTTGCATGACTTTAGATCTACACTGACTGATCTAGAGGCTGAGAGAAAATGTATGTTTTGTGTGACTTCTAAATATACCTTGCAGGCAGAGATAATGGTTTATATTGTGATGTTAAAGAGGCTTGTATTTGCAAAAAAAACAAAGAAGTGTCAGTTGCCAGTTGTGGGAAACATTGATTAGACAGTTTCTGTCATTCTATTCAGCTCATATATTTATTGCATCCCTGTTATTTTTACCCTTTTGTATGAGATAGGAATAAAATAATTGACAAAATGCTTAAATTTGTGTTTATTTAGGATTTAGTTGAGGGAGACATGTGAGTTGGATTTCCAGAGAATAAGATTAGTCCGTCATCACTTCATATAATAATGCTGTATATTCAAATTTTAAAAATAAATAAATAAATAAATAGACAACAGATATCAACACAAATTAGTAGGCATGTATATAGCGTTAAAGGAACACCATGTGTTTGTTAATGTTACAGACTTCTAGTTAGGAATAAGTAGTTAAATTGGTCATGAGAATATTTTCTGAGCATTCACGTAAATTAGTTAGTATACCCAATGCAGTCTGAGTGTTACCAGGAACCACTTCAAGTATTTATGAAACAGGCAGCTGCAAGGAGCCCAGGAGACAGGGTCTGTCTGCATTGCCTAGTGTAGTCACTCATTAGTGAATGTAAAAAGCACCAAACAGATGGCTGTCAGTGTCCAAAAAACACATACTGTAGATGATATGTGGATTCCTCATGCTTTTCTCCAACATTTTCATTTGTTTATTTTCTTATTTTTGTGTTTGTTTACGAATGTATTTATTTACAAAAACCCCTCAGGGATGTTACGGTTATATTAAGGGTTTCCCTCTGAGTCACTGATGCTTCTATCAGGTTGGTTTTTCATACAGACTTTAACATTACTGTGCAGCTTAAAAACTGTAAATTAGACTGTACTATTTAACCATTACTTTTTTGTTTGTTTGTTTGTTTTAATACCAAGATAGTACTGTAGTTGTTTCTTACTGTATATGTTTGTTATAATAATTTTTATGTTTTGTTATGATTAACATTTTTAACATGAAAGAATGTTTACTGAAACTTTGCTGGTAGTGTTGACATTTTTCATGGGAAAAATGATTCATAGCCTGTTTAAATTAATGAATACATAAAACCCTCCTACCTTCAGTTTCATGTTCTATTAGTAAAGGGCTCTCTGCTGGATGACTACATTAGAACACGGGCCAACCAGAAACTGCTCCCTGGTTCTGGCAAATCCAGGGCTGTTTCAAAACACTAAACTACTGAAAAGTGCTTACATCTGCCTGTTGCAAAAGCACATCTCTTGCTATCTGTAACATAGTTATGTGCTGTACTGCTTTGTCCCACTTGCTGGAACCACTTTTGTATTTGCAACGCGGCCCATAAGAAAACAGTATATTTTATGGATCTGAATAAATCACATGGTAGAATTCATCCAATCTGATTGTAATCAAATCACTGAACAGAATATTACCAAGGACTATCATCCTGTTCATATGGGCCAGTAGTTCTATCTCAATGATTCAATGGTCTGATTATAACTTTCCCTGCCGGAAATTCGATTTAAATTGCATGTGTGCCCCTTTTTTGCTAATAAACTGCTATCTGAGTTTAGAATCATAAAGCAAAATAGGTGTGTGGGCTAGGAGGGTTGTTTAGACATTTTTAGGAATATTATGAAAAGTATGCACATTAACTTACCTACACTATTTTAAGAACATACTGTATGAAAATGTAGCTGATTCCTAGTATCTTTTTTCCCCTTACATGTACTCTCTCTATTTCCAGTGTGTTAATCGGTTATGAATCTATGTGCATATAGAACCTTGGTTATAATAGCTTTCAAAACTTAAAGCACTTAGCAGTATTCTCAACAACATTTTTAACGACTCTTCATAAGCATTATATGAATTTGATTATTGAGTGGTTCATTTGAATGTATTTGTCCAATTTTTTTCTGACATTTAACAGTATTGTGAAGCTTTCCCTGGTGAATGTTCTTAGACAGCAGGTGCACATTATTGTGTCCGTAGACAGCCCCTCGACAGAGGCACACAGTGCAAGTGTTAGCACACATAAAAGTTGGAAGAATAGGGTGATGTGCAGATGGAAATGCACTCCTCGTTGAGGAAGTGCTGAATAATAAACAGCTGTTGTTTGTGCCCAGACCAGTGTCTGCAGCTGCCAGGCAAGCCATATGGCAAGAAATTTAAGATAAAAAGAATGCCTTAGGAGGCTGTCCTTGGAATGTTCACGAGATTGTGAAAAGATGGCATGACATCAAGGGGTTTGTTTGCACATTGGCAACAGCCTTCTGAGCTACTTACAGTACCTGTTCTGGCATTGTTAATCGCTTATTAAACATTTATAACAGGCTGTGGTTAATTTAGAAAGGCTCTGGACTTTTGTTAAATTTACTCCCACTAGTCAACCTTTTTTGTGGTCCCTGAAGTCAAGTTGACATGAACAACAGACAGACATGCAAATTCCTTGTGTGTTACAAAGAATTATAATGCAGAAAATCTGTTTTTTTACAACTTCCACGTGTTTGTACACCAGAAGAAGATCATTCAGACATCTTAGATAAAACAACATGATTATCTAATGTTACTGGGCAAAAAAAAGAACTCTAGACTTGTTATATTACATTGTAATACCCTGTCCAGATTTGTGTTTCAACCATTTCTGTCCTTTCTTTGTATTGGAGTCTGGTAATGAACACAGACTAGAGAAATCACTAGCTTCAAATTGTTTAAAGCTGCAGAGGCTGTCTGTAATTGCTGTCTTATGTGCACTGGAAAACAATGAATGCAAAAAATATTTAGTTCCTGGTTGAAACCTGACTGTTTATGGTACTTGCAGATCAGATCACTGTTATAGTGGGGAAAAATTGTCCCTGGAATAGTTAAAATGGCTGGCAAAATTCTCCTCAGCTGCACAGCAATTATAGCCTTCTGTTGGTCACTTCAATTACCCTCTTTTTCCCTATAATGCACAGTCCGTGTGTGTAAAGTAGCTTGGGTACATATTAAAAATACTGCAGTAATTCTTCCAGTAGACTAAACTATATTGGGTTAGTTAAGCAGAACTTGACTGTTAAATACAGTATATAAATTTGAATTTTATTGTAGACAACAAATCATTATTATTATTATTATTTATTTCTTAGCAGACGCCCTTATCCAGGGCGACTTACAATCGCAAGCAAATACAAATACATTCAAGTGTTACAATATAAGTCATACAATAAGAACAAGAAATACAATAATTCTCAAGTGTGACAAACCACAATTCAATAATACAGCAGATAATAGTGAAAGTTACATCAGGATATGATTAAATAGTGATAGTTACATCAGGATATGATTAAGTACAAAATACTACAGATTAAACACTTGGCAGATTACAATATTCTGAGGTACAGGATTAAATGCAGTAAAATAGGGGGCGGATAAGAGCAAAATAAAGCATATTTAAATGAAGGGTGATAGTGTCCCAGGATACAGCAGAGGAGTTCTACAGGTGCTGTTTGAAGAGGTGAGTCTTAAGGAGGCGCCGGAATGTGGTCAGGGACTGGGCAGTCCTGACATCTGTAGGAAGGTCGTTCCACCACTGCGGAGCAAGGGTGGAGAAGGAGCGGGCTCGGGAGGCAGGGGAGCGTAGCGGAGGTAGAGCCAGTCTTCTAGTGCAGGCAGAGCGGAGAGGTCGAGTGGGGGTGTAGGGAGAGATGAGGGTCTGGAGGTAGCTGGGTGCAGTCTGATCAAGGCATCTGTAGGCTAGTACAAGAGTCTTGAACTGGATGCGAGCGGTGATCGGGAGCCAGTGGAGCGAGCGGAGTAGTGGAGTAGCGTGGGCGAAGCGAGGTAGAGAGAACACCAGGCGAGCAGCAAATCATACAATCAACTCTAAACATTCTTATAAGTTTTAACTTTTTTTTCTTTTCAGGTATATTGCCAGTACACAGAAACCCTAACCCAGTTGATACAGTACTTACAATTGGAACACATTTCAACAAATCATGCCCACAAAATCTTTTAGTTATCAGATTTAATGTCAATGTATTATTTAATGGTAATGCAGCAGAGTTTGAAAGCAAGTTTATCTCAAGGATATGTCCAATGGAGGTTTTTAATGCTTTCTATTAGTCAGTGGCTTGAGATGCTGTATATGCATCTCTCTTTCAAGATGTTGGTCTAAAACAGGTATTATGTGTTGGTTTCCTATCAAAATCCTACCTGTTTAAAAAAAAAATGAATATGGGGTTCAGAATTGATCATTTTGTCCCATAAGTGTCCTGCACCTGCAACTAAAAGCTCATGGAAAATTAGCATTACATTCTGCCAGGTGCTGAATGTGCTTAATGACATGGGAAATGGAAGAAAGCCTTCTGGAAAGCGGTCATGTGTTTAGAACCTGAAAATCCAGACCTTAGAAATTCACTTTCTTAATGTGTATCAGCAGATAGAAAATTAAATGGTGTGACATTGAGGATGCAAACAGATCAAAGGTAGAAGTTTGCTAATATACTTAAGACCTGTTTGTTCCTTATTTAGTTAGTATAAATTATTATATAAAACCAGTTATTATTGCACAGCAATGCTGTATTTGAATCTGGGTATTGCACAAAAATGGCTAATGGCTAATACAATGAAACCTAAAACAGCCTGTCCCCAAAGCAACTTATCATTTTGTGATTGAATGAATATTCATTTGTATATAAAAAAAAGTCTGGGGTTTATTAGCTGGTATGAGCAAATCACTGCTTTATTTGAGTGATTAATATAAATTGTACTGTATTTTCAATAAGACTTTGAACTAATAAATGCAGTTTTTAACAAACAGTACCATACTACTGTAGAATAAGTAATCAAACGGTATCTTCACGTTTTGATTATTAATTTTAGAGAACTGTAAAATGATACAACTATTTATAACCAATAGTATATTCTGTAGCCTTTATCTTGTAATTGTGTTAATGAAAGACAGGCAAAAGTGAACCTTCAGTCTGATATTAAAAATCTGAGGAAGCACTTTTTTTTCCAGAGGCAAGGACTGAATTCTGACTGACGTGCTGGCTATGATAGTGAAATCTAGCAGGTGCATTAACTTACATTCCTGTGATCTGTACACAACCGCACTTGTCTTCTTAGCGTGCTTCATAATAAGCTTCTTCAAAGATCACTATGTAAGCACCGGAGATAACATCGGGAGTATGTAGTGCTCCTTCCTTTCAGAATGCCTTTTTCCTACTCTTTTAGTTTTCTTAAGAAAATGTCAGTTTAATTATATCTTAATGCTTGAATGGGTTCTTTTACATAGTTTGAGAGAGCACTCACTTCAGTGTTTTAAAAGCCTGAATCTAAATGTAATGATAAAGCAGTGTGGAGTAGTGGTTAGGGCTCTGGACTCTTGACAGGAGGGTTGTGGGTTCAATCCCCGGTGGGGGACACTGCTGCTGTACCCTTGAGCAAGGTACTTTACTTAGATTGCTCCAGTAAAAACCCAACTGTAAAAATAATGTGATATCTTGTAACAATTGTAAGTCGTCCTGGGTAAGGGCGTCTGCTAAGAAATAAATAATAATAATAAAAATGCTTATACATTAGACTTGCAATAGCATCATTGCCAGAATGGGGTAGAGGGGATTTTAAGATTTTGACAAACATATTTTTTGAATTAGATAGCTGTTTAATTGTTCATAGAAAGACACTGAAAACCATCCACATGATGATCTTAATATTATATAATGAATCATGTGGATCAGATATATGGCTGTGGAACAAGACAGCATGATAAAATACATTACAGTCGATACATAAATGTGCGTGGAATCTGTTGTGCCTGCCCATGGCCATGGTCAAAATAAATGTAGAATAAAATGAAATCATGTGACTCATTCTATTAGTATTTGCTGCTACAGCTAAACGTTTTATTTTTGTTGTTTTAAATGTTCAGTAAGATGAAAAGTGTCAGTTTATTCACTAAATGTACACATATGAACTGGCATGACAGAACAAAGCAAACCAGTGCAACACAATGAACAATGATTTGTTCTGAAAAAAATTTGCAATCAAATCCGTTATTCATTTTACGGTATGTGCAGAGATAAAACAAATCACTAGACAAAAAAAAAAAAAAAAAGACGGTTGAAGTGTAGAGTTAGGATGTTAGGAATGTACTTTTGGCAAAGATACATTATAGCCTCACAATACAGTGTTTGTCAACCCCAATGGAAAGAGAGGCACAGAATAAGTTATCTTACCCCCCTCCTCCACAACCAATCTAATATAACACATCTGGTACTTGATGGACCTCAGCAGGTGATCTCCCTAACCTTGAACTGCTGCTGAACTGCAGTCGCTGGGGAATGGCACAAGTTCTCTCAAGAATACATTGCTAGTGTACCCATTGGATTCCTGCAGCTAGTTTTTGCTTTTCACAAGGCAAAGTGGAGTGTGGCAGAGATGGCTGCAGCGGTGACGTCAGACCAGGAAATTGAAACCAAAACACAAAACGTACGGGGGAAACTGAGGCGCAAAGGCGCTCAGCTTTTTATTAACTAAAAAAACAAAAACAAAATAGAAACATACAAAACACAAAATAAAGGACACGCTGGCCAAAATAAAAATAACACAAACAATAATCATACTTTGTATAAAACGAGTACCTTAGTTCGCTTACTGGTAGCATTCGCTCTCGCTCTTAACTCTACTCTTAACTCTCTTGCTCTGAGCCCACAGTGGGTCTTTTATACTGTGCCTTGAGGCTTAATTACCTGTTAAACAATTACCTTATTAAGGCTCCAGCCACATCCCCACGGACTTTATCAGGATGGGGATTTAACCCCATCCATGCCAACTACATTTTACAAGACCGGCTTTTCATCGGTCTCAAATAATAAACAACAATGTAAGACAACTTTTGTCCGTCCGCACACTAACACATATAGTAATAATAATAATAATAATAATAATAATACAATACAAATACAAATTAAATACATACATACATACAAATGCAAAAGGGGTGGGCACCCCGTCACATGGAGTCACCAATTATTTAACCTCTGTGGTCTATTGTATGTTTAAACATGCAAGTATTTATTCACAATTGCTAAGTTACAGAGGATAAGATAAAATGTTGACAAATCTGTAACTGTGATTGAGATGTCATAAATGATTTAGAATCAAAAGCAATGACAGCTTTATAGGTAGGCTTTGATAGTATGTGCCAAAGTGATGAAGAGATTCACTACAGTTGTAGTTCTGCTCTTTTAGGAGTGTGGCTAGCTTTCAGTACAATGTCTTAAATGCTGTTATTTTTGATTAAACAGTGCCTCCTGTTGGAAGAGTGGGGGTGGGGGGGTGTATGTTTTTCACCTAATGTATTTAATCACTGGCAAGATGCCTAAATGGTAGCAAGAGATCTAGAGTGTCTGCTGTTTTTCTTTTTTTTATGAAGAACCACATTTCTGTTATGTAAGCTGATGTTATGTACTGCAGCCTACTTCATACTTCTATACATGGCCAAGATCTGGCAAGCAACTGTATCTCTGAAAATATTTCGGATAGGCTGTGGGACTGGGAATCAAGCTTGCTAACCTTCTAGTAAAGAGAGTCTGCACAGCTGTATACAAGTCTCTTGACCCAATGCATCTGTCTGTTGTTGTTAAACATGCTGAAATTCTTGCTAAACTGACACCCACAGGCTATAAGGGGATACAAGTGAAGGGGCTGGCTCCTGGAGCTGAATTATCTTCTGGTTCCTGTTAACTCTAGAATTGAAGGTTAAGTCACAACAACACACCTGCCTTTAAAAGGTGGGTGTAACTGATTTGAAGTAAATTGAGTTGGATTACTGCTTTAAGGGGATCTGGAGGGAAATTACATATTTTCTCTATGAAAGATGGTCGTCAAAAGAGATGCATGAAAAGAAAAAAACATCAAGGTGAAATGTAAATTCTGCTGTAGTCCCGGAGCTGGGGAAATGGAATGGGTGGTGGCACAGGCAGAAATCTTCACAATTCATGCTTATTTTTTCATACAATTCTGTTATTTTCCTAGGCTATTCCTGCATTGCTACTATTTAATTTCTAGCACGTCTTCTAGATGGCCCAGTGATTGCTGTTAATTTACCGTATAGAGCGCTAAAAAAAACAGTGACGATTTTAATTGAGGTCAGTTTAGTGGTATCAACTCAAATAAGCACTTTAGCTATGTACTTATTATTGTTAAAAAAAAAAATAATTAGCCTAGGAAAAGGTAGGCTACATTACAGGTTTGAAAAAAATGTATGTTACTTTATATGATGTGGTTTACTTCGTAATGCCAATTTGGTCCCTATACGGTTTTTGCAGGCTGCTCATAAACAAATTCTGTTTTGGGCAGTTCTAGAAGGGTACAGTACTATACATATATCTTAAAACTGATGGGCAATTCAGTTTCTGTTAAGATGTGAATAAGAAGCTGACTTGAGAAGGCTGGCGAATATTCATTTTATTATTATTATTTATGTTTTTATAAATGCTTTGTTTAAAAAAAATAAACAAAGTCCATGCTTTGAAACAAGTGCAAATGAGAAAAAAAGGTTAATTCACACAGGAATAAAACAGTACAAGCCTAGCAATACATGACTCAAAACAATAAATAAACTGCTCCTTGTTACAATGTTGTCTTGTTTTATACTGTTACACACGTTGGGTAAACTGTAGACTGTTTTACTCTTTAGTAATATTATTTAATATGTGTACTATACAGTACTTACAAGAAAAGTATATCATTAAGAATACATTTGGTAATGCATGTTGTCGAAACGTTGGTCTAATGGCATTATATTTTCAAAGCGTTTGCTCCAGTCTTATATTTTTTTGAAAGGAGAAAATTCCATGTTAATGTCAAAAAACCTGCGAGACCATCAATTTTGGTTTTGTTATTTTTACAATAAAATTACAATGAAAATAGGAAAAATATCCCATACCTGCAAGTTGCTTTTTAATATAAATATATTAATACAAAAAAAGATTTTATTTTAAACAGCTTTTGTTTTAAAGCCTTTTAATTTAAATCCACATTTAATAAAATAATGTTAAAAAGCTTAAAAAGTAATAATCCCTGTATGATGCATGCACCATAGTAGTGATAATAATAATAATAATAATAATAATAATAGATTACCTCAGAGCTGTCAAGTTCTTTTACCCTTTGTTATGTTTTGCTTGCAGTTGTTGCTCGTTACCAGTACCATGCATTATAGTTCTATTCTTCATCCCCAATACATTTCTGTGAATGCCATTTTTCTTTAATCCTGTCTTACTAACCAATGGTAGGATTCAAAGTGGATAAAACATGGAAGCAACGTGCACACCAACCATTTACACAGTAGCTTCAGACTAAATTACTAATCAAGCAAACATTATAGTTTCAATAGAGCCTCCCACCCAGTACAAAAACAAACAAACAATCTCCACTGTTATCCAATGGGAACACTATTATTAGTGGGGCTTGCGAAGCGTGCCCACTTTAAATCTTCGACATACTTCTTCTTCTTCTTCATCATCATCATCTTATTCTTTGACACGCTACTCCTCTTACACCGTTTAAGCTACAAACGCCGTTCAAACTTTAAAACGTGTAGACCGGTCTGGAATAGTGTGCTTGTATACAACTTTTTTATATCTTTTATACTTTTTAAACTATTAAGCTTTTTGTCCTTTTTTTGTCCATCTTCATTCACTTTAATGGGACTTTTCTCAACATTCTAAAGCTCCCCATTGTTTAAAAACTCCCAGACTTCCAACATTCTATTTATTGTAAATGATGTAACTTTTGACACAAATCAGCTACTTTGACCACTCCCAACAAGTAAGACAAAAAGTTAGAGTATATGGAATTTTCCTCTACTTCTCTGCTATTCAGATCTAAAATCAAAACAGGAATGGCGTCTAACAATCAAGAGTTACAGCTGTTTTAGTAACCGCATCAACTAAATTTTCTCTAACTTTTTATAAACAACTGAAATTTTGACCACTTTCCCAACAAGCTAGACAAAAAGTTAGAGTATGACATCTTCATCTACTTCTCTGCTATTCAAATATGAAATCAAAACAGAAATAACTTTTACCAATCAAGAGTTACAGCTGTTTTAGTAACCGCATCAACTTCTTTCAATAGGCTACTTCCCACTGTTTAACTTTCATAGAACTTTGAGAAATTTCAAATTATAGCACATTCTAAGCATGAGACAATTAGTAAACAATGTGACTTTTGACACAAATCAGCTACTTTGACCACTTTCCCAATATAGCAAGCCCCATGACTTTACTTGTAAAGTTACCATCTAGTTATTATGATTTATTTCTTAGCTGACGCCATTATCCAGGGGGACTTACAATTGTTACAAGATATCACATTATATTTTACATACAATTACCCATTTATACAGTTGGGTTTTTACTGGAGCAATCTAGGTAAAGTACCTTGCTCAAGAGTACAGCAGCAGTGCCCCCACCTGGGATTGAACCCACGACCCTCCGGTCAAGAGTCCAGATCCCTAACCACTACTCCACACTGCTGCACACTAAAGGAGAATGTTCTGTTAGTTGCTGTAAGTGAGGGTTAATTAAACACTGTTGTACAGTATGAACTGTTTTGCTTGAAAAATTTTACAATTCTTGTATGTTTAGGGTAAATGTCATCAGTTCAAATAACACGTTCTTGCATGTATGCACTAGTAAAACTGTTTGTGAAACTATACTGAACTGCTGTATTCACAGATTTATTAAGTAGACAGCCCTTCCATTGGAAAGAAAAATCTCAATAAGTGAAGCTATTGAAGGTCCCACCCCCCCCCCCCCCGGTTGTCTTGTGTCAGCCAATATAAATGTAAACTAACACAATGCAGAGAAAGGTGGATGAGATAGAAAAACTGTCTCACTGCTGCTCAATATCCCCATCTAGTGGTTATTTGAATAGTATCAGTTGGATTATTATTATTATTATTATTATTATTATTATCTGTTTATTTAGCAGACGCCTTTATCCAAGGCGACTTACAGAGACTAGGGTGTGTGAACTATGCATCAGCTGCAGAGTCACTTACAACTACGTCTCACCCGAAAGACGGAGCACAAGGAGGTCAAGTGACTTGCTCAGGGTCACACAATGAGTCAGTGGCTGAGGTGGGATTTGAACCGGGGACCTCCTGGTTACAAGCCCTTTTCTTTAACCACTGGACCACACAGCCTCCTCATGATTTAAAAATCATCTTTAAGAAAAGGACATTTGGGTCGTAAAAGCAAGATCCCTCCTACAGGTACATTCATATGATTGCATGCTTCAGTGATTCATCCAATTTTGTTTAACTGGGCAACACTACAATGTATTTAACCCTAATCACATATCACATATGCATTTGATTCGTTCTTTAATAAACATAAGGTAGCCACAGCACACTGTTTTATTGATTAATGTGAATGCCCTAGATGACATTTTCTTTTAAACACACTAAGTGTCAAAAAATGCATTATGTATGTATTTTAGTCTAATAAGTGTGTATTTTCCCAGCCTGAGCAAACAGTGTGTTGGCAAAGCTTCTCTAAGGCAACATTTGTCCATGCTCTTAATAATTGGCTCTGGTTATACTTTCAATAAATCACTCAACTGTTTAGTTATAAAAGTATATTTAAAAAAAAAAAGTTTGAGAAACGGACAAATCAGTAATATTTAAAACCCAACTCCTGTCCCTGGCATAACCATGGCTATTTAGCATGCATACTGTATAATGGTCAGTACCTTTAAGGAGGGTACTTGATGCTGTCAATATCACACAGCTGTGTACAAAATATAATGGGAGATATTACAGCTGAACTGCAAACCCTTTTTTGTACAAAAGCCTTTCTGCAGTGACCTTTTCTAGATGTCATGATTGCTGGCAATTACCGTCAAGTGTTCCCCATAATAGAAATGTCTTCATTTACACTGTCACATATACTTGAAACATGCGGTACAGGTCATCAAGGTTTCTGTGAGGGTGTTTCTTTAATGAAAAGTTACCAGGTCACAGAGAGCCATTACTATGCCTTTCCTCCTTTTCTCAAGAAACGTCATCATTACTGATAGCCTATAGCTAACGATTTAGTTAATTAGCATTGTTAAAATTTTAAAAAATGTATATGGCTGCCATAGGTCCCTTGGCTATGTAAAAATCCAAGGGAGGCTGATATTTGAATACATCCACTGTATTTACATCCACCGCCATTTTAATAAATTAATTGTGTTTTTTTTTATATAATTTTACTCTCCAGATTGGACTACTGTAACACTCTCCTTGCTGGTCGCCCTGCTTCGGCTGTCCATTCCCTTCAGCTCATTCAAAATTCTGCTTGTCATGGCTATAACTAGCTATGACATCAAGGTCGTGTCCTCTGTTTTTTTGCATCATCAACGCTGATGCTCATGTAAAAATTCTGGCAAAGTACAAAATACTCCTTAATTTTCTCTGTTGGTTTGCACTGTAACATAGATTTGGAGGTTGAATAGTAAATACCAAGCAGTCATATAAATACTGCCAGCTATAGCTCGAAACCTAAGTTTGACCTCGGTAGAATGTCAGCTCTGGCTACGATGCTGCTTGTCTTGTCTTCTCCCAACCTTGCTACTCTAATGCTACCTCTCTGCTTCACAAGACAAGGGTCTGTTCTTGCCTACTGCTCTCTTCAACACACTGCCCCCTCCTACCTCCAATTAAATACAAGCAATTTATAAAATATAAAATATTAAAAACTTACAGTAATGGTTTAAAAATCCCACCCAATATGTACATATTTTACAATTTCACAGTGATTTCCCATTAATGTATTGTTCATTTTTAGAAATATATTATTAATTAGAGTGCAAACTGTTTCTTAGAAAGGCAACACTGTTGGATAAAAAGGTGCTGTAGCATTGCTAGGATTACTGCATTTCATTAATAATGTTTGAGCACAATAGTAAATGTGGGAGTGTAATGCACTTATCAGCTTGTTAAGGCTTTACTAATGTGGCCCTATGGGGCATGCAGTTTTCACTGACTTGTTTGCTTCACTATTTCAGTCACAACAGCTTGGAAGCATCCTGTCAAATGGTAGATTAATGATCTAATGCTTTATTTAACTGTGTGATGATTTTCTGATTTTAACCTAAACGCTGTTTAGGTTCAATTAGGAAATGGTTTTGCCTCAAGGTTATAGCGTATACACCTATATTTGTCATAACTGCTCTAACTGTTTTCTCTTGTATAGTTTCAGTGTCATTTTCTATGAAAGCTTGTGGCTCTTATAGTTAACTTGTTAAATTGGTTAGGGAATGTATATGCGCCTTCATAATGGTGGAACAAAACACACAATTACAATTATAAATCGTTATTATCTAATCTCCATTTGTGACCCCTGGTCCTTGTTTCTTTTTTCAGGTTAAAAAAGTCACCTGGGTCGACACTGTCTATACCTTTTAGGATTTTGAATGTTTGAATCAGATCGCCGCATAGTCTTCTTTGTTCAAGACTGAATAGATTCAATTATTTTATCCTGTCTGCATACGACATGCCTTTTAAACCCGGGATAATTCTGGTTGCTCTTCTTTCCCATGACGGTGGAGGTGGAACCAGCAGGTATTCACCCTCTGCTGGTGGAGGTGGCGATGGAACCAGCAGGTATTCACTCTCTGCTGGTGGAGGTGGGAGGGGCAAGCAGTCCTCCCACGGCACTTGAGACGGAACCAGCAGGTATTCACCCTCTGCTGGTGGAGGTGGGAGCAGCAAGCTGTTCTCCCACAGCAGTTGAGACGGAACCAGCAGGTATTCACTCTCTGCTGGTGGAGGTGGGAGGGGCAAGCAGTCCTCCCCCGGCGGCTGAGGTGCAACCAGCAGGCATTCACCCTCTGCTGGTGGAGGTGGAGATGACAGAGACAGAGGCAGCTCCTGCTGCTCTGCTCCTGGTGGTGGAGGCAGAGGCAGCTCCCGCTGCTCTGCTCCTGGTGGTGGAAGCGGTGGAGGTGGCGGAGGCAGAGGCAGCTCCCTCTGCTTCTGGAGGCCTAGGTTCTGGACCTATGGGCTCCCCCCTTCTGGGCGCCGGATGCACGGGCTCCCCCCTTCTGGGCGCCGGATGCACGGGCTCTCCCCTTCTGGGCGCCGGATGCACGGGCTCCCCTCCTTCTGGGCGCTGGATGCACGGGATCCCCCCCTTCTGGGCGCCGGATGCATGGGCTCCCCCCTTCTGGGCACCGGGTGCACGGGCTCCCCCCTTCTGGACACCGGGTGCACGGGCTCCCCCCTTCTGGGCACCGGATGCACGGGATCCCCCCCCTTCTAGGCGCCGGATGCACGGGATCCCCCCTTCTGGGCGCTAGATGCATGGGCTCAACCCTTCTGGGCGCTAGATGCACGGGCTCAACCCTTCTGGGCGCTGGATGCACGGGATCCCCCCCTTCTGGGCGCTGGATGCACGGGATCCCCCCCTTCTGGGCGCCGGATGCACGGGATCCCCCCCTTCTGGGCGCTGGATGCTCGCGCTCCCCCCTTCTGGGCGCTGGATGCTCGTGCTCCCCCCTTCTGGGCGCTGGATGCTCGTGCTCCCCCCTTCTGGGCGCTGGATGCTCGCACTCCCCCCTTCTGGGCACTGGATGCTTGCTCTCCCCCCCTTCGTATTGCGTGGGGCATATGGCCAACGTGTGCCCATATGCCCCACAGCCAGGGCATAACTCCGCCACGAGGTTTATAACATAAACCTCCCAGCCATCATCCCCGACCTCCTCCTGCTGTTGCTGCAGTTGCTGTTGCTGCTGCAGCTTACCTTTCCCCCTTCTGTGCTGTGGACACACCGACTCCCCCCTCTTGGGCTGTGGACGTTCGGGCTGCTCTCACTCAGGAGCTGGAGCCTGCTTCTTTGCCTTCTTGGCACCACCACTCCTTCCCTTCTTCGGGACCAGCAGTTCCACCTCCTGCCATGGAGGCGGTTGGTCGGGTGCTTTGTGCCCAACCTTGCCGACGGCAAAGCACCACTCCTCCCCTTTGAGGCAGGTGAGGCAGGTTTCCTGATCCCCCTGCAGCGATGGTATGGCCTTCAGGTGGATCCACTCCTCCGCGGTCTCCACCTCACCTCGATCAAAGGCCTGCACAAAGAGGGGGTCTTCGTATGGGCACACATCAGGGAGGTGCCCATACTCCAGGCAGGCGAGGCACCATGTAGCCCATCCTTCCTTCAACTCCCTCTGATGATCATGCCACCTCTCCATGTACTCCTCCATTTTATCCATTTTTTTTTTCTTCAAACACAAAACACTATTCGAAAAAAACAAAAAAACCCTGTCCTTTTCTTTCCTGGTCCGGCTCTTGGAGGCGTTGTTTGTCCCACGCAGGACACCATATGTGACCGAGTGCTGTTGTTGAGTGGCGTGTGTGGTGACATCACGGACCAGGAAGTACCAGAAACAAAACAATGGATGGGTGGGTGAAACTGAACGCTACTGCGGTCAGCGTATTTAATAAATAATAATACAAAACAAAAGATTCAAACAAACAACAAAACCAAAGGGCACGTTGGCCAAACAAATAATCAAACAAATATGCACGATACTTAGCAGTTATATTCAAATGGGGTTTTCTCTCTCCTCTCTCTCTCCTCTCCTCTCCTCTCTCTCTCCTCTCTCTCTCCTCTCTCTCTCCTCTCTCCTCGCTCTCTCCTCTGCTCTCTCCTCTCCTCTCCCCTCTCCTCGCTCTCTCCTCTCGCTCTCTCCTCTCTCCTCTCCTCGCTCTCTCCTCTCCCCGTACTCTCCTCTGTACACTCTTCCCGCAGCACGGACAGTTGCAGGTTCTTATACTCTAGCCGAGGGGTTAACTAGCTGTTAATTATCTTATTACACCTCGACCACAGTCTGCACGAGTTTAGTAAGGATGCGTGACTGTCAGCTAGTTAAATAATCAGTAGCTGATCAGCCACGCATCCTCACGAAGTTTTTGAAAAATACAAAAACAATAACAAAAGACGCGGCGCTTTTACCCGCGCCGCAAACAATAATACAAAAACAGTGCACAAATATAGGGGCGGGACACTCCGCCACAACATCCAACTGCAATTCCGTTTTACCAAGACCAACAGCATTTCAACTTTTCCAACAACGACCACATCTCCACAATAAGTATTACGTTTCAAAGACTTTAAGATTCAAGTAAAATACCATTTGTTTGTAGAATAAATATCTACATGCAAACCAGAAGTAAAAATGTTTAATAAAGCGCAACACTTTGCTAAGATTAAAAAGACAAACAATGCTACTTTGATGAACAACTGAAACAAGATAATAATTTAACTAAACTGATGATATTGTGTGTGTTTGAAAACAACAACTATGAACGACGGAACCATTTAAACATTGATTGAGTTTGTCTACAAGTTTGAAGTAACTAGTATTACAACTCAATACTAAATGTAATTGAAACTGCTTCCGAACTGAACTTGTTGAAACAGAATGCAGTCTTCATTCCAACCAATAATACAACAGATGCTGCTGAACACTGTCACTGTACGTCATATGCATGAATCCTGCATGCATTTGTACTTATCCGCATGCGTGCTTATGAAAATCTTTGTTTAAATGTTTTATTCCAGCTTGTGTCTATACTTATAATTCTGGTACCATGATTTCTAACTTATTTTCTACTTACTTTTTTGAGCCTTAATAAACTTACTCATTTTTATACGCTGAGTTTCTTTTTGCCTGTTATGAGTACTAAAGTAAGCATTTATGATTGATTTGAGATCCTTAAACCTATATATTTGAACTTTTAATGTTAATTTGACTGGTTAACCCCTTGTGATATTGAAACTGAAAATCATATTTGTATAAGTTATAACTTAGCCTAATTTCTTTTCTATTTTGTTTATAGTTCTTTTGATATATTTGAATAATCTAACATTGAATTGTAAATATAATTTTATAAGAAATATTAGTGCTGGGAAAAATATCCAAATATTCAAACTAATATTTATTTACATGTATTCGGAAACAAAAATCAGATGTTCGTATTCGCTACAAATTACAAAAATACCTTGCACTTATTTACCGCCTCAACAGAATTTGCGCGACAGTCAAAGTTAACAAACCAGATTATGTGTGGGCGCCCTTAGTGATCTCCATGGAAAGCCATCTCGGACAAAAATACGTTCTGCTGTTTTAGAGCGAGTCAGAATCTCATGGGACAGAAAAATGGCAAGCACGTCATTCTGAAATGCCTCGCTTAAACAGTGCCCAACTTCCTGACAATGTTGTGTATAGATTTTTATGTAGATTGTATATATTATCAAAGCTCGAAGTTAATGTATATTTGGTAGCATTTTGCTACCCAAAACTCTTAATTTGCTGCTAGTTTTTTTATGCAGTAGCATTTTTCTGATAACTTACACTGCAGTATATGACCGACCCTGGGTGAACATGTACATAATTACCGGTATTTTTTTTAACACGTACATTATTAGTATCTTTCATAAAGCGGGAGACCGTTGCTAATAGAATTTCCCGATAGATGACTAAGGTTTGTACGGCCCCATGTAGATACGCATGGGGCACACAATGCAAATTGTATTGGACAATGGAGTACAAATACCTACAGCACAGAACGTGGATACAATTTAGAAGGTATGAAGTTTAGACCGAAAGTAAAATTAAATAACTGTTAAAAACATTACAATTTTATAAGATAACAGGCAATGACCTAACAGGATATTAAGTTTATTCAGTGTGTATAAAATGCTAATTTAATCTGTCATGGAGATTATTTTGTTATAATGTTAACCCTGGTTTCACACACACTGAAAATGAACACATAATAGGTAGATCATTTTTACTTTCTTAAAATTCTGACTACGGAAAAAAAAAGGGGCGAAAAGCTAGCTATAAACGTTACCATGAGCCAAGTAACATCTTCCTTGTTTTATCAGTAGGAATAATAGATGAAATACAATCTTGAGGTGCATTAATTTAGCTATCTGTTTTCTTTTTATAGTAGATTATCACTACCTCGCTCACTTATCCTGTTTAACTAGTGAAACGTGTGCTTTAACACAAAATTAATATATATATATATATATATATATATATATATATATATATATATATATATATATACACACATGGATGAAGGCTATATTTGCATCCAGAGCCATTAAAAAAAGTCATACTAGAACAGTAGTGACGTCAAAAAGTGATAATTCCTCTAGAGGAAAATATACTTAAACTTTGACCCATTCGACTCCTCGAGACCATCACTTTCAATTCAAACACAAAATGTCTCGTTTTCAATCACTCGACAACACCCACAGTACGTAAATGTTCATTAATGATCAACCAAATGAGAATACGTTAAGAACAAATTATGTAAATCTGGTACATTCATAGTTCAGAGAAACTGGAGAGGAACAGGAAATTAAAACAAGGTAAAGGCAATCCGCAGTCTGTCCCCCACCTAGCTTTATTCCTGGGCATGGCCATCTACTATCTGCCTCCACCACGGTGCCACAACATCAACTATTGAAAAAGGACACATCATGGACTGGACTCCAGCTCACGTCCCCTTCAACACTCACGCACTTCGGCATTTCTGCTCCCACTGTGGTCACTTGCGATGCTTCTGGAGTACCAGTTGGTGCTGTTATGTCTCAGGTGCACAAGGGTGTTGAAAGGCCAGTGGCTTTTGCATCTCGTGCCCTCACGACTGTGGAACAGAAGTATTCTGTGGGGGAGAGGGAGGCATTAGCGTGCATATGGGCATGCGAGCATTGGCACCTGTATCTTACAGGTCGAGCCTTTACACTAAGGATAAGGACAGCTCATGAAGCCCTCACCACATTGCTGGCTACACATGGATCAGGACACAAACCGCTGTTACCGCTTAGGTTTTATAAAAAAAAAAAAAAATGATGTTTTGCTCCTCATTACTTTAAATTATTATTATTTTTTTTACTAAGCTTTGTGTCTTCTGTATAAAAAGAGTTTTCCCTTCCCTCTGACATTTACTGTTTGTTGCTTGGCAACCAAAAGTCACTGTACATGCAGCCATGAGGTAACACACCACCCACTGACTTTTCCCCTGCCGCGCTCGGTATGAACAGTGGTCTGCGGTGACTGCAGAGCGGCGCGCAAGGAGGCGGCATGCGCGCCACGTCCAGTGTGAACGCCCCTTAAGAGATTAAATGTTGCCATTGTTATTCAATTCACCAGTGTGTAACAAAATGTTATTTCATTGTTCACTTTCCCCATGTGTCTGGTGCACATTTAATTAGTAAATCCGAGTCATACAGTGAGTGGTAAGGCTATAAGCATTGAAGAGGCTGGTACAGTAACAGATATCCCTCAGAGTATTTTATTTAGAGCGCTCTCTTCCATCAAACGAAGAGACAAGGTGGGGAACCTTCTTTCCCCTGGAGGCACCAAACAAGCCAAGTGTTGGTGGCTACACGTGCAGCCACCAACATTACAATGCATATATTAAGAAAACCCCTTACAATAGAATTACATTATTGACAAGCTTTAGTTTTAGCTGTGTTTATGGATTATACTTTTATGAAAGTGAGAGAAGGCAGATGATGGGACAAACCCCCATTGAATTTCCCAAAGTAATTACAGACCTATAAATAACTCACCGGGAATGTCCATCTCCGAAGCGATGAGCCTCCGGTTTTTCATTTCTGGTGACGTCACCCAGGAATTGACAGCAATAGGTCGAGTGCACGCGCGATGGTTGAATGGGGTGTCAGAAGGTGCTCTGGGAGTAATCTGGACGCAGCCACGCCCTAGTGTGTGAGGGGACATAGAAATCCATTACATCAAAAAGTGACGCTTGGTGAACCGAAGCGATGCAATGCAAAGTGAGGCGCTGGTGTGTACAAGCAGTACTCATGATCACGCTATGTAAACAACACAGCATTCAGCTGCTCCACACTTGAATAGAAATAGCATGCAGTATCATGATATCTTACATTCATTTTCCACTGTGTATAAACCTCAAATGCAAACAGCACACAGTCACGGTCTAATTTTTGCACAGGCTGAGACTCAGATGGTAACTGAATACAGCTTCTTCACAAACAAAAGAAAAACTATGAAGTGTTTTGTGTTCCCTTTGATGTATTCCCGTTTTCAATTTCTATTTCATTCTATAGTAAATTCATGTTTTTATGTCTGTATATCTGTGTTGAGAACATTGCACAGGTTTTTATTACACAGTTTATAAAATGTTTGTTTTAGTACTATATAAACTGGCATCAGTAAGCAATACATTGTTGGTACTACAATAAGCTGAGTCAGCAATGGATTGTAACGGGTGTACTGTTACAGTGTGGGTATCCGCTGTGAGACGAGAAAGACAGAGGGTTTGAGCTTGAAACTCTGCTCAGGCATCCAGGTTTTATTAATACAGGCAGCTGCAGTGGTTGGTTGCCGCCACTAGGGTACCAGCAATGGTAACCCTAGAGCGGGGAGATATATGCAAAACGGCACATGAATATATACAAAAAGGCAAAAACAAACACTGTACAAAAAAAAGAAAATATAAGGTGTTAAAGCTCAGGCCATGCGCTACTCCTGCTATACAGGGAAGTACCACACCAGGAACCTTCTTCCTCATGAAATGAACTAAATTGGTGGGATCAAAGTCCTCTAAATGAATCCCTACCATACAGTTGTAACTATCCCGGTTCAACACACGGTTATAATCTGTAGAACAAAGAATCCTGGTTACACACGCAGTCGTTCTTCAGGTTTGGTTCACTCACCTGGTTACACACGCAGTCGTTCTTCAGGTTTGGTTCACTCACCTGGTTACACACGCAGTCGTTCTTCAGGTTTGGTTCACTCACCTGGTTACACACGCAGTCGTTCTTCAGGTTTGGTTCACTCACCTGGTTACACACGCAGTCGTTCTTCAGGTTTGGTTCACTCACCTGGTTACACACGCAGTCATGAGTCTTTTCCACTGGTAACAAAGCATGGAATAGCATAGAACAAAGGACTGCCTTTCCAGCCCCTTTTTAAATGCAGGTGACAAGAGTTAGTTCAGTATAAATTTTTCATCTGACACCTGGCCACCTGCTGCACATTCCTTTCAATTAGGTGGGGAAGGAAGTCTCACCTCCCAGCCCTGCCATATCCAACACTTTCAAATTATACAAATTTCACACATGTTTTAGTTACTAACCCCATCAACGTTATTTCTAATCAAACAAAAAACATAATTTACAGGGGCAGGCCTCAGCCCTGCAACATGGATCTAATGATAATGGTGATGGACTCCAAAAGTCACGCGTCATAGCCTGCCGTCAGCAATCCTAGTTATAGTATACCACTTGTATTAATGATAAAAGCTGTAAAAGTTAGTAACATCAAATCAGAAGGTATTTCCTAGAATAATGTGCGGCTGTGCTACTGTACTTGGATAATGAAAGAAGGGGCTATTTTTCCCTATAAAAGATTACCAATGTAAAATTTCACAATATTGTTTACTGTTCACCATGCTTTTCCCATATGTTTAACATTCAATTATTGTAACTATATTTGACAACAGAACAGTATTCCAATCGCCTCACATTAATTATTGAGTATCAATTGTGCTTTCAGTGTAAATGTTATGTATTCCCAACATGCATGGCCTGGTTCACAATTACTTTATTAATCATAATACAAAAAACAAGCAAATAGTCCAGATAAGCGCAAGTAATTGCTACAATTGTTCACGAGCAAGATATTTTGGAATGCAGGTATTTTTGAGTATGTTGATTCATACTATATAAAAACCTGGGTGGTGGGGCTTTACATGTATTTATTTTGCAGCCTATTTAATATTTAATTTAACAATATACACCTACATTGAAATCTAAAAAGGAAACTAACATTTAAAAACGAAGCCCTATTTTGATATTCCATAGACTCCATAGACTTTTCCCTGGTTATAGCAAACAAAGTGGGTACACTAGTAAACTTGATTCAATACAATTCAAAAAGAAAAACAATCATGGAATTTAACAGGCAATGCATTTGTCATAACATTGGGGTGTTTTTATGAGACTGCTTTTCATTGAAATGATGTAGTACTGGGATACCAAGACATGTTTGCATTCAACTGTTCTTACTCAAGGTGGAGACGATAATATGCCCTCCTTTTTTAACCCCAAACCCCAAATATTGAGTATGGCTAAGTTCAAAGAACCAGGGTGCAAATTCTGCTTACCAAAGAGATCTGACCATCTACTTTAAGAGACCGTATAATAGCACAATAGAGAAACTGGGGTCCTTGCAGGGAATGGGTACAGTAAGTGTCATATATACAGTACGTCTTTGCTGTGCATGCAGCCATGCTGCTGTGACTAACTGGACACACTATATCCTTGTTAGCTCAGCATACTATGACCATCTACCCCGCCTATACCAAAAAGGACTACGCAAGAATTTCCATTTGTGATCTTATTATTCTTTCTCTTTTTACATTTTCAATAGTGTTGTTCGAAAGTACCATAATAGCTAGCTGTTGAAATGGGAATGGGAACAACAGAGTCGAAATAATATCACAGACTCAAATAATGCTTTCAATAATGCAAAGCCAGTAAAGTGAGGAAAACAATCATGCATACTGGTAACATGAAGTTTGCTTTTCATTTTAGAAAGCAGATTTATTGCTGTAGTTAATCAAGAGCTTTACGTGCCTGACTGCCCTATCTGTATTGAAAAATAATGGGCATCTATCCAATTAAAAACTGCATTAAATATGAATTCAAATATTACAAGCACTTTACTTGTATATTTATTATTAGGGTTTTCTGGTCTGTACAATCAGATAGTTAGAGCTTTTGAAGGGGTGACTACACTCCACATTTTGTTTATATGTTATTAAACCTGTTGTTAACAGTTAATACAATGTGCCCCTTAAAATACAGTGACCCCTTTCCTCTTAAAAAAATATATCTGTGTCGTTCTATAAGCTGTAAAAGCACTGAAATCAGAAACACTTTTTCCATTATAATACTTTACATATTGTTGCAAATTCATCTTTGTGGGTTATATCTTGTTTTATCAATGTTTAACTATTTTACAACCAAAATACATTAAATGTAAATACAATCTGAAACACTATGGCTCCTGGCTTGCTGTTCTGAGCATAGGCTTTAGTATACTGCAACTGTTATTTCCTGTAAAGATAACAAAAGCATAAAGTGGGGCTCAATTATCCACTCAAATTGGGGAGGGATGAGGGTGCAGAAAATATAAAAACATGTATACATGAATAACCATTAATTCACCAGTGTGATGAACTCTTTAATTGGCGCGTGTGTCTTCGAGTGCGAGAGTGTCTACGGATGAAGCATGGGTTCATAGGATGATAATTAGTTTTAATCTATTTTTGTTTTAATTACAAAAGTATTACTGCATCTCTGTATATTCTTGTGAAAATGTATGTATTGCAAGTGCCTGTAATAAACCAGGACTTTATTTTTATTAGTTGCAACAAGATGTTTTCTAATCTTCATTATTTTGGGGGGGAAATACCTGTTCAATTTAATGAAGATTACATCTCCCAAATTCTTCACACCACATGACAAGAAAATCGCAACATACACTTACGTTATGTTTTTCTGCATTGTTTGTATCTGATTTACATTTCATATTATAAAGCCTGTATGAGAAATCAACCAATTGTCATCAAGGGTCTGGTATATATATATATATATATATATATATATATATATATATATATATATATATATATATATTGTAACACAGCAGGGAGGGGGTTAATATCCTCCCTGCAGAAAACATGTGCGTATGCACATTTTGGTTAATTTGCTTATTGTTTAATTGTTGTTCTGTTAATTGTTTTATTGTTAATTATCACCTGCACCTGGCTTTGATTGTAAATTAGAGCCAGGTGCAGGGTTTATAAGGAGAGCAGTCAGGTTGCTCTAGGCTGCTGAGTAGAAGGAGGCAGAAGAGGTGCGCTGTCTCCGAGTAGCCAGAGAAGAAAAGTAAGTGCGGTGTCAAATCTGGGTGTTTAAGTTTGTGATTTTTGAAAAGTCGGGAAAACAGCTTAGCTGTCCCATGTTAGGAAGGGTGTTCCCGTGTGTTAGTTAGTGCTCGTACAGAGCTAGGTGTTTATTTTGTGTATTTGTTTTATTTTTGTGTTTATTAAAAAACTAGCGCAACCGCGCTGTCAAAATCCATTTCTGTGTATTGGGTCTATTTTTAAAGGGGCAACGAACCGTGAGAGGTGAAGTCTGTTGCTATATATATATATATATATAATATATAATCCAATTAATAGATCATAAGTTCTAGAACAAACTTCTTTTTAATGTTTTATAATAAGCTACAATGTTGTGTGTAGGGTCTTTCTTATAAGAACAGAAATCTTTTTGCACAGATTGAGCAACCAGAACTGCTCAACTTTGCTTCATGTTCCTCTCGTCCAAAATGCACAAGGTGACATATAGCAATACGAGACACCATACAGCCAATGTATTAACTTATATTGAAGCCTGTTTCTATAAAAATAAATATGCTAACTGAAGAGATGGCTATTGACAGCTGTCTCCATCATTTCTTTTTTGCATGACATGCTGCACTCAGTCATGACTTATTCATAATCAATAGCTGCATAAAGAATGAAAGATCATGGTTATTAGAACATGAGGAATGTTCCTTCCAAGCCTGTGATCTTCCACATTTACCTTAATCACGATCTCCCTAACAAGGTGCATCTTGGTGAGCTAACTTTTATGAGTTAATATGCATTTGATCACATGGTGGTATAAAACTGTTTTCTTGTGAGCACTGAGTGGGCAAGAGGTTCTCTGTAAAAGGGTTGTGGGTAGTCATATCTGCTGGTAGAGTTTTCAAACGCCAGCACAGGCACCCAGATTTTATTTATTTACAGTGCAGAAAATGCAGTTGCAGGAATTGTCTGCAATAGCATGTGCTATCCCCGAGCTACTAGCAATGGTATGACTCAGGGTGGCATTGCTTCTTCAGATGAGCTGTGGTTCTATCAGCAACGTTAGCAACACACAGGCAGTTACACAATACAGAGCAACACCAATATACACAACAAAATGCTAAACAAAACACTGCACAAAACAAAACTAGAAAAAAAGGTACAGAGCTGTTATACTGACACACACTGTATTATACTGGGGCGAATCCCACTCACATACCTCACCCCTTTGTGTAATGCAAACAAGGCCTCTGACAGCCACCCCCCTTATGAGGCAGTGTGGTCCAGTGGTTAAAGAAAAGGACTTGTAATCAGGAGGTCCCTGATTCAAATCCCACCTCAGTCACTGACTCATTGTGTGACCCTGAGCAAGTCACTTAACCTCCTTGTGCTCCATCTTTCGGGTGAGACGTAATTGTAAGTGACTCTGCAGCTGATACATAGTTCACACACCAGAGTCTCTGTAAGTTGCCTTGGATAAAGGTGTCTGCTAAATAAACTAATAATAATAATAATAATAATAATAAATAAACAATATTTTTGGGGGAGGGAACGCTGTGGCTCAGCCGGCCATGGTCAAAGACCCTTCAGCGTTAAACGGACCAAGAGCTGTTGAGAAAGGTATGTTCTTGTCTGAGAGAAGGTTCATCAGTGCATCAACCAATAGATATTTACCAATGGTTGTTATTAATTGTCAGTGAGTAGGCACGGGATATAACCAAGGTAATGGTGTACGTTGTTGCCAGCAAAGCTCAGTTATGTGTGTTTGTGCATTTTGATATGTGACCGAGAGGCTTGAAAGAACGCTTTCTGAAATGTGCTGATCTGACAGAAAATAAACATACACCTGACAATGCAGATTTAGCTCTTAGTTTACTGAAGGATTTTGACTGTTCCAGCAAATGAATTGTGCAATGCTATGACAGGTCTGCTGTTATGGCATCTGAGATTAATGGAGTGCAAGTCTGTGTGAAACAAGTGACTCCCCAAGCCCCTGCTCTTAATTTAGTGTTGTTGGCAAGTGCTTCGGAAATTTGTGCAGGATATCTTTTTGCAATCTTGGTCTTCGACTTTATTCTCAAGATCTCAAAATCTGTCAAATAGGGCTTCCATGGGTGGCACCGACGCATGCAATTACTCTTCTCAGCTAGTCTGTACGGTGTATGACACAATCTTGATAATTTTGAACTTGAGGCTGTATGCTCTGCAAGTTGATTCCTTTACAGTACCATAGTATAGCTTACAGAACATTCCAATGTGTATGTTCACAGCCTTATTGTTTGTCTAACACTACTGTAATCAATGCAATATCTATAGTGTTTCGCATTTCTGGTTTATTCTGAATTTTACTGAAAAACCAGGATTTGATTAAAATGCTGTTTTATTTTGACTCCGACATTGTAAAAAGCTGCTCTACACTGTATCCTAGGATGAAGGATATACGTCTAAACACAGGATCAAATAACGTTCAAACGTTGCACGTGATTGGTTCTCTGTTGCTTCTCAAACACATCACCTGATTCTGTTGGCCAATGGTCAATCAAAGTCTGAAGTGTGTTGACCCAGACGCGCTTTGATCTTCAGAGATGATGAGCCCATAGCTGTGCAGTAAGACCATTTTTACTGCATGGTCATGTGATCTTGTTCAGCCAATCATGCCATTTAATTTATCCACGTCCTTTTTATAAATCTGTATACCTACTAGACACAGTTGATCTAAACAGCAGCAGATTTAAATACCAACAAGATTTAAATAATTAAAATATGAAGTTTCAAGAGTTGTTGTCATATTTTTATTGACAGAAACTTGGCTGTATTCAGTATCACTACCATTTAGAACAAATAGAGTATCTCAAAGCATGTGTTCAGTATCATTGATATGGCCAGAGGATAAAACAATGTGTCACTAAAGCAGTTTATTTTTACTGGACAACTCCAGTAATGAAACTTAACTGATAAAACCATAGAATACAGCTGTGTACCAAATAATATTACAAGGCAATGCACTGGCTGTATACCCAAGACTGTGGCCATGGCAACGTTGATGGCGAATATCAAGTGACATGACATCAATATGGCATCTTAACATTTTGAGATATTAGCAGCTGAAGTAGTGGCGGTGGTGGCGTTGGTAGATTGACATTTACATATATGCTCCCCTCAAGGAGGTGCTAGTAGTATATGGCAACACTACTCATCAAACTGTATTTTGACAGGTCATGATTGACAGGTGTGTAAGAGGTAAGGTACTGTATATCCCATGGTGTATCCCAGAATCCTCCTTCCCCAAACGTCATTGGATTCTGGGATATGACAGAGGGATTCTAGGATACACCATGGGAAATACCTTACCTCTTCCACAGTTGCCATCATGACCTGTCAAAAATGATAACCTGTCAAAATACAATTTGATGAGTAGTGTCGCCATATACTATACTACTGATGCTTAATAAAGTCTAGAAAACAACAGAGATGGTTCAATCATTTGATAGGCAGAGCATGATGAAGGACTCTGTGGGTAAATTTAGGAAAGGAAGGTCATGCTTAATTAATTTGAAGAATGAAGCTTTCCTATTGGAAAGCTGTAATTTTTATAACAGCATTTGACAAAGTTGCACATCCATGGTTAATGTTGCAGGAAGGTAAGTGACAGAAAATAATCTTAATAACAGGGAATAGGGTAGCATTTAATGGAAACATTGAAAGCTGGAAAGAAGTCACGTGGATAACGACAATGTTTTGTCTAAGGAGCCCTGTTGCAGCATATTATAGACACATCTACTTCATTTGGGACTAAAGCAATGATTAAAGGAACTTTGCTTGTTAAGCTTGAAAAGTACGCTGTTAACAAAACAGAAAGTATTTTTTAATTACAGAAACGCAAATAATCTTTTCTGGAAGAAGTGACTCGTAGGGGATAACCAAGCTGGGAATTTCCGGTATATGTTTTGTACAAAATCAAAGATACCAGCACACATCATGTTACAGTATTTGTTTTGTTTGTTTCTGTTTTGAGTATAGCTAAGAGATAAATCAATTTACTGCATTGTATAACAAAGTAAATTGCAGTATTTACATTTCTGTTAGAACTCATAGAACAGCAAGTATCCCATTCCTGTCAGACTTCCTATGGGATATGTTTTGTGAGATATCTCTTAATAAAAGCATAGCAAAGTGTAATAAAGCACAGTAAGAGCATGGTAAAGGTAAACATTGCAAAGCACAAAGAGGTGTGGTAAAGCTTAGTATAAACAGCTGTTGTAAATGCATAGTATAACAATGGGAAAAGCATGGGAAATATGCAGATATGTCCGTGCAAATTTACCTTTGTAAACTTTTATAAGGAATACTGCAGTAAACACATCATTTACTGCAGTAAATAGTGAATACATTACTAAAGGTTGCAGTAAAAAATTTACAAAGTGCCCATTATACTGTACTATATACAGTTTCTTTATATAGATTATATATCCAAATAAGAATAGCGATACACACTTTTAGAGTGAATGCCGCCAATGTGCAACATTTTTGTTAACACATTTTCAATGTATATAAAAATGTTGACCTCTTTGTTTTAATACTATAGCAATCAGGGGTGTGGCCAGGAGTTAACAGTGACTTCTTCTCCTGTAAGTAACGAAAGAAAAAAAAAACTGGGAATGACCACCAAATTGTACTGCCGCGCTAAAATGTATAAAGGCTGCTACCCACCAGACGCGATGCGGCAAGTGAAACTGTACAGCGGTTGCGACAAAATGAATAGAACTTATACTTTTGATAAGTATCTTTCACGCGACAGGCACTGGAGTGGCACCAGGACGGCACTGGAGCGACGCCAAATAAATAGGATTGAATACTATTTTTTACGGTTTGGGTATTTGCCGTTGAACCCAGACCTTTATGACAAAGGTCATCACAATTATAAAGATACAGATGTTGCATCGTCTCTGTGTCGCTTCTTGTGTGTATGGTCAAGTGGTTGCGAAAGTATCTCGTCGCCAATTTAAAAAATCGCATCACTGGTGTGTGGAGACCTTAACCTGATTTTTCACAAACCTCATTTCACTGGCAAGTAGGTCTTAACTAAACCAGTTCAATGTACTGGTATTTTGAGTTACAGTGTGCTGGTATATAGACCCACCACTGTTTAGATCTTTAAAATACACCCCATAAACACTTTGGCATGGTTTACATGCAAAAATAAAGTCTTAATAATAATAATAATAATAATAATAATAATAATAATAATAAACTTGGCATACTTGTGGAGTGATATGAACTAGGAAATGCAATCCATCATATCACTTATGTTAATGTTTTTGACTGTAGGTCTGTTTCTGAGCAATTTAGAATGTCTATAATGAGGCCAGTATAACAATGACAACTAGGAGTGCACTTGGGGTGTGCACCAAACTTTTCTTACTTTTTTTAATGTGTCCAGTAATTAAAAAGGAAAAGTTGGCTGTTATTATTTTTTCAATTGTTGTTATTTTAAATGCCACATTCCCTAAAGAAAAAGCAAAGCCACATAAAAGCTGGACGAAACCGTTTAATTTTACCGCCGACATTTTAAAAATCAGTGCTTCTTTATGACAGGATATGCAAGCCGTGCTGTCAGCATTATAAGAACCAATCAGAGTTCGCGAATTGCCACGTGATCGCCTATGTCCAGAAGTTGCTGAGGAGGTTGTTTGGAAAGTTGAGCCCAGCTCTACTTCAAGCAACTGGTTGCAGGGACGTCCACATATAAGCGACTCGTTGCATGCAAATAAGTTGGGCAACTGATCTCTCCGGTGTGGACTCAGCTTTAGGTATTGAAGGGGTGGATAGCTTTCCAGACGCAGACAGTGGCATGCTTTTTTGGTTGTTTCTGTCTAGTGTGACCCCAGGATTTGACATATGAAACAGAGGTGAAGTTAAACTTATGACTACCTGCCTGGAAAGTTTTATTTTTTAATTTTTTTATGTACCAAATATATATTTTCTTATGATAATATACAATGTAATTATGTATTTCAAAACTACACATTTGAGACCTATATTGAATGGATGTCCATGACGTGGACAATTGAAGGAATTATTATTCGCACGTGATTGTAGCTCTCAACAGAATTCCACACACCCAACTTGTTGTGCACTTCCATTCGTTATAAGGTCTCAATGGATTTTTATTTGAAAACATGGTATCTGGTACTACACTTGGTTAAAGAAGTCTCTGTTTACCATGCTTGTTGCACTTGATTGGTTAATTGAAGGCGTGGGAAAATGACCAATCAGCTGCTGCTTCTTTTGACTGACACTGATATTGAGCAATAGATCCTGTGAATACGGCTTAGATACTGAGAATGTTCTTTCACCTAAAGTAGAACCGTGTTTTAAAACGAGTATGCATGTATTTCAGCAAGTAACAATATTCAGTAGGTTTCATTTGACTTTATGAAGTAAAATGTGTTAATCTATAGGGTGATGCAAAGCTTTTGGCCAGAGCTGTAATACAAAACAGGTCAGATTTATGGAATTATTCTGTTAGCTGCAATTATTTTAAAGGTCATGCTTTTTATGCAACATGTACTTAAATAAGTTGCATTTTATTTTTTACACCTATTTATAGCAGTACTGAATCTGATTCGCCTCATACTGCTGCTGGAAGGCATTTTCGTTGTACATTTGGGCAATTTTAATTTGAAGGCACCTTGTCTTTTGTGTCCTGCATAAGCAATCCTGACATTTTATTTGCACAAACTGGAGCTAGTAATGTTTATTTGACTATGGGTGTCACATACTGTACATTGTTTTGTTTCTTTTTAGTTTATATTCAACTTCAAATGTGTGTCACACAGCATCTGAATGGGAATGCTTGTTGGTTCTGAAACTGTGAAAAAGCTTTTTTGAAAACAGTGCAATTTTAAAACATAGATGGGACTTGCACTTGTGTATTCATTGAGGAGTACACAAAATGGTGTAATAAATGATGTACCTCATAGAGCAACATATTTTTTGGGCCCACATGGGTTATTTATTTAAACATTATAGCAATGAACCTTAACATAAAAAAGTAACTCGAACTCTTCATATGGATTAAAATATTCAACTAATATATAGTTGAATATTAATAGACATGTTATTATGTATTTTGTATACAAATACATTTTGCTTGGATGAATTTTTAATATAATCTACTTTTATATAAATGACTAATCAAAAGTCCTTCCCTTTAAAATGGTTGGTTTGTTGTAATCCGGTTCCTACAGTTGATTAGGTAGATTTGTTTCAGGACAATCTTGCTGTATAAATGAAGGAATATAAGAAAAGAGATACACACTGGTATTGCAAGGTGTAGAATAAAACAAAATATAACTTTACATAAAATAAAAACAGGAGCCTTTTCTGCAATGGTTTGCGCCCGGTGGAAAGTTGATGAGAAGTGGTTGAGAAATGATTTAGCGCCCTTTTCTGATTTTGGCCCCTCAGTAGGGTCTGTACCATCGCTCAAGCCAGCAGAGATTTAAAGGAATGACCTAATTAACATATGACCTTGTGCAAGTTAACTAACTACCCACTAGCACATATTTGTCGACAGATAGCCAACGCAATACAATGAACATTTGCATTCTCAGCTGTAGCCCTTCAAAATCTTTATGCTCAGATGCTATGAGCTGTAAATTCAGATATTTGTTCCATATGCATACCTTTTATTCAAAAGATGGGCCCCTTGTGCATGCACATGTAAGTGCAATAATAATGGTAAAAGACAAATTGAATCAAAGAACAGTTCATTAAACACTGCTGTTCATATACTGAGCATCAAAAGAAACTTATCACTTATATTTGAGCATCAAAAGGAACGTATCACTTATATTTGGATAAAATTCTCTAGATGTGATCAAAAAATGACATTTATCTTGGGCAGGTGTTGTGACTCTTGGCCTGTCATTGATAGAGTGTGTCTGGTTATACCGTCTCGCCAGGTTTGAAATTGCTGGCTGTGAGCACCCAAGACGGCGAGCCACAGTACGCTGCCCTAGTCCAGCCTCCAACATGCCGATTGCACGAAGGCGGTGCTCTCTTGACAGATGTGGCATATTGTTTGTTTTTTTTTCTGTGATTTTCTTTATTGCTTTTATTCCAGTTTGCAATTCAACAGCTGAAATCACTCCATATCCAGTGTCCAGTCAGCTGTCTCACTAATTAGGTGATTAAGTGCATATGCTTCAGTCATGGTCACTCAAGCGTGTCATGGTCAAGGATGAATGATCAAGTGATTAAAAAGAAACCAAAAACAATTCGTCAATGTCCATCATTTATATACCTTATTTTTTTCAAAAATAAATGTGTTATAATAGTGATAAGTTTCTTTTGAGGCTCTGTATACTTTGTTGTCATCCATCATTCAGCCAGTGACCAGGAATGTGATTAAGCATTTGGCAGCATTAATAGATCCATACGGTCACCCATCTGTCTGTTTTGCACTTACATTCTTTTTAGAATATTTTGGTAAACAAGTAGTCTCTTCTAGGGAAAGAAAATACATTTACCAATGTTATACTTCAAGATGAGAGAATATAATTGCAGTTTGATAATGAACCTATAATTACAGCTTTGAGTGATTCAAAAGCGCAGTATTTTACAGTTCTTTAAGTTGTAATAAATCTATTCCTATTACTCCAGGCAAAAATTTAAGTCTGGTTCGAAAAATAATATGTGTTGCTTACTGTAAGCCCTTAATGACTGGCTGGTTAGGGTGATGTAGTCACCCAACTGTGCTTTGTACTGCATTACAATTGAACTGTTATGTGGATTGCTCATTTTACATTAGCAAAACTAGTTAAGTAAATGAGACCAATTTTTAGGCATGTTGGGCCATATTCCCAAACACATTTGCCAGATTTTTTTTTAATAAAACAAAACATTGAAAAGCTTCAAATAAATAATCAGTAGGTTCATTTATATTTATTGCTAGTTCTGTAAAATTAGCAGTTTGTTTTTTCTTTCATAAAAATGATACAAATTGATGGGGTAAATGCATTGTACATTTTGTGATACATGTGGTCTTTCCACCAAAACAATAACATGTTTAAATCATGTATACTATTATTATCCTAGCATAATTTACATTTTAAAAAGTAGGTGTTGATAGTTTTGTCCTTTAATGAAAGGCAGTAGCTTGGCTACAATGTCCAGGGTGTCTGTTATTATTATTGGTGTTTTTAAATTTTGTGAATCGCTTTGAGCTGCAACTGCATGAAAGTCACTATTTAAATTCCTGATGTAATTGTTTTGGGCAGCAGTGTGGAGTAGTGGTTAGGACTCTGGACGCTTGACCGGAGGGTTGTGGGATCAATCCCAGATGAGGGACACTTTACCTAGATTGCTCCAGTAAAAACCCAACTGTATAAATGGGTAATTGTATATAAATGTATTATTATTCTAAGAGGGAACCTCATTTTATAAGGAAATGGGCAATTACTTTACAGTATTACAATCATTCTAATGACTCTAAATTCTTTGTACTAATAATAAATATAGAATGTATATTAGCTAATAGATAAAGTTCAGTTAGTGAGCTAATGCTCTATTAATGTAGTGCTACATTATTTACTTCAAACTTAGCAATAAGAAATATTGTTCATGTGTTCATGCATATCTCAGTGTGTTGTGAGTAGCATGCATTTGCTAGGTGGGTATTAGGAAGTAGTTCCTGCAGCTGCACTGATGTACTTTCCAGTAAATCCATCAGCAACGATGCTTTGTCACCAGCATTGAGGTCATAAGATCTGATTGCATGTTAGCTTGTCCTAATGCACGGCAGGGCTTAAAGACGGTTTGATTTAATAGCACTGGGCACTGGGAACTTTTAAATGCTCCCACAGATAGGTAGTCTTACTTGCATGCTGCTTGCCCCTGATTGCCCCTCTCTCCCTATCCACACATTTCCTTTTCATTGGATGCGTGTTAATTAAATCTAAGTAAATATATCTCCACAGTTCTTCAGTGCATTGCAAGAAAAAGTTACCAAAGCATTTAGTGGAATTTGGCCCACTAAAGGAAGCATAAAACTAAAAACGGAACATTTATTTCAGTAACACTATGTTTTGTTTTTTATTTACATTCATGTGTTTGTGCTCATATTTGCTGCTTGTAATAATACATTGTTATTTATACATGTTTCTGTTTGTAAACAATTATAATGAATTCAAGGACCTGTAACTGCAAAGTGTACACAATAGCTGGCTGTTTGGAGACAGATGGCCTGCTGTAGTAAAGCCACCTTTTCCAGCTGCCTATTGGTCATTCCATGAATGAAGGTCGATAATAAGCTGTGTATGAATGTATGGGAGGAGAGGTCCTTATGTCCCATGGGTTAGGCTTTTAAAACCTTGCTACAGGTTAAATTGAGGCCAGTGTTGTATAGAAATTATGTTTGCTTATAATTGAAAATGACACATAAGGCATATTAAGTTAGTCCCATGCATTTCCCTGAAAGTAAAGCAATATCCAAGAAAGTTTAAACTGTGTTTTGTCAGCCAATATGTCTAAGTTTAAAAAAGGATTCCTGGTTTTAGGTTCCATTTCAATTTGAAGACGACCACGTCATAGGTCAGGTATTCACTGATGATTTTATATCAGAGCTGCCGATAGGCCCCTCCTGGGAATGAAGTCCTAGATCCCGCCCTCTGAGAGAACAAATAGTCACTCCACGAGCTCACTTCATCTTTTGCTTCTCACTGCGGTAAGGTACTAACCAAACCAGTTGCTGTGATTGAGACCTGTATGAAAGCTCTCACTCAAGTTTTCTGGAGTTCCCTTGCAATTAGACTTAATGTGGTAGATCCCTCTAGGTTGCACACTCGCACTGCTAACTATGGATTTGCAGTCTTGAGTCGCCTGCTGTCTTCGCTCACGCTCCTTTGCGATGGCTTTTGTATACTTTTCCCAAAAGTAGGACGTCACTCCCCGGAGGGGCCTATTGGCAGCTCTAATATAAAATGCTCAGTGAATACCTGACCTGTGGCAGGCATATCCCAAAAGTATTGTTGGTGGTTGTGTTCTCTTTTAGGGAACCAGGGTTACGTCCGTAACGTTTCAACCCTAAAACACAGATAAAACAACCTAAACACTTGCTTCTTACTTTGTGTTAATTTCCCACATTTTCTGGTTCTGTTTACTGTATTTTTTTCCCATAGAGGTACAGCTGTCTGAGCAGTTGTCAGGATGCCTCAGCATGACAAAATGGCAGAAAAGTATTTTTGGCCAGTACCAAAATGTAATAAAAAAAAATTAAGAAAACACAAAAATACATACAATTGCATACCAAAAACTTCTACTCATTTAACTTTTAAAGTTCTAATTATGGGTATTTTAAACATTTATTTTCTAATGCTGTTTGCCATTTATCTGACCTATATTTAATGGATTTAAAGATAATTCCATAACCATAGAAATGTTTATGTACATTGTCTTCTTTGTACCCCCTTTCAAGAGAAAGATCCAAACACAATGAATAGTACATTAAAAAATGGAATGATACATGTTAAAGAAAGTTAATCTAGGGAAAGTGCAAGTAGGACATACAGGTATGACCAGCCCACCTGCTGGATGAACTGGTAGTGTTGGTTACCACTCTCTGTCATCTAGGATTAGATGCAGGGAAACAAGATATGAGGATGAAAGCTGATCTTCAAACAAGCAGCAGCACAACAATTGTATCACTTCTCAAATCTTTGAGCTGAAACACTTTCAGCAGTAATGCTTGATATGATTGCCAGGTAGCTGCTTCCTGAATGTCAAGACATTTTTATAATGTGTGCATGGGTTATATTACTCCAAGTCCCAAGCACCTTTAGGAACAAAACACGTTCTTCATTCTAGTTATATAAACAAGGTCTAGATTTAAATCTTTGTGAAGCAATGAGTTAAGTACAGTAGATAGAAAACTGCCCTGGAGTTTGTTCTTGGCAGTTAAGAGAAAAATACACTAATTACAGTATTTATTTATCTGGTCTGTGTTATATTTAAACCAGCCAGCGTTCATTCTACAACGAACACAAACCAAAATGTCTGTGCGGGAGCTGCTGTGACGTACGCCTATCTGGCGAACTTTCACCCTCAGTGAAAGAGAGAGACAAAAAGAGAGAGAAAGACAGAGGGAGCTGTTGGGACCCGGCTGTAACAACATATACAGCCATAGTTTTAGTTTCAGCTGTTCAGGGCCTGAGCAATATAAGATTACATTTTAGTCTGGAAATAAAAAGTAGAACGCAGTAACACAATGATTTATTTACGAGCACTCAGTGAGTGAAAAGTAGACTCGGTTACGGTGTAACTACGATATTTTTAATTTAATGGGGAGGTTTCCTTGTTCGTATTATTGTTGCTTAATCAATGGCAACGCTACTTGGATAGTAACCGAGACTGTAGGCGTAAATACATTGGGAAATAAAAATAAAAAGACGGGACTATTTGCAAAGGCTTGGTTTTAAGCGTCTAATGTAACCTGTTTTTTATTTTGTAGCAACCACGTTTAAATGTAATGCGTTAAATTGTTTTTCCAAACGAAAGATGAGGATGGTGATGTGGACTTCTTTTGTCTTCACTGTCCTGGATATGCGAAAATGAATGACGGGACAGTGTCGGTAAAGCTTTTTTTGCTATTTTTAACGTGTTTTATTATTATTTCAGTCCTGGTAACTACTGCATTTTTTTAGTATAACATAGAGGTAGTTTTGGAAGATTAACACCTAAAGAGAACTGTAAACTTTTTTTTTTGTATTTATTTATTTATATTCTTTTAAGTATAGTTTACGGTACATACAAGGGACTTTTTATGTTTGGTGCTGGAGATTCCTAACAAAAGTGAAACTGGCCGTGACCGCATTAGGTGTGTGAAATAGCGCTTGATCGACATCGATACGATAGAATAGAATCCATTGTTATAAGTTTTTTTTTAGCCCAGATCCTTGTTTGACGGTTTGGTATTAATTTGAGTAATACAACTTAGTTATAGAACTACAGACCATTTTTTTTCATTCAAAAGAAATCTAAACAATTCTGTATTAAATAGCTGTGATCCACAAGTCTTTATCCATCTGTTGCTATGGCCCTCGGTTTGGTCTCAAATAAATGTGCTCTCTTGGTTGGGAAATATGTCCACTTCCTCATCGGTTTCAGCCTTTTGGGTAAGTTAATTATAATTTGTTTTTATTGTAAATTGTTTTGATGTCCAGTTTAGCAAATATGCTAACATAATACAGAAATAACAGTTGTAATTGGGTTTCATCATTCTTGTACATTTAATTGTAACTTTAAAATATCGTATGGGTTACAATGTTTCCATTTGGTCATTTTGTTGATACACGAGAAGGCTGTTTTAAATGCTGTTGTGTTGGCAGAAGCTTTCACTCCCAGAAAAACATCCATACCCTTTCTTAAAAAAAAAAAAAAAAAAAAAAGCCTATTTTTCATCACACTTGTACTGTAGTCTTCTCTGGGTATTATAATGACTAAAATACTGGAATTTCCACAATGATAGAACCATTCTACCGCATAACATTCCTTGGTTTATAAACTAGTAAAGGATAATTTCAGTGTGTCTATCCTTGTGTTGCTTACAGTATTTGTAATGGCCACAAATCTAATAACACAACTTGAATGCTACTGTAAGACTTATCAAACCGTTTCAGAACCATATGTAGAGCTTTTGAACATGTTTTTAACAGTGGAAAGATAATGTACAACCCAGTTCTGTGTTCATGGTAAGCTGTCAGATGTAGGCCCTACTGTTCACATTGTTCTTGATGGAAAACGTTCCCTGAAAAGCAGGTCTTCTCTTTCTATCTCTGCCCTTTCTTTCCAAATGTTAAAGTAGATGTTAAGTACTGAGTACAATAACTGACCTAAAGAATTACAAGTGTTTTTTTTTTTTTTTTTTACAGTGCAACAGCCATTATGCCAAGCTCCCTTTTGATACCACAGTTAAACAATGGCATATTCTGTATCAACCTTTGTAGTTTGTGTTCAGAGGCATTAATACTCACATTAATTTACATGAAGTCTTTGAAGTGAAATCTTCAAGCACAGCTAGCTACAGTAGTGCTGATAGGGTTTCACTTCAGTATCTCAGTCTATTACAACCCTAGGAATATTCTTCACTGTTGAGAACAGAACGATCACAGTACGTTTCCCTGTTATGTTCAGGGTTTCCTTTGCCCCATGTTATTTCTATGTAATTTAGATGGCTCTACTTTATGCATAGAATGTTTTGCTATTCTGTTGAGATTTTCCAATGTAATTTGCCCACACCAGTTATAAATAGAAGGCTTTGTTTTAAAGTGTGTTCTGTTTCTGTGTTGCTTTTTGAATAGCTGTGCTGTATAGGAAGCCACAGCAGGAGGAGCAGTGCTTAAATTACATTTTTATTGGCTCACCCTACAACATACTATCTATGCAAATGTACAAGCACAACAGCTCCATATGTGGAGTCATTTTTGCAAAGTAGGGAACAGATCATCTTGGTGACTCTCCTTTGAATGTATGCACTGATTTCAGTAATGTTACAGTATTGCCTGGCTGGCAACTACTATTGAAACCTTAACTGACTTTTGCACCCTTTCCAAGTTTTTTGGTGGTACTGTACAGACCCAATAAGGTCCCTTGGTACAGTATCCAAACAGTACATCCCACTTTGCATAATGCACTATAGCACTCTTGAAATACACACTTTTAAGGGCTCTTCATAAATCTATATTTGTATCCAAAATACCTTCAGACACTGCAGCCACTTGACACTTCAGGTTGACATGTACTATAATGCTGCTGTGGCCTAGGCTAATCGATCTTTCACCAGTTCATTGTTTTGATGGATAGCAGTGCTTTAATAAGCAGGTTAAGGAGCACTTAAAACCAACCAGCCTGTTAACACTACTAATGCCACATTGTTACTTGTACTGTTGTAAAGGCCAATTTGTGAATAAGACCTGTCTGTATCTAAAATGTACAGTGCCAAGGATAATTTGCATATTATTATTATTATTATTATTATTATTATTATTATTATTATGATTTTTTATTTATTTTTTCTTAGCAGACGCCCTTATCCAGGGCGACTTACAGTCGTAAACAAAAATACATTTTTCAAGAATCACAGTACAAGTATTAATACAATTAAAAGCAAGATATACTAGTTACCTTCTTCCTTTAGCTCTGATACTGTTCAGTTTAATGTTCTAACGATGCAACCCCGGCACTGACGAGAAGCAAAAGAAATACCCTCTTAGGAAGTAAAGTAAGGACTTCATAGAGGATGAATATCTTGACAAGCTGCATCCCAGTACAAAAGGCCATTGGAATGTTATTTTTATTACTTCTTGTTTTAATAATTGAGTTGTTTTGTGTCTTTCTTTTCCCAAATGTGAACTTCCTAAAACTGTCATACTGGTTTTAAAGTTTAATAATTGAAATAAATTCCCTAGGAACTGTGGAAATGGTTCACTTTACATATTTGTGTTTTCACTTTGGAACCTTGTTGCATACATTGTACATTAAAGTGTACATTTAAAACTTCTACAGGAGTATTTTGGAGCAGTTAGTTGCACTTTTACATTTGGGTCAGTACATGTCGGGTCAACCACACTCGAAACCAGATGTTCACGGATTTTGCTGCTGTTTGGCAGGGATGGTGCCGTAGAGATATAAGATTTCCCAAAGTTTCACGTCTCTTCATATTAATGTCAAACACAATTCTGACCTTTGGCCGTGAATTGTTGAACCTCGACCTCACTTGGACTGTCAGCCCCATCGTGGATGACCAAAATCAAGGTTGGATACTGAAGTTCACACCATCCTCTTAAGTTTGTACCAAAAATCAGCCTGGGATCTTGGTGGGATCAGGAGGTATTCACTCATTCCATTGTGTCATTGTAGTTTCATGGGTGATACATTTAGGAATGGCTGGAAAAGAAAAACAACTTGCTCAACTTGTGCTTTTAATAATGTAATAACATTGGCACAGTAAGGGATGTGAATGGTTATGATTCATACACAGTGGAAAGGCTGGTGTGATGAGTTAAGTACACATGACTGGCAAAACTTGCAACATCATTACAGTCTATGTCAACTCGGTTGATGACCATGAGCACTGTTGTTGCCTTCTGCAGTTCTTTCTCTGGCAACGTGTAGATTCTTCCTGTTGCTGTGGTGGGGGTCACCAACAGGAGGATTTGGTCTTGACCCACAACCAAGATGTCTGGATGCATTGGGAATGAAAAACTTTTTGCATCCTGCTGGATCAGCACAAACTTGACTCTGACCTCGTGACTTTCTGGCAGACGTTCAATAAAAGCCAGCCACCATTTGCCATTGTATTCGCAGGCAACATAGTTTGCAATATCAGGATAAGCTCTCTCCAGCTGCTGTCTTTCACAGTTTTTCCCCACATCTTGGGCAGAGTAATCCCTGGACAGAAGGAATGGAACTGGTGTGTTCCAGTTAATGTCACTGATGCATTGAGCCAAGCTTGCAAGATTTTCTCCTTGGTGTCGACTTCATCTGTTGTGATGTAATCAAAATGAATGTCGGGGAGAGCATCCATGGCCTATTCAAAAAGGGCACTTGGGGTGAGGATTGGATCATTCAGCCTCTGAAGGCCTGCTTTTGCTGCGAGCCGCTTAATGGTTCCACCAATGCCATTGCAGGGCCCTTTCCTGGGGCTCGTTGCAAAGTGGCATTGCAGGGCCCTTTCCTGGGGCTCGTTGCAAAGTGGCATTGCAGGGCCCTTTCCTGGGGCTCGTTGCAAAGTGGCATTCCGACATCTTGCTGGTGATATGCAAGGCTGGTTACGTTTTTCAGTTGTACTACGAAGCAGCACCATCTGAGAAGTAAAACATATATTTCACCTGAATCTTTGTTCTCAGATATGCAAGGAGCCTCTTCATAAATAAATGGACAGCAACGGTGTCATGGGTCGAGCAGTGTAATGAATGATTACCTCCTGATCCCATCAAGTTCCCAGGCTGATTTTTGGTACAAAAGATGGTGTGAACTTCAGTATCCAACCTTGATTTTGGTCATCCATGCTGGGGCTGACAGTCCAAGTGAGGTCAAAGCTCAACAATTTAAGGTCAAAGGTAAAAATTCTGTTTTACGTCAAATCTAAAACAATGGCATATTTGGATAGAGCGCCACATTTTTTACTGTAGCATTAATAATAAAAAGTAATTGGTACTTTTATGTCATTGTTCTCATCTGGGAGCCATTTCAGGTAAAATATTTGGTGATCTCTCGCATAAAAACCATTCGGCCTAGAGACGTCAAACTTGGGGCAATCTTTTATCTCTGGCACCAACACCCATGCCGAACAGCATCCAAATTTGGAAGAGGTCAGGTCAAAAACCTTCCTGAAGTGATTGAATTGACATGGACTGACCCATTTGTATTGTACAAAAAATTGTGTATCCGTTAAGCCACAAAAAAAAAAAAAAAAAACTTTCTACAGCTTCTGGCACTTATAAAACTAACGCTTTGTAAAATGTCTGGCAGTTGACAAACATGACTATCAGTTAAACAGGTTTCTGTGGAAAAAATAGGTCACTCTTTCGCTAAATACATTTTTTTCCTGTTTTGTCTTGAATCAGTGAATATTAAGTAGTATTAACACACCAAAAACAACATTTACTATATTTACTCTTCTATAACTTTTGTAGAGCAAGCGTCATTGGTTAAATGAAACATACCTTATGCTGTTTTTTTCTGAATAGGTGGAATTTGGTTTAATTTGGTAGGTGTCTTGCTTGGCATTAAACAGGAGTACATACTGTACTGATTGCCAAATTCTTCAGTGTTACTCGCATCACTGCTTTCTTTTTTTTTAATAACATAGCGCATGACTGGTTTCTCCTCCAACTTTAATCTGGCCGTTGATTAGGATATCATATTTTATTTAAATGTTTTTTTTATTTTTTTATTTTAGGAAATGTGGTTCAAGCGGAGCACAATGAAAATGTGTATGTTTCAGGGATTTCCAGTGGTAAGTCATTTTTAGTGATCTTCAGGGTTTAAATTTCATGCATGACTTCACGTGGCAAATATTGAGTTCCAGCAGTTATTACACAAGAGATGTTTGTGTTGAAACACATTTGCATTCTGACCAGTGTGTCCTTGAGAATACCCTTGAAAAGGTGGACACAGTGCAGGATAATAGTTCTGTCTGTTGAGACTGAATGTGTAAAATGAAATGAAAATTTATTACATTCAGATAAAAATGCATTAAAAATAACAAAAGCTTAGTTATCCTGGCCAACTTTGCAGTGCTTTTTTTTCTTGGAGTGAATTGCTATTTAAATGTTTAACCAAAAATAAGGTATTAAGGTTTAATATCTATAGCTGCAATGTAGTTTTATTGTTAGATTAACTGCATTCTAAAAGTACACATCTGAAACAATATTCCTATTCTTTAAAATAAATTCCCCTCACAAGCTACCAAGAGAAACGTAAGGTTTTTTAAAAAAAAAAAAGTGTCTAAAATTAGGCCTACGTTATTGCTGGATAATGTAAAGTTAATCCCCTTAATGTGGATCTTTTTTTGTGACCACAAGGGTCTGGTTTAATACACTGCAGTCAGTACTAAACTTGATCTAGTTTAACTTATGAGCCCAATGATCTAATCAATTTTTGGTACTTTGCTGTTGGGATTAGCAGTGGTACTAACTTAGTCCAAGTAAGTGGATCATTTTGGAATATTTAATTTTCATAACATTTTTAGTAGTATATTATAGTTACTGGTATAGTTACTCTGTTCAAAGAAAAAAGCAGGTTTGACTGTCTTAATGTCAATAACACCGTGTAACAAATTATTATTTTTTTTGGTTCCTGGGTAGTAAGTGTTATTTCCTAATTGCTTATGCCTCAAAAGTATAGAAAATGGCTATTATTCCCCACAAACTTTGCTTTTGTGACCAGGACAGTGATATTTTGAAATGTACCTATTTTCCAGAACATTCCAGATAGATTCAGTGCTGAGTAACTTCTAGAACTTTCTAGAACTTTCCAGTAATATAAATAGTAGTATAAATACAGGGGCCTTAGCCCACCAGTTCAGTTTAGTTTCAGCTGCCTAAGTGGATACATATCTGCATTTTTCTGAGATGGCATCAAGGTCATAGGAGACTTCAAAATGGTGGCATTCCTGATGGGTCTCCAAGGCAGTTTTACCAAGTTTCCTTGCTATCTTTGCCTTTGGGGCAGCAGGGACACCAAGGCGCACTACCACAGGCGGGACTGGCTACAGTGGACCGAGTTCTCTGTGGGGAGGAACAACGACAAGTGGGAGCCACTGGTGGACCCCCGGAAGGTGCTGATGCCACCACTGCACATCAAATTGGGCCTTATGAAACAATTTGTCAGAGCTCTAGATAAGGAGTCGGCAGCCTTCAAGTACCTTCAAGACTTCTTCCCTAAGCTGTCTGAGGCAAAGGTCAAAGCCGGTGTCTTCGTCGGACCACAGATAAAGAAGATCCTGGAGTGCAATGAATTCCCCAAGAAGCTCACTAGTAAGGAGAAAGCGGCATGGAACAGCTTTGCCGCAGTGGTTCGGGGCTTCCTGGGCAATCACAAGGCCGAAAACTATGTGGAGCTGGTTGAGACTCTGGTGAAGAACTACGGCACAATGGGCTGTAGGATGTCCCTCAAAGTCCATAGCCTTGATGCTCATCTTGATAAATTCAAGGAGAACATGGGAGCGTACTCGGAGGAGCAAGGCGAGCGCTTCCACCAGGATATACTGGACTTTGAACGCCGCTACCAAGGACAGTATAACGAGAACATGATGGGAGACTACATTTGGGGGCTGATTCGTGAAAGTGATTTACAGTATAATCGTAAATCTCGAAAAACTACTAGCTTCTAAATCTTTTGTAGTCAATTTTGTATTACTTTAGTATAAATACATGTTAATTTGGATTCATATGTTGTTTTTTTCTGACTTTATGTGAACGAAAAGACACACATTCGCCCGTTTTCACATTGGAAATAGGTAAATTTCAAAATATCACTGTCCTGGTCACAAAAGCAAAGTTTGTGGGGAATAATAGCCATTTTCTATACTTTTGAGGCATAAGCAATTAGGAAATAACACTTACTACCCAGGAACAAAAATTGTGTTACATAGTGTAATTAAAATAACGATAAAGCATTAAGCTACAGCATATTGAACATATCTTGTTCGCCAAACTGTTTGAAATATTAGGTTATTTGTATGTTTGTGATTAAGATCAGCATTTGGGAAATTTAACATGAACTTTCTGTGCATTGGTCCACATCTACTGTACTGTATTTTGTTGGATTTCGTTTAACTGTATGATTTAAATTATAATGTGTAGTATTTCGTTTTAGAAGGTGGCTTTCTGTAGTGACCTGATCTTTAGGGTGACATTTACTGGTAAACTTTGTAATTCAGTAGTAAAGTGTGCAGCAGGTGCAGGACAGGTTAACTAAACTGCATATCGCATTGACCTCAATTTTATTGTGGAGTCCAACGTGCCATACTTTACTATTTTGTATAGCTGGCCATGACTACCACTGTATACATATATAGCAAGACAAAACCAATACATTTTTGGTTGATATTGTATGAGCATTTGAAAATCAATATGCATACAATGTTAGGATAGCAACAGGTACATCCTTGAACAGGTTAGGAGCGATCCCCTTTTTCTGTCATTTCAATTATCAGGTGCTTCAAAAAAATAATCTAAACTGTAATTGATATACTTCTGATATCTTTTAATGTGGTGCTTTAATATTTATAATTGCAGCTTGTGGAGATGTTCCAGAGCAAATCAGGGCACAGAGTGGAATCATCACCAGCCCTGGGTGGCCATTTGAATATCCAGATAGAATCAACTGCAGTTGGTATATTAGAACCAACCCGGGTGAAATCATAACTATCAGGTAACCCCCGTCGCCGTCCCGTCTCCCCTGTCCGTCTAGAAATGAGAACTGCATTCCCCCAAATCACTTTTCAACTTTACAATGGAGTAGAATTCCTTGGTGTCTTGTCTATTTTACTATAGCCTTCCTTTGAACTCTACTTTTTCAGAAAGCACACCTTCTTAACCAGATGTGCAGTTGGTTTGCAAATAGACACAAGCTTTCTCCACCCTTTTATATGTGCTTGCTCATATATAACTGATTGACATGGGCCCTGAGCCTGCTCCTACTGCTTACAGCAGTTCTAATTCAGGAAACAGATTGCATTTCTCTTATACAGATACATTTAGCAGGCAATATGTTCAACATGGGCTTATGTGTACATCACTTTTTCAACTTTGTTTATTTTCCTACATCAATATCCGAGATCTTTTACATAACCTTTATTTTCAATTACCAGAGTTGCAACCTATCTTTTGGGGCTGATAGTAATGTAGTTGAGTTACCAGCAGAGGAAGCACTTCATCCTTTGTATGTGTTTGTGTTTGTTGGAGTAAAGCCCTGTAAAAACAATGTGTGCTGGATGTTTCCTTGTATCCAGAACTGGATTCTGTTTTATGAAACACGTTTTCCAGGAACAGTTTGCCTTTGGTTAATAAGGAGGGATTCTTTCAGGTTAGCTGTAAATGTAGACTAATCTCTCTCTCTCTCCTTATTTGTTCAGTTTTCAGGATTTTGAAATCCAGAGCGCTCACAGATGTAGCTCTGATTGGATCTCTATTGGAACATACAAAAACCTTGATGGCTATCGGGCTTGTGGCTCCTCAATTCCAGCACCTTACATATCTTCCCAGGACCATGTGTGGATCAAGTTTCATTCAGATGCTAGTGAGACTGGCAAAGGCTTTAGGCTTTCTTACATAACAGGTATTTGTTATTGCAAGAGCGCATCTGTGGCCGAGGGGTTAACTAGCTGTTAATTATCTTATTACCCCTCGGCCACAGTCTGCACGCATTTGGTAAGGATGTGCGACTGTCAGCTAGTTAAATAATCAGTAGCTGATCAGTCACGCATCCTCACTGGGTTTTTAAATTATAAACAATAACAAAAGATGCTGCGCTTTTATCTGCGCTGCAAACAAATAATAATAAATAGGGGCGGGACACTCCGCCACAGTGTGACTTTGATTTCTATATGATAAAGACCTAACAAACACAAACTCTCATGTCCGGGGTTCATGTATTTCGGGCAACCTGCTGCCAAATCTTTTGCATGGTGAAAAGTGGATTACAGTTGTGCTCCTGAAACAGAAATGCTAATAGACTACTTATTTTCCTCAATTCTAGGAAAACCTCAGGAGCCCAGCTGTGACTGGGATCAGTTTCACTGTGCAAATGGGAAATGCATCCCTGAGACTTGGAAGTGCAACACAATGGATGAATGTGGAGACAACTCAGATGAAGAGCTATGTTTGCAGTCCAGCCCCACCGCTGCCTACTTTTTTGAGCCTTGTGCATTTAACCAGTTCCAGTGTCTTTCACGCTACACCAGAGTTTACACTTGCCTTCCAGAATCCCTTAAGTGTGATGGCAACATTGACTGCCAGGATTTGGGAGATGAGATTGACTGTGATGTTCCAACATGTGGGGAGTGGCTCAGAAACTTCTACGGTACCTTCAGCTCTCCCAATTATCCTGACTTCTACCCACCTGGGAGCAACTGCACCTGGATTATCGACACAGGTGATCAGCGTAAGGTTATTTTGCGCTTTACGGATTTCAAGCTTGACGGTACAGGCTACGGGGACTATGTTAAAGTGTATGATGGTCTGGAAGAGCATCCCCATAAGCTTCTGCGTGTCCTGACGGCATTTGACTCTCGGGCACCGGTTACAGTTGTGTCATCCTCTGGGCAAATCCGGATTCACTTCTATGTGGATAAGATCAATGCAGCTCGTGGGTTTAATGCTACTTACCAGGTGGAAGGTTTTTGCTTGCCATGGGAGATCCCATGCGGGGGCAACTGGGGCTGTTACACAGAGCAGCAGCGCTGTGACGGCTACTGGCACTGTCCCAATGGCAGGGATGAGGTGAACTGCAGCACATGCCAAAAGGATGAGTTCCCATGCACCAGGAACGGGATCTGCTACCTCCGCTCAGACCGCTGCAACTACCAAAACCGCTGTCCCAATGGCTCTGATGAGAAGAACTGCTTCTTCTGCCAGCCAGGCAACTTCCACTGCAAAAACAACCGGTGCGTGTTCGAGAGCTGGGTCTGCGACTCTCAGGATGACTGTGGAGACGGCAGCGATGAGGAGAACTGCCCAGTGATTGTCCCAACCCGGGTGATCACCGCAGCTGTTATTGGGAGTCTCGTCTGTGGTCTGCTCCTTGTTATAGCACTCGGGTGCACGTGCAAACTTTATTCGCTGAGGATGTTTGAGCGAAGGTGGGTAGAAGAACTGTACTGTATCTTCATATTTATTATTTATTTTTAATGAGTTTCTCCTGGGACTGGTTACGTATCAGCATTTTAAGCAACCTACAACCACTTTTCTTCAGAAATCTAATTTTAGTGTGGCTTTCATTGTATTATATGTACAAAGTAAATTGTAAATTGAGAATGATCAAGGAGGCAATGTGGTCCAGTGGTTTAAAGTCCAGGACTTGTAACCAGAAGGTCACCAGTTCAAATCCCACCTCTGCCATTGACTAACTCACTGTGTGACCCTAAGCAAGTCACTTAACCTCCTTGTGCTCCATCCTGCTGATGAGAGGTTAAATCAGGGTCCTATTATAAGTGACTCTGCATGTAATGCACAGTTCACAGCCTACCTCTGTAAAGGGCTTTGTGATAGTGGTCCACTATGAAAGGTGCTATATAAAAATAAAGTATTATTATTATTATTATTATTTATCAGAAATTTCATCTGCACAACTGAGCACATGAGATGAAAAATCACTCCCTCTTGTGTGAATACAACAGAACTGCATGCAAATAGTTTTCTCTCCATGTTTATTTTTTGTTTTCTAAATTGAACTAAAAGGGCAGAAAAAGGGTTGCATATAGTCATCACATCCCACTTCCACAGACCATTCATTTGAAATGTAGTGACATCATAAGTATTACCCTGATGCTCTTAAATTAAAGCATTGTAGTGGGTTAGAAGGAAATGGTTGCCTTTTTCAAATTGTATCTAATGTATTGAGTGTAGTTGTGGCAAGCAAAGTCTTTAATCTGCTTTGGTAATGTCTGAAATTTCTAAAAAAAAAAAAAAAAATGCTGTATACTGATGACTGCTGTTTGAGGGAGGGTCTGTCTTAATTGTGTGTGTTTGGTGGTGGGGGAGGATATGGATTCAGATGTAATAGTACAACTTAATAAACCATCTGCAGTATGATAAGTGTTTTGAGAACCAATGTTTAGTCTAAATGTACAATTTTTTCAGCAGCCTTTATTTTTCACAGTTCACAATAATCATTTGATATGCCATGAGGGTCGCCTGAGACAAATGAAACCCCATTTAATAATGCAGTGGGTTACATTAAAGCAAATGGTTTCTGTCTTAGACTTGTTTGTATCGCAGAGATCCTTATTTGTTGTCTACTTTCAGGTCATTCGAAACCCAGCTGTCAAGGGTTGAAGCAGAGCTGCTAAGAAGGGAGGCACCCCCCTCCTACGGCCAACTGATTGCACAAGGTTTGATCCCGCCAGTGGAAGATTTCCCAGTGTGCTCAGCAAGCCAGGTCAGTAAGTCCCCGGATTAAACACTGTACTTTGTGACTTACTGATAGAATTTGTACAATATGTACATATATATTTACAGCAGTGGATGGATAAATGTGCAGTATGTTACTGATACACTTTTATTTATATTTCTGGACCATAGTGTATTTTGTGTAAACACCTCCTGCTACTTTACAAGCCACAACCTATTGGCCGAAGGAGGAAAGAATATTGTGTTGGACCTTCTGATTTGATGTTGCACTTTAGGTTCCCTATTGTCTAGAGAGGTTCAGTATCTTTTGCATCCGTGAACCAGAATGATTCTTCAGCCTGCCTTTTAAGTGCTTTGACTATTTGTGGAAAGCACTTGTTGCCACATGCAGAATGTGAACAATGATAATGTGATTGACCAGTTTACATGTTTGTGAGAACTGCTCATTTTACTTTGCATTCCATGTAAGTTAATATGAACTTGAACAAAAACATTCATGTTTTATAGTCGTAATGGATTTTAGGGTGTTGAAGATTTGAGTCCATGTGGTTAGAAAGTTAAATGTTTGACTTTTTTTCCTTATTTTTCTAGGCATCAGTGTTGGAAAACCTCAGACTAGCAGTACGTTCCCAGCTTGGATTTACTTCAATCAGACTTCCAATGTCTGGGAGAAGCAGGAACATTTGGAGACGCCTCTTCAATTTCACAGGGTCTCAACGCACTGGTTCCCTGGCTTTAGTCTCTGGTGATGCAGAGGATGGCACTGCTGAAAACTGCACAGCCAGAGAGCCTGAAAGGACTGGTGCACACACAAGTCTTCATCCCTTTGATTCTGATGACACTGACGCAGAGAGTGAGAGGCGGGATGTCCCAGTTGCATTCGGTGGAGTCTCTGCTTTGCTACCTCAAAAGACCCCACCAACGACCGCAGTGGAGGTTACAGTAGCACCGTCCCGAAGTGCAACAGCTCAGCAGCCAAGCAGGAACAACACAGGAAATGCAAGAGAAGTTGGAACTGTCGAACCACCCACTGTCGGCCCAGGTAGACAGCAACTAACCAATGCATTCAGTCGTGTGACTCAAAGTCTTCGACGGGTAAGCTTCTCTCTCAGAAGATCCTGTTCAACAAACCCGAACCAAAGCCCTTTACGGCAGCTTGATCATGGGAACGGTGGAAGAGATGAAGACGACGACGTGGAACTGTTGATTCCTGTTTCTGATGCAGCCTCAGACATTGACTTGAACGACTGTGCTAGGCCTTTACTCGAACTTGCCTCAGAACAACATGGGCAAGGGCCTATCCACCCTCATCCTGCAACATTACACAGAACAAGGCCACCTAGCAGGGATGGACCTTGTGAACACTGTGGCATGGTTCATACTGCTCAGATACCTGATGCATGCTTGGAAGCAATTGGAAAAAGTGAAACAAGTGATGATGAGGCATTGCTGCTTTGTTAGGTACTATATTTATTATAGGTACGGTACAATTTTAGGCATCTGTTGAAGCTTAATTTTATTTTTTTTCTCAGCTTTTAAGATAATGTTCAAAACAACAGCTATGCAGAAGCTGCATGCAGTTTAAAATACAGCCCAAGTGCTCCCCAGAAGTGGATATTTTAAGTGAATTTTATTTTAAGAAAAAGTTCTCTTTTAAAACAATATAAATGTTACCCTGCCAGATGTCCTCTTACTGAATGGAGTGGTGGAATTAGATCTTTTGAAGACTGCACTTCTGAATATTTTTATACATAGCAAAAACTTAAATGCAACCACAGCTCATGCAGTTAATCCTATATATTTTAGAAAAGGCATAAATAAGAACCCAAGAGGTCACACACTGACATTTAAAATAACCTGGGGTCTAAACTATGGTTAAAAGCGGAAACATTGTGTTTCCTAATCTTCATAATTAATGGATTTATTATATTAATATGGCTTCAGGCATTTCTTAAAATACACCATCTATCCTTAAAGGGGAATGTACAAACAAGGACACTGGCTTACCATTTAATGGTACTATATTTAAGGAGATTGAGATCTGTGATTACACCCCCACCCCACGTTGGTATTCGGCTACTTATAAAAGCTTTTTGATTTTAATTAGTAAGGTTAAAGTATTCAATTGGACAGAGTGGAAAGGAATGGTTTGCAAACTCTAATGTCTAATCCTGTTAATGTTATTTATGACTTCATTTTTTTTTTTTTTGTAAATTAAATGTTTTGGTACTGAACATGTGATTGTATATGTATTTATTTGTCATTTGAGAAGCATGCTGCAAATTGTCTTGTGCATTTGTTATGTGATATGCTGTCATTAAAAAGTAACTTTACTGGATATGACAAACAAAAAAACGCTTCTGCTGTTTCCTTATCAGGGTATCAATACTTTTGAATTAGCATTTTTGGAGTTTTGCAAAAACAATTGCTTAAATAAATAATTGTAGACATCTATTTCTTGTAACTTTTTTTCCCCTCATCCACAAAAGCAAAATAATTTTCCTAAAATTCTTTAATAAATTTATAGAAATTAAATTTCCATCAGTATGTCAACTTTTGACTACAACTGTATGTATGTACATACTATAGTATTCCTTTTCCAAGTGAACATTTTTATTACTGCTGTCTCAATCAGCTTTTGCCGTTATGCAGCAGTCAATAGCTGCACATTAATTGAAGATATTTCTAAAAACATATTAATGAAATACATCTAACTATACTCAATCAATAACAAACTGTAATAATGGATACAGATTTCGTGTTTTCTGATTTCTCTCAGCTCAAAGAATGCACAAGACAGTTAAAATAACCCTGCAAATAGTATAAAGATGTAACAGTGTGTGAAACAACAGAAACTGTGTGCTACTCATGACCTGACAACATTTTATTTAACAACCAACATAAAATATAATTGCAAAAATGACATTTCAAATTTTCACTTCAGACCATTATAATTAATTGTTAAAGGGTCAAATAGGAAAATTGATTTGTAGCTGTCACTAGCACCGATGCAGCAATTTTTTTTAAAAACCTTTATCCCAGGAAAGGAACAATTGCCAAAGGCTCCAATGCAGATATTGTTGCGTGGGACCCCATTGCTACAAGGTATGGACCAGCATTTAAAAGTGTTTTTGATGACTAAACTTGGTTTGGCATGTATTTTGCTGAGCATGCTGAATCAGAGTTAATGTTTTTTAGTAAAGAAAAAAAAGAAAGAAAAAAAGAAAAAACACAAAACAATTTAAACAACTCAATAGAATTGTGCCACACTATGCCCCCTTAATGATTTTTTTTACTTTATTTTTTTTATATATAATTCATCATTCATTGCATTTTTTTCATTGAGAAACAGGACCAGCTTTTTCAAGGTCTTTCTGCCAAAATGCAATTAAAAAAAAAAAAAAAAAGTAAATTAAAGCTGTTACACAACTAACAACTAAAAGGCACTTGACTACATTTATCAGAAGTCGTATCTTATATCTTCCTTTCACAAAAATGTATCAAGTTACATTTTGGCTTAAATGCCCTGTTACATTTGCTCCGCAAAGTATTTTAATTCTTAAACTTAGAAGTGAAAAAGTTATACACATGTTGAACAGCAGGGGGGGACATTGCCCTGAAAACAAGTGTACAACCTGAATACTTGGAAAGCATATTTAGATACTTATTGTTTCAAATGTCCAGGCAAAGTCTGATTTACATTACATGAGAGTAGGTATTAAAACTTCATGCTGATATTGGACTCTGCTCTCGCCAAGATAAGCACCAACTAAGATTTAGCTTCTTTTACTGTAAGCAGGATCAGCGTATTTTGCCTCGGCACACACACCAGCTGCAGTGCTGTCTCAAGGGATCAACCACAGTGCGGCCTCTCTAGCGCATCAGCATGATAACCGTCTGAACTGAGCTGAGGAGGGTACTTCCTTGGGGTCTTCAAGTGGGCACCTTCCATCCTTGGTGTTTTGTCAACTAGCCCACAGCACCTTAAGAGGGCTCTGGCGTCCCAGCATCACCCCCCTTTGTTCCCCCACTCAGCTAAGCCCAGCTTACTTGCCTTCCTTTACATCAAAGTTTTTCTTTTTTCTACTGTGCTTGAAGTCCCCAACCAGAATCGTTTTGTCTCAAACAGAGCCAGTTGCTGTGCCTCTCTGCTGCTTCAGATAAGTTCTTCACTATGCATCGCAACTGTTGACCACTGAATCCGATGTCCATGAGAAACCGGGTTGTAGAGTGTCACAAATCCTCGACAACCCACCTCCACTGGGTAAACCTGAACTCTCCATCCTTGCTGTTCCGCTGTCCGGCTTCAGCAGCTAGTTGAGCGTACCAAAGTTTCTTCCTTTCATATGCTTCATCCACAGCATCCTCCCATGGCACTGTTAACTCTACCAGGTGAACAAGGCGTGTTGATCCAGACCACAAGACAATATCAGGTTGTTGAGCTGGGGCTGCTTTGTGCCATGTAGGAGGAGCTGAACTGAGACCTAGGCCTCCTCTTCCATGCTGTACTTGCCCCATGATATCACTGATACGAAGGGCAGCCTTTGCATCTTCCACAGCTTCCTTTGCCGCACACTTTCTTCCAGTTTTCAACACAGGTGCTGCCTCCCTCACACATTCGTTGTGTGACTCCACCAATGTCATTTCCAATCGAACCTTGGCGCATTTAAACTCCTCATTTAGAGCTGAGACTGGCAATTGCAGTATCCCTTTACCATGCAGCCCCACTCTGTTGATGCGTAGTCTGATCACTAATTAATTAAACTCATTAATATGTGAGTCACGAAAGAGTCAGACTTGTTTGCACACACAGGTATTGCAGAGAACTTATAAGCTTGCCAGGGACATGCATCTTTCACAGGGGATAAGAAGATATCCCTTGTCTAATATAAGGAGTCCCTTGACCTAAAATACTAATACTCCTAATGATCATAATAAACCTTTTCCCTATTATTTATTATCTTTAGTTGTCATTTTTAGAACCTAGTTTTTGAGGTCACAAAGAAAAAATCTAAAAGGGGACCAATCACACTAGTGCAGATGGTTCACTTCTATGGCATGAAACATAGAAACTAAAAGATGCTTCTGCTTTTGCCGCTATGTTGTCTACAAATACATTATCTACAAATCCTTGTTATTTACAAAAATGCCACAGATTATTTATATCTTTTCAGTTACTTCTGCAAAAAAATGACCTTAAAATAAGCAAAATTGCATAAGTGGGAAAATATAGAATTGTAAAAACATGGGGGAAAATAAGAATGGCAACAGACAAATTAATTTCTGCAACTATAATTTAAAGTAGCTGCATAAAGTCGTGTACATCCATTAATGATATATGTTTTAAAAAGAAACCTGTGTTTACACCTTATTACTACACAAAGTTAAAGACATTTCTGTTTGCAGGACTTCTAGTCTTGCATTTTCTTGGTCATTTAATCTGGGGAGTGAAATTGTCCTCACCCCTTCAGATTTCTTTCCTGTCAGTATCCAACCAGCTGCCTCCCCTAATGACTGACATGCTTTGCATCCAGTAACATGCTCTGAACCAGTATACACCACTGAGCTGCAATGACCCAGGATGTGCAACTTTAATAGATTTCCTGGAAGGGAAGGCAATCAAACTAAGAATTTTCTTTAACCTAATGTAGTACTAGATATGTTGTTTTAAAATTAAAATACATGTGTTTATACAGGTGCTTATTTAAAAACTGTAACAGGAAAAATGTATGAAATTATTTAGTTAGCTACAACCACATCAAACGTGAAACAACTTCTATAAAAAATCTTTCATTTTTAGTGCAAATAGACCCTTGTCCTTTCATAGCATTCTTTTTAATCAAAGCTGTAGATGCTAGGTTGCATACAGCTATGGCCAAAAGTTTTGCATCACTTTGAATTTTAGGATTGAGACATAATTTAAAAAAAATATACAGTATATATATATATATATATATATATATATATATATATATATATATATATATATATATATATATATATATATATATTTAACATAATGTAATCAAAGAAACTTCAAAATGATACTGGAAGCCATAATACAGTAAGCCATATGCCATAGCACAGTATTTCATTGTAGATTTCGAAATGTCACATTTATTTGTTATATAGAAAACTGCAAAGCAGTATCTAGTTCAATATGTTAACGTAACACATATGTATTCAGCAGGTTTCATTCGACTTTATGAAGCAAAATTCGCTAATTTTATAGGGTGATGCAAAACTTGGCCATAGCTGTCCAATACATTGTTTGCATTTTTTTGGTTGTGCAGTATCTTGTGCCATTTCTAAACTCATTTGTCATGACAGATTGTGGGTTGTATCCAAAAATGTCATAGGTAGGCAAGATGCTCTTCTCTGGTCAAGGTTAAAGTCAAATACACTAGGACAATAGCAACATCCTGGACCCGACTAGCCAGCGTAGCATGGAAAAAAACATACTATCACAGGGGTGTGGGTGTAGAAGTAAAGGCAACATGGTCTTTATTAGTGAACACCTCGTGGGTGGCTTATTTGACTGATTTTGCAGGGAAAAACCCATCTTGCCAAATCTTCATACAGAATACAAAGCTGTTTCCTGACCTCCCCGTTTTTGATTCTTTTCTACTCTATACAGTAAATCTTGAATCAAGTGAAACTGAGGATACATCCTTACATGTTGACTGTCAACTGTACGATTGCCACTTGGTTGTACAGGTGAGACAAGGTGTTATCCCTGGACTTGTCTAGCAAATATCAGATGGGTTGGTAAGGATATCACCCCTGACCAGGTCAACCCCTCCAGAGCAAAAGTGTGGAGGTGTCTCGGCCAGCCCGGGGTTCTTTTCCTCACCAAGCAGCCCAACCTTTGGCCAAAAGGACTCCAAAAAGTGAGTTTCTTCCCTCCCCAGCTCCATCCTCAGAGAGCTCTGGAGCTCTAGCTTTAACTGAGATGTAAACCAGTGCTTCCTCATTCCCCAGGGCACGACAAGCTGCTTGAGCCTCCCCAATTAGCAGGGGAGCCAACCAGATGGGCGACTGACCCGCTGGCCAATTGCAGCTTTGTGCCGTTCTCTCAAAAATGGTTAAGAAAGCCTCAGGATCATCATCTGAAGTCATTTTAGGGATCTTAATGTGAGCCCAGGGGGTTGTAGCTTGGGGAGCAGAGGCAGCTGAGGAAGTTGCTTCATCACATCTCGGTCTTCCACTTGAGCCACTATCATGGCAGTGATCACCTGGGCTTGCTGTTGCTACAGCTTTAGGATGGCCTGCTATACTCGCTCTCCCACGCTCATGTTCTCTTTACCTTGTCGTCCTTTTTTGGGCTCCTGGGAAATCTGTGAGCGAAGCTTATCCCACTCTAACACCACGTGTCACAGGGGTGTGGGTGTAGAAGTAAAGGCAACAAGGTCTTTATTAGTGAATTTATTTGACTGATTTTGCAGAGAAAACCTGTCTTGCCAAATCTTCATACAGAAAACAAAGGTATGTGCAAAGAAGAACACAAATCAAAACTGCTATACGAAAACAAAAGAGTTTAAACAAAAAAAAGTTGCAGACTTTCACGTTGGACTCAGCAGGCAAGCTTCTTCCCATAGTTACACACTCTTTATCCAGCTTCAGCACCCAGACAGCTCTCCACTCTTTTCAGCAACTTCTTGAACAGTGTAGCTTGGACTGTGTCTCTTTCATGCATCCTCCCTGGTCGGCAGCCACTAGTAAATGAATGAGAAGTCTTTTTCTATACAGGGTTTGGGGCTGGGCAATTAATTAAGCTCACATTCTTGGAATTTTCACATGGATTCCCAGCCCCTCGTGCAGGGAGACAGACTCTACTGTTATTTCCCCTGCCACACATACCTACACCTGAAAGTTGTTTCACTTCCAGTCAATGTGTATTTGAGTGTTTTTTTTAGCATGCCAATCTGTGATTTGAGTCAGCTTCCATTTGCTCTGTGCTAGCGGAACACTAGAAAGCCCTTCTGTTCCACTGATTTTGTCCAAGAAAAGCTTATTTAACCTAAATAAGTGACGCTGACATGCCTAAATGTTTTATTCAGTGTTTTTTTTAGGAAGGTGTACTTATTGCTGAAAATAGGAATAACATTTTAAAGGTTAAAAAACAACATGGTTATAGTTTTTAATGCAGCAATGTCAAGAATCATGGATGAAATAGAAATGGTTAAATGCCTTACATGTTCAAGTACTTGCATGCTTTGGTTTTACCCACCATATATGTTTTGCAAGATATTTTATAGCCTTAATTAACCCATTAAATCTTGAACCTTGGAACAATTGCTGCTGTTCTTCCATACATGTGCACACACAGGCAAAACTGCTCAAGCTCAAACCTAAAACATGACTGTATTATAATGATTGCTTACAAGAAGGTAACCTGCAACAAAGACTCTTGTGTGCTTGCTGCAGGAATATCAGATGTATTTAATAAAGGCTGTGCTGTGCTTAAATTCTTATAGAATCTGTGCTAGCTCCCTGGAGGTAAATAAGAAACTGCTGATGTTTGCACAGCAGGTGTAAAAAAAAAACAAAAAAACAGCAAATTCAAAACAAATCAAGTTAACCCTGCTATGATTTGAGCTCCCTTATAATCATAGCTATAGCTGTGTCATTTTAATATTTAGCTTTTTGTTATTTATACTGGCAGTGATGACTGTGATATTTATTTTATTATTAAACTTACATAATTAGATTCTTGTTGTTTTACCGTATGTTGTTTTTTTGCAGATAGTGTATTAGATGCTTGCTCTTATTGTGGTGTATGATCAAACCGTCTTTCATGTTCCTTATGTTAAGATATATATATATACACACACAGTATTTACAGACTTCCAACAATGTATATGTTCCTCTCCATTTGCAGGAATATTTCTGCTAAAACTCACCACCAGACAGTTGCTTATTGAAGGCATGGTGTGCCACGGAGTGCCGGTGGTGACGATCTCTCGAAGGCGGGTAGTCTATGAAGACCACTACTCCACACTGCCGCCCCACATTTTTTTTGATTCAATGATATCTTCTGGTTCCTCAAAAAAACAATTTCTGCTGCTGGAGCTCTTCCAAGGGGGGTGAGTGTCTTCCATCACCCGGTCTTGGTTGACCTCTGACCAGTTTCGGACGTTGCGTCTCAATTGAGTCCAGCTTCCACCAGTAAAGGTGAGATCATGATCCAGACTGTCTTTAACATCCTGACATTACATCCATCAAGGCTGAATATATAATTCAACAATTGTTTTCTGCTCATAAGAATTATGTATTCAGTTAGTTTTGCTGTAAATCGGTATATCTTAAAGGTATTTCAAAATGAAATGCATTCAAACATACAATAAGCAGTTATATACAACACCCCAACACTGACTGAACCAAATTTACAGATATATGAATAGTCTACAAGGAATGTGTCATAAACATGTTCCTTAATCATTACCACCGCTGTTTAATTGTGTATGGGTACATTTATCTGACATCTCTAAACTAAAATAGTAGCCTGACAGGCTCAGCTGATATTCAAATAGATGGCTTTCTGGTGCAGATGTCAATACACATTAAAACACTAGTGTATAAACTCTCCATGGACCCAGCAAAGTCTACAGAATTTTAAAGTGATTCATCAGACTAGACTCATATCTAGCACCTGATTGGGCTCCATTCAGTTTTCGTCGTACTGTTATAAAACCAGGATGAATCAGTTTGTGCAGATATGCTACTCATCTAATTAATTACACATCATTCATTTTGGGAAATAACCGGTGATACAAAATATCATCTTGTGTGGTGTATGGTCATTGTCATTGCGAGATCAGATTCCATTTAAACAACATAAAAAAAGTTATACTAAAATTGCATCAAATCTACTGAGAAAGTGGCTGCGTATGGTTATGTTCTTATACACAAAGCATTGGTTCATAGAAAAACTAAAACATTTTCTGTGAACAGAATCATTGTGTCAATCTGAAACACATTTGAATCCAAAATATGGAAGCATTCCACATTTTGAACAAACATACTTTGGGATATCATTGAAATACTATCCTGAAGAAACCTTAGTAGAGACATTGGCAGACAAAAGAAACTGCATTAGTGGAGCCATTAGGAGAACAAAGCATTACCAGCATTGGTAACACAATCAATTTGGGGTGAAGTCTTGGCTTAAAAGGCTGTAATGGCCTGTCTATTTGTCCAGACTGTTGTTTTTGCCTGTTCCAAACATATATCAATGTGTTCCCTTATGCTACCACTGCCTCTTTGTGCAGAACCACTGCCATTAGATATCGTTTGGCACGGGGCAGTTCGTTGGAATAAAATCCAACTGACTCTACAGTCCATTAATCTTGATTTACTTTATATTGCTTTATAAGATTAGAAAAACTGAATACAATGTCCTGTATTTTAAAATCTTGAAGAGCAAGTCGCTTCCAATTACATTTTCTTAGTTGAGTCCGTCTCGTGAGAAAATGGAAGATGTTTGATGCAGGCAAGGTCCTAGGCGTTTGCAGACTGGGTACAACTTGATGTAAATAGAACCATTTTAAGAGAGTCAGTAGCATTACATTTATGTTTTTTCCACTCTTTTCGTATGTATTGTCCCCTTACCTTTTTATGATGTTTCCACGCATTCTGAGTGATTCTCTTATGACAGTTATTAAAGTACAGTGCTGGGTATATTTTTATTGTTCTGGACTGTGTTAGAGTTCAGGAGCTGCTCTTCAGCTATTGCTGCTTGCCACAGATATACAGTGACGTGAAAAAGTATTTGCCCCCTGTCTGATTTTCTGCATTTTTGCATATTTTTCACATTGTATTTGGTCAGATTTTTTTTGTGGGTTGTAGTAGTATATAGAGAGAGTCTGAGAGAAAAAATGACACCAAAGTTTGTTGCTTTTTTCATTTGTTTGGTGTGCAAGGTAATCAAACATGCAATCTTCAGATGTGAAAAAGTTATTGCCCCCCCCCCCAGTTAACTCAACCCAATTAAAGGGATAATTAGGGTCAGCTGTTTGAGTACTTTGGTTAACAACCAGGCCTGATTTGGGCCAGCCCTGGCCAATATAAATCTGACTAACTTTGGCCCTTACCATCAGAGTGAAGTTGTCAGCACACAAGTTCTAGAGGCACATCATGCCACGAACAAAATAAATTCCTGAAGACCTCCGGAAAAAAGTTGTTGATGCCTATCAGTCTGGAAAGGGGTACAAAACCATTTCTAAGGCTCTGTGGCTCCACTGAACCACAGTCAGAGCCATATTGTCCAAATGGAGAAAGTTTGGGACAGTAGTGAATCTGCCCAGGAGTGGCCGTCCTGCCAAAATCTCTCCAAGAGCAAGGCGTAAAATTGTCCAGGAAGTCACAAAGAACAGGAAGCGTTTGGTTGCAGTTATTGCTGCTAAAGGTGGCATAACCAGTTATTGAGTCTAAGGGGGTGATTACTTTTTCACACAGGGGCATTGGGTGTTGCATAACTTTCTTTAATAAATAAATGAAATATGTATCAAATTTTTGTTTTATTTGTTCACTCAGGGTCCTTTTTATCTAATATTAGGTTTTGGTTGAAGATCTGATAACATTCAGTGTCAAAAATATGCAAAAATGCAGAAGGGGGCAAATATTATTATTATTTGTTTATTTACCAGACACCTTTATCGAAGGCGACTTACAGAGACTAGGGTGTGTGAACTATGCATCAGCTGCAGAGTCACTTACAATTACGTCTCACCCGAAAGACAAAGCACAAGAAGGTTAAGTGACTTGCTCAGGGTCACACAGGCTGAGGTGGGATTTGAACCGGGGACCTCCTGGTTACAAGCTCTTTGCTTTAACCACTGGACCACACAGCCTACTTTTGCACAGCACTATATGTAACATAGGCTAGATCTTACCATCTTGTGAACCCCCACTTTATTAAATGTATAGTATCTCTTGCACAATAAGAGTGGATTGCTCATAAAAGGGGAAGCAGATATAGAACCTTATCTTTTAGCCCAGGAGTGTGTGGTTTGATAAGAGCTGGTGTTGGGTAAAGTGTTAAAGAACACCATGCAGTGTTTACATGAAACACATTAATTTAACTTTGCTGTACCCTGTGTTGTCCTTATCACATCCATCCATATTTCAATGATCTGGATTGTTCTGATATTTCTATTCACGTTCATGGGGGATAAATCACCTGAGAAATATTTTTCTTAACTTTTAATGATGAACGTTTACCAGAAGAAAGAGATGTTCTCTTTCACCCTGGCATGCTCTCTAGTTACAATCTGGTGTCATGCAGGTAAACTTAGTGTTTTCACATTGCTTTTTGAAGAAGCAGCGTCGGCCTGGGTGACAGAAGCAAGTACACAATGTGTGTATGCAATGCCCTGGGAGCAGCAATGTTCATATGACCACTCTTTCAATGTCAGCTTTTTAAAAATTGACCAGGTCAGCAAGGGAGGACAGGAGAACAGAGTAGTCAGCTGTGTCAAAGACATCAGAGAGGTCAAGAAGAATTAGGACAGAGGAGAGGGAGGCGGCACGAGCAGAAAGTAGAGAGTTCGTGACGGAGAGGAGAGCAGTTTCAGCGGAGTGTGCTGGGCAAAAACCAGATTGGAGGGAATCAAGCAGAAAATGTTGACATGAAAGCAGAGAGCTGGTGGTGTACCGCTCGCTCAATGGTTTTAGAGAAGAACGGGAGGAGGGAGACAGAGCACACGTGGTGGGTTTATGGCTCTGGAGTAGTGAGCACAGATCGGAGTCCGAGAGGGGCGAGAAGGAGAAGAAGGAGGGTAGAATAGTAGGGGTTATAGAGGGTGAAGGGGAGGGAGTGAGCAGAGGACAGGGTATGGGTGGGGAAGGAGGCAAGGTAGTGAAGAGTTTGCGGGTGTCTGCAATTTTGGAGGAAAAGAAGGCGGCAAAGTCATCAGCTGAGTTGGAGGAGAAGGTAGAGAAAAGTTTACGAGGATAGTCGGGACTGCATGATAGAATGGAAGTAGGAGCGTTTAGCAGAGATGAGTGTAGAAGAGAAGGAAGCGAGGAGTGAGCGATTGAGATTCAAGGCAGCAGGGAGTGTGTGGATGAGAGCCAGAGCTGGGGCGGGGAGAGACGGGCAGGTCAATGAGTGAGAGTGAGAAGAAGGAGCAAAGTCATCAGCCAAGATGAAGGAGAAGGTAGAGAAAAGTTTACGAGGACTGTCAGTGGAGTACTGAATGATAGAATGGAAGTAGGAGCGTTTAGCAGAGATGAGTGTAGAAGAGAAGGAAGCGAGGAGTAAGCGATTGAGATCCAAGGCAGCAGGGAGATTGTTTTTTCTTCCATTGCTTTTCATCAGTGTGTGGATGAGAGCCAGAGCTGGGGCGGGGAGAGGGGCAGGTCAATGAGTGAGAGGGCAAAGGGAGTCAAGGCAGGAGGTGAGGGAGGAGAGGGTGGAGGTAGCTGAGTCGACAGAGTTGTGAGAAGGAGTCGATAGAGGGGAGGTGCGAGAGGGCAGCATAGGAGAAGACAGAGGGGGAGAGGGAACAACTGGACTTTGTCACACAGCTGTGCCCTGTGTGAGTTTGGTCGATTGCTACACCAACACAACTCGACTCATGTAACCTCCACTGGCAATCATTCGCTTACAAATTAAATATTATTTACTTACTTACAGAGCGATCGGTCCATCGAATGCTAGCCTGCCTGCAGTGTTGTTACTGCAGACCCCGACAGTTGCGGGGATATAAATAGATCCTAGCTTCAAAACAAACACTTGTAAATCGCTGGGACTGTAGACAATCAGATAAAACAGAGGTAATGTTCTTGGGATCAAAAAGTCAACTAAATAATGTAGCTTCATCTGTTATTAGAGTGAATAGCTTCCCTTTTGAGCCGAAGACTGCAATGAGAAATCTGGGTCTAATTCTTGACCCAGATCTTTCATTCGAACCTCACATTAGGAATGTAACCAAAGTGTTGTTTTTCCATCTAAGGAATATTGCTAAACTAAGATGCTCGCTTTCGCAAAATGACCCCCCTCTGTATATTCCATTTCTGTTAATTTCATACACAGAATGATATTATGACCCACTCTGATGCTACACTACACAGTATTTTTTGTACATTATCTTTACAGAGTATGAATACTGTTATCCACACTTCCAGGCAGTTACAGGACATTACCGCACATCCATTACCGTGTGACCCAGTACAGTGCAACCCTACCGCGGGACACATTTACAGCGAAAGACCACCGTTACAGCGCATCACCGCACACAACTTTGTAGCTATACTTGCTGTCTGCCTGAGATGCATTCAGAGTCTTAAGTTATTGTGAAGTAGCTGCATGGTTTGCTTCAAGTTATTGTTATTATTTATTATTTTTATTTTTTTACACATTACCTTAACAAGTTGCTCTTCTTCATTAAATACATATTTTCCATGCAAAGTTCCGATAAAGGACACTTCAGAAGCAATTCATGTTCAAAGCTCTTTTTTTATTATTTGGCATACAGTACCAAAATAAATAAATAAAGTCAAAACAAAGTGAAACGGCATTCTGCTACCCTCTCTAACAAAAAGAGTTCCAGTGTCACACTAATATGTGCTCGGTTGGAAAATAAAACTTTAAAAAAATACATAAATAATAATAATAATAATAATAATAATAATAATAATAATCCTCTTTTTTGTGCTACTTTACAATATGCTATGGTAAATTAAGATTAGGCATTGAACAAACGAATAACAAAAACAATGTTAAAAAAATGTCTCAGAAGATTTCTATTTAACTGCTGACTTTAGTTTTGGTTATGCAGGATTTCTTTTCTTTTTTTTAACCTTCCTGAATTATTCAAACAGTTTAACAACAAAATAAGTATACTTCTGGACAGAACATGATTATTATTATGATATGGCCTTACATCGGGCAAATTATTATTATTGCTAGTATTACTATTATTATTAATACTAATAATACTTATTATTAATTAATATTAGTACTATTGTTGTTGTGTGGCGAATGTAAATGTATGGAGTAGAGGTGAAGAATAAAGTCAATGCATGAAACTGGTCTGTGGGTTAATCAAAAGGGAGAATATTTCAACATAAACATAGATATAACATTGCTGGCCTTTAATAGCTTATTGTATTCGGTAGCAGTATACTTTCGTAAAACTTGAAATGGAACAATTTTGCTCCATAGCTAATTCAGAAAATCTGTAATAATTAAATACTGTAGTACATTACAACATGGGGGATTTTCTGACCTCTTATTAAGCAATGGTTTCAATTCTTATGTTTCAAAACCATACATTTTAAGGATAGCCTTTATTCACTCACTGCATTAGCTTGGAGTGTACAATCATAAATCTTTTAAAAGAGGTAAAAACTTGCAACATGCAACAGGTGGCTTAGGGAATTACAATAACGGTAAATTACCCGACTACAACACCCTTTTAATTTCAAAGAGCACATGGGACAATTCCGTTTTAGCAGCAAACAACAGTATGGCTTGACTAGGCTTAAAAGTAGTGGTGGAGAAGCAAGGACAACAAAAAAATGTTTAACAATTTATTTCAAATACAATTTCAGTAAAACAAACATTAAGAAATACAGGGAGGGATGCTGAATCTTGTTATCCCACTCCAATATACCACTACAGCAAACGGGCAGCCTTTCTTCCAGTTTGACAGTGGCTGGAAGATGACCGCATCTTGATGTATTCCACTGCTGAAAACCTAGAATGCATGGCCCACTCTCCTCACTCGTATGCAGGCGGGACTTTTAAAGCTGTTCATGCAGTTATACACCATACATGGACAGTGTCATCCCGACTGCCTGCTGTAATTCTGTGGCTATAAACACATATAAAGCCACACATATATTAGATTATAGCCCATATACATTTAAGCACTTGCTAAAAATAATATTTACAGAATATTAAGGTTAAATATTAATTTAAGAAGCACACATTTTTGAATAATTACTTTAAAATGTGGATTTTCCTGCATTAATTCAATATTTCAGAACCAGTATTTTGGTCTGTAATACTTTGCTATTGAGTATCTGACAGATTATGCAGTTAATATAGGCCTGTGACCAGCAACACCCCCGCATGTTGATTACATTTTCAAAAATAACTGCTTAAACATTTCTTTACAGCTTTGTACAAACAGCTGAAGAAGCCAAACATATAGAAATAACAAAGCATTCTTACAGTATACAAAATATTATTGACATACATGCTTCTGCATACTGTATTTTAACTTAAAACATGTATTACTTAAATAACTAAACTGTTAAAATAAATATTAGATGGTTTATGTCTATGCCAAGCTTTCCTGTAATAATAATATGAATATGTTGCTAAGGAGCTGTCTTATTGCAGTAGTGCTCTTCAGATAATCGCACCCTCAAAAGCCTTGTTTTCTTTCATGAAAGCTGAAAAGTGTAATTAAATCAGTCTAATTCCAAAGTGTTCCTGTCATCCTCCTGCTTCCGAAAAAAGGAGAAAACAGGAAACCAGAAATCCAGCTGTGGAGACAGAGAATGCTGTCAGATATAACATGCCGCTCTAAATGGTAGAACAATTAAACACAAACTTATGCAACCGATTTGAAAAAAACACATGTTTATTTTATTGTTTGAAATTGTACTTTCAAAGAATATTATTACCAAAAACATTACTGTGTAAAAATATATAAATTCAAAGATAAAATCTGTTTTATAAAATGCATGTTTAACATCCCCAAGCACTTTGCTTGTACAGTCAGCTCTTGAAAGAACCACAAAATATGATTGTAAACTCAACAGCACTCCCATTGCTGTGTTTCTGCAGTGGGGTTCTTATGCTTCTACAATGGACACATTACCATACAGTCCCTGTACAAACCACATATAGTGCGCTGTTAATCACTGACACCCTGACCCTGTGGGTTCAGATACAAAATCAATCATTTAGCTGTCTGAATGTATTGTTACAAGTTAATGAATACATTTTCAATGCCAATGTATTTACTATGAGTCTAAAATTAAAATAAAATAGGCAGAGCAATGAACCAAGAATCACTGGGGTCTATTTCTAACAGGGTTGGGGTCAATTCCGAATGTGTTGGTAAACTCCAATTCAATTCAAGAATTGGAATTTGAATTTGAATTGAAAACATCTTCAGGATACAGAATTGGAATTTGAATTGGAATGAAAGGAAATATAATTTAATTCCATGAAATTCCATGAAATTCCACTCATTTTAAAAGTCAAATGCCACATTTATTTTATACTATATACTTTATACTTTTATATTATATCACTATAAACAATACTGATTGCAATAGCATTAATATATATTTTCAAATACTGTATCTTAAGCATGACTCAAAGCTTTCAAAACTTTTGCATTTTTGTAATGAGATGTTTAAGAGCTACAGTAGTCCTTAATTATTTGTTTTTCTTTATTCATGTTATTTAATCCTTTAGTTTTTCACTCCTATGTTGTTACATGCCACTCATTTGCAGGCTGTCTTGTTTTCTGTCTGTCGTATGTGTGTGACTGCCTGTGTAGTACTGATTTAAAGGAGTGTGTGTGTCTTTTCAAGCCTACACTACACAACAGTAAATAAAATATTGTACTGTTGTTGTTACGTGTCCACCTGTGTGTTGACACAATTGCACAATGTTGTGCTATGGATTAGCTGCAGTGCACCTCGCCGGCTGCCTCAGCCCGCCCACCCTGGTGTGTCAAGCCTTGAAAAAAGCCTGTGTGTCTCCTTGGTATATGCTGCGTGCTGACCAGGTGTGTGACCACACGCGGTCAGGGTAGGCACCGCTGCTTTAGCTGCGCCCCGTTGCTTTGGTATCTCGGTGCACACTCAGCCCTTGGTATTTTGGTGTCTCGGTGTACACGGTGCTTGGTGCGCAAGGTGATTTCTACCTCTGTGTGCATAGTGCCCTCGGTGTTCCGTACACCCGGTGTGCACGGTGCCCGGTGCTCAGTACACCTGGAGCACGCGGTGCTCAAGTGCTCCCGTGCCTACCACTCCATGCAGGCGCATTGTATGGCACCTGAGGGTTACATACCAGGCTGTATTAGTACAGTGCAAGCATGGAACCAGGACACAAGGAGGTTAAGTGACTTGCTCAGGGTCACACAATGACTCAGTGGCTGAGGTGGGATTTGAACTGGGGACCTCCTGGTTACAGCCCTTTTCTTTAACCACTGGACCACACAGCCTCCTTAATAGGCTGGCTAGGGCCATGGGGATGGAGGCTCCGTCTCCTGTGGCCGAGCCATCAGTGGCCCTTGGGGCCCCAGGCCCCCCACTCCTCCGGTTGTCCTAGAGACCCTCGCAGGGCATTCCCTGCTCGCAAGCTCAGGTGTCGACCCCTCGTAGCTGCTCCCCATCTCCGCAAACGAGACAGGTTAAGCCGAGGGACATAATGAACCACAAGGCGCAGATGGCAGCAGGCACCTGCGGCTCCAGCCGCAGCCCCGGCTCCACCATCGCCTACCCCAGTACCAGCCTCTGTTTCCCCCAGGTCTCCTGTGGTGAGTGCTCCTCCTCCACTGAGAAGGAGGAAGGAGAGGAGCCTGCTATCTCTGCAGATGCGGAGCCTCGAGCTCGATGTCGGCACTGATGGGACGTGCTGCAACCTTTCTGCAGGTCCCCTGGACAGCAATGGCCGAGCCACGCCGGTCTGTGTTCTGGATGCAGGCTGTGGCTCCCCTAGCCCATGAGTGGCCCAGGACGCTCCTTTACACATTCCCGCCGATACCCTTGCTCCTGGCCTTCCTAGAGAAGGTGACAGTTCTCTTACAAGGCAAGCCCTGGGAGATCCCACTTTGCCTGGATCTCCTTAGTCAGGCGAAAGGCACTCTCTGGCATCCGGAACCAGGCAGGTTCCAATTATGGGTCTGGCCCCTGAACGGGACCGCTGGTCAGCCCTAGGGCTATCTGACGCGGTCATGGGCATGTTGCAGAATGCTAGGGCAGGCTCTAGTGTCTGACTAAGGGTCATGACCCAGTCTCTGCAAGAACTGCTCGATGCCTGTAGGTCACCTTCTACACTGAAGGTGTATTTGGCGGCCATTTCTGCGTACAATGGCCCCATTGATTCTGTATTTCCGGGTGTGCATTTCTTGGCCACCCGTTTTCTCAAGGGTGCTCGGTGATTACACCCTCCAAGGAGGGTCATTCTCCCCAAAGGGAGCCTGATATAGTGCTGGAGGCTCTCACGAAGGCCCCGTTTGAGCCCTGTCTATGAAGACAGCCTTCCTCTTGGCTATCACTTCCGCAAAGCGGGTCAGTGAGCTACAGGCGCTGTCGGTGCACAGCTCCTGTATGCATATTTAGGACGATGGCAGCAGAGTGTCACTATGTACAAACCCTGCTTTTCTCCCTAAGGTGATCACAGCCTTCCACATGAACCAGTCTGTGGAACTGGAGTCTTTCCAGGAGATTGAACTTCCTCTGCCCGGTGCGGGCGTTGAGATGCTACTTGGATAGGACAAGAGCCTTACGTTATTCTGACCAGCTCTTTGCCTGTCACGGAATACAGACCCTAGGACAGCCCCTCTCGAAGCCACGACTGTCGCACTGGATTGTGGACACAGTCTTGACTGCGTATGATAGTGCCGACTTGCCCCCACGTGGGAGGGTAGCCACGCATTCTACCAGAGGGTTGGCTACATCTTGGGCACTCTTCAGATATTTGTACTGCGCCTTAATGCGATATATCCTTCCTTGCCTTCATTAGGCATGAGGGTCCTTGAGGTTGCAAGCTCGCACTGCTAACCTTGGGTTATGCAGTTCTGATGCGTCCCTCATGTGCTGCCGTTCCTTCTCCCTCGCGACCGCTCTGGTATACATTATCCCATACATAATGTTCGTTGGAGGTCGTCTTCGAATTGAATGGGAACGTTAGGTTACTCACGTAACCCTGGTTCCCTGAAAGCGAAGATGACCACCAGCTCATGGGTTCGATGTAAAAAGAGAACTTCCGTGGGTTGACTGGGTGGGTTGACTGTTTAATCCCTCAGTAGGCGGGACCGAGGCTGTCACCTCAGGAAGGGGCCTATCGGCAGCTCTGATACAAAAAGCTCAGTAATACCTACTAATAGGCAGGCATATCCCATAAGTATGTTTTGGTGGTCATCTTCTCTTTCAGGGAACCAGGGTTACGGTACGTTTTAAACCTTACCCTGAAATTACTAGATCCTCCCTTGGTTTGTTGTTCATTAATACTCAATTTATGACATTAAAGTATTTAACCATTATTGAATAGATTCCTATTTTCACTGAAGCTTGTTGGTCCCTGCATAGAATTAACCATGGCCTTAATTTTACTTTTTGGAATGCAAGAAACAAAAAAAAAAGTTATAAAATATAAGATAAAAAAAGAATCACAGTCCAATCTAATTGATTACTGTTGAAGACTTGCTGGAACTTACCTTTTTGGCAAAAACAATCAATGTGCTTTTAAGAGGTTTCAGCCTCTTTTTGGATCTCTTCTTGAGTATTTTGGTATGCAAGTATTCAATGCGCTCATCTTCATTGTCAGGGTAAAATGATGATACAACCAGTAGTTTCAGCTCCGTTAATTTGGCAGACATCAACCCAAGCAGCATTAAAATGAGAATTATTGCAACGAGTGGGATTGATGAGTTCTGGATTAAAAGCGTTGGTTTTGGGATACATTTCTTTTCAAACAAAGTCACATTGTATGAAAAATCCTGACTCTCAGAACTGGATGTTTCAGGAATGATACCAAATACTCGGTTTTCCTTCTGTTTGAACAAAATCAAAGCAAAACAAGTTAAACACTGGAATCTAAAGCCCATAAAACACCAGTCAAATTTTGGGAACCTTTTTCTCACAATATATTGTACTGTAGGTTACCTTTTTAAGCAAAATTTAATACAATTACTTACAATATAATTTATTTTGTGGCACATTTCATTCCAAAAAAGCTGTCCAATGGGCCAATGTTCAATGTGTTCAGGGTAAAGTACTGTATATAATTATGTCATGTTATGTTAATACCTGTATTATTGGGTAATTGTTTGTGTCTTGGTTTAGAACAACATGAGTCACCAATAGGAAGTGAGCATCATTTCTATTTTTTGCCCTAAAATTTCCTCTGCAAAAGATGAACTTCTAAATCTATCTAATAGGAAAATGTTAGAAAACTAGTGTGTTATGAAATAGATTCAACAAAGGCTGGTTATAATTACATTATACCTCTGCCTCTTTAATATTGTTTTTTTGAGGTCCAACAGAATATTTGCAAAGTGTAGCCAGGATCTCAATACAAGGACAAGTCTAATTTAAATATCCTAGTCACCCTAATAGGTATGCAGCTTTGTTGCAAAGGTAACTTCACACTTTACATTACTTACATCCATTGTCATCCTCAAAGCAACCATAATTGGAGGCACGCCCTCGAGGTGTTTGCTTATTGTTAAAATCAGCCAGTAGAGAAGAGCATCAACCCCCATGAAAAAAGCCCAGACAGAGGTGTGAGTTAGAACAGGAATGAGAAACACCCCCATGCGCTTCCGTTCCTTGCCCGATAAGCGGGGCGAGGGGATGGTGACATACTTTTTTCTCTCCTTCTTGGTGAGTGGAAGGATGTGGGGCTTTCCATCTGCCTTTTGTTTCTTATCAAACCGGATGAACCGCGGTGTGATGAATGTGTTCTCAAACTTCTTATTGAAGTAGTATTTTCGGATGTAAAACACTGTGCTGATCAGAACTAAAAAAACACCCAGCGCTGGTAGAACTTTTTGACCAATGGAGGACATCGTGTCCATGATTTTAGATACATTTTCGGAAACCTCTTTCACCTGCTGCTCAGCATTTTGTAGTTTTTCTTTCAAGTCGTGTGTAGAAATTGTATGTTCGATATGAAACTCGGGTGTAAACGTAACAAGGTCCAACAGATTACTAAACACTTTTGTTTGATCGTAAATCCATTTAATCACTCCAATATATTTGCCAACAGGAGTAGTATCGATGGATAATTTCTTTGCTTCCAGGTTGCATATCATACTCTTGGCAAGGCCATGAAGGTTGTTGAAGGTGTTTCTGACATTCGAAACAATCACTACGCCTGTCCCAGCTGTGATGAGGATATTTCTACCTTGCTGCATTCCACAGGAAACAAGGAAAAGCATACTGAAACACCTTGCTTGTTTAAAAAAAAACAAAATGGCAGTCACTAATACTATCATGGCAGACGTAATGTATAAGGACACAAGAGAAGTGTACCCTACTGACAGATGCAATCCCAAAAAGAGAAGGCCACCAAAAACCAGACCCAAGAAGAAACAAATGACAAAGAGACACAATTTGTTCCTCCAGCCAGGCAAGGTGTTTGTGGTGTACAGCTCCAAGGCAACGGCCCAAGCCTGAGCCACAGCTATTCTTAGTGGCATGGTGTCTGTTTCTGAGACAAACTGAAGAGAGAGAAAGAAAAAAAAATCACATTTCTGATCATCATATTATTTTTTTAATGGATAGCTAGACAATTTGACTTTTGTCATCATGTTGCTTTACAGAGTACACATTTGCTAATCCTAAATTTTCTATATACTGTATCAACTTCAAAAACTGTTGTTTTGATACAGTTCATTAAACACAGTCATATTCTGGAATGTTTTTGGCGAGGCACATTTAAAGTTGTAGAGCTGTATTTGGCAAAGGTTGCAAGGACAAAGACAGATTTAAAAAAACATATATAATAATTTTAACAGCAAGGAATTTGTCAGAACAATTGAACTGCTCCTAAAAGTAACTACAGTAATACTAGGATTTAATTATAATGTTGCATCAATATAGTGACTTTTAAAAAAAGACCAAATAATAATAATAATAATAATAATAATAATAATAATAATAATAATAATAATAGTAACAAATATTTATTTTAAATAAATAATACAAATTAATTTCCGGCTATTATTATTTTTTGTTCCATATTGTAACAGGTTGAATCCCTTCCCCTGTTCATACAACTTTGTTTAGGCTCTTTTTGGAATGTCTTTATAACTGAGTTATTAGGCAATAAAAGCAGCTGTTTCATAATGATTTCTCTTTGCTGAAACGCTTCTGACGCTGTGTTGCAAAAGTCTTGTGGTAAAATGATGCAAAAAGCAGCACACACAACATGTGGAGGTGACTTGACTGATCGTTTTGAAATCAATATTTTTCTTATTGTATACATGCACACAATATGTTTTATGTTTGTTCTCATCATAAAAAGTCTAATATACAAGTCACAATCAAATTCAATAGTTTATCACAATATATAATTGTTATGACTTGTCGTTACAAAAAAAGACTTTTTTTTATTTACAAAAATGCAATGGGGTGTATTGTTAATGTTGCCATTTATTTTTTATTACTGTAATAACAAAGCTAAATTCATTTTTTAATTTAATTAATTATTCAAACTCTAAAGCATAATTTATATGGTGGATTTGTAAACAACATGATCTTTAAATTAGGCCATACAGTATTATACAATTATAAGGTATTACAAAATAAATAAAAAAAAACAACCAACAGGTATATATGCAGCAGGTTCATAAATAAGTTTCAGTTATAACCCTTTTTTTGCTATTCTCCTTAGTATTTTCATCCTGTCAAAGTAAATGTGTTCACAACACTTATTTGTTGCTGAAACATTAATTTCTTGCCAATGTCAATGACAACCCAACAGAATATCTGACTGGAATGACAAATCTACTGTACTTACCTGATAAAGTTTTCAGTTTAGTCGTCTTCCTAAGAGCTGATGGGGATTGGGTTTGCTTTTTATTTGAGGAAACCACAGGAAGGATACAGCCTTTTCACACGGATTGGATCAAAAACAATAAGGAAAGCCGAAGCCATCTATTCAACTGAAACGTGTTCATCACAGTCAACAGACAGCACAAGTGAGATGTTACCATAATATTTTGTCAACATACTGATAAAAGGTTTACTGTTGGCAAATCAGGCCCAAAGAATCACTAGTATAGAAAAATAACACTACTACCCATGTCTTTAGATGTCCACAACTCTGTGTAGTGTACTTACATTGGTTAAAGTTATAATAAAGAGTTTAATATCAAAACAAACTACAGACAAAAAGCAGTCTCGCAATAACTACAGTCAGCACTAAGATTATGGACACTCAGATACACTTCAGTCGCATTTTACCATCCTTGTATTAAGAAACAAATCAATTCCCATTATATATGTAATGTAACAAATGAATGCACTTACCCGTCACATGCTATTTCCGACTCCGTCACCAGTTTTCTGATACAAAGCCCATCTCTTCAGTGTTACAATTTATTTGATTATTCATCACAGCCTTTTTTTTCTCGCATGTCAGTCTGTCTTGATTGTGCAGTTACACAGCGTTTCCTCCAATTTCACATGACGAAAATGCAGCAAAAACAAAGTGAACGAGACAAGCTACGGTAATGTAAATGTTAATCATTAAACAGTTTTAGATACTGTGATGCATTTTTTAAAAATCTGTGATCTTGCATTTTTTGTCTGGATTCAAGTAATTATGTATTTAACAATTTAAAGAAAATAATTTCAAAAAGTAACTAGAATTACAAGTAAACGTTTCCAAGCCCTATTGTTAGTCATTTGTAAATTAAAGCTGACCTATGGAGCAATCTGTTTCACAGAGGAAGTTATTTCCACATGTTACACATTAGAGTTTGAAAGACTTGAAAAATAAAGAACCTGCTGAATATCAAGCTTATACTAGTAAACGGTGGCAGTCTGATATTAATGAAATTGCCATAGCTGTTTCCTTACCTGTCTGCTTACTGGTCAAATGTTCATTAGGTTCTGCAAATCCTCCTTCTCATAAGATACCCATTACACTCTTTCTTCATTTTATTATCAAAATAATCTGCAGATCCAGGGACATACAGTACTCTCTGACAGAACTAAAGCATTTTCCAAGATAAGCCCAATGGCTTGAGCACTCTCCATTCTATCTGAATTCCTATTAAAAGTAGTTCAATCTGAATCATACTTCTTTATTCCAGTGAAATAAACAAGGTGAATGTCATAAGTCTGAAAGAGGAACTTCCAGGATATCTTCCGATAATGTTGGTGTCTGTGGTTTCATGAGTTTTAAAATACAGATTATCTGCTTGTGTGTCACCACTGTCAGAGTGATGAGTCACTGCTAATCATACCTAAATGTGTCTCTTACAAACTATATTGTTTTGTACAGCCTCATTTTAAAGTCAATGTCACAAAAAATGTGTGATTTATTTGGGGTATATGGTTACAATCTGTACCATGCTGAAAACGCCTTGTTTAGTCTTTCTTTGATGTTTATAATGAAAATGGTACAGACAATTTACACACTTATAGAATTTAGACTTTAAGTTTTAGTTTCTCTTTTTATTATAAAAGCATTGTTTGGATTATATGTCAGGAAGGCATATATATATAGCTGTTATGGTAAAAGTCAGAATCTGGTAAATCTTAAGTTTTACCAGTAATTGTCAACATTTACCAAGTAAGGTGGTAATTATGAAGAAATATATAAAAGACAAGAACCATCTTCTGCAAAAGTTCTATGCTGCCTGTCAGACCCTATACCCCCCTCGGGGACCATAGCTTAAATACTCTCAAATTGTTTATTGCGTGTTTTTTATTTGAGGGTTTTGTGAGGAAATTGCAAATTGAAGTAACATGTTTTCAGAATAGAACCTGCCACGTATTCTTTCTCAGCCATTTTTATATCACATCTTTTGGGGAATTGACTTTCCTTTTGAAAGTGGCCTTATAATGTCACAGCAGTTACTGCACCCTGTACATAGTGTATCTCCACTGTTATCACATGTATGTCTAAGTCCTAATTGACTTTTTTGCTCTTCTGTTGATTTTGCACATTTGGTTCTCCGGTGCTGAACCCTAACTGTCCCAAGTATATGTAGTTATTGACTTCTTCAAGCTTGATCCCATTGACTTCAATTGCCTGTGGAGTCTTACTATGGATGTTGCATTCTTGTATATGGTGCTGATCAAGTCTCTGTATGTTTTCTCAATTCCTTGTTTTTTCAGACAGCCTAATACAGATCTCGTGTAAACAGAGTCAAAGGCTTTTTTCGTAGTCGATGAATCCAAGCAAAGTGGTAGTTTGTACTCGTTGCTGGTTTGAATCACTTGCCGTACACCTTTATTATTATTATTATTATTATTTATTTCTTAGCAGACGCCTCATCCAGGGCGACTTACAATTGTTACAAGATATCACATTATACATTATTTCACATTATACAGATATCACATTATTTTTACATACAATTACCCATTTATACAGTTGGGTTTTTACAGGAGCAATCTAGGTAAAGTACCTTGCTCAAGGGTACAGCAGCAGTGTCCCCCACTGGGGATTGAACCCACGACCCTCCGGTCAAGAGTCCAGAGCCCTAACCACTACTCCACACTGCTGCCCTACTCCACACTGCTGCTTGAAGATGATCCATTGTGCTAAATCCACTCCTGAATCCTGCTTCCTGATTTTATCTTGAAGTCTGTTGGTGAGTATCTTGGTAAACATGTTGTATATTATAGGAAGCAAGCTAATAGGTCTGTAGTTCTTGAGGTCTTCTTTATCTCCTTTCTTATGTAAAAGTATCACCGAAGTACCCCCAATGTCAATCGTTATGCTGTCTTCTCCGGGTGTCTTTCCTGTCTTCATATGTTTGACAGCATGTTTCACTTCTTCCGGTAGAATGCCTGGAACTTCTTCCTCAGGTTGCGTTTTTCTGTCTCGTCTTCATCATCTGCTACATTGCTATTTTCCTCTTGATATCATTTTCTATAAAAGTCTTCGACTCTCTTCAAAATCAATTTGCAGTTCTGATGGCAGTCCTGTCCTCTTGTTTGATTGCTAAAATCTGTTTTTTCCAGACAATTAGTCTTTGTTTTGCTTTCTTCATGCTTCGGTTGTTTTCAATAGTTTTCTCTACCAACCTACAGCTGAACAACCGTATATCCTCAGTAATGCGCTTACTTACTGTCTTGCAGAACTCAATGTAATCTATCTTTGACGTCAGAGATGCAGTTTGTTTCATTTCCCTTCCTTTCTTCATGAGGTCTTTTGTCACTTGTGTGATCTTCTGGTGTACCCTGTGTTCCAGCAATGTTTTTTGCTGTTTCTGTAATTTTGTGTCACTTCTTCACAGTTTCTGTTACCTCGATTGCTTCATCTTTTTGCAGATCTTGAAGAGCGCTGAATCTATTCCTCAGTTCCAGTTGAAACACCAGGCTTTGCTTCTGGAGCATTTCTACGTTGATTGTGGTGGATTTCGTCATCACGAGTTTTGCTTTCTCCAGTGCTGTGTTTAGGTGTATTTTGCATTTTACACATCTGTGCTCACTTCCTGTGTTAAAATTGTTTAGTACTGAGACATCTTGTACGGTGTGCTTCTTATTAGTGAGTATGTAGTCAATTTCATTCTTCACTCCGTTAGGTCCCCTCCATGTCCATTTCCTGATGGGTTTCTTCTGGAAGAAGGTGTTCATGATTAATAAGTTCTTGTTCTCTGCAAATTTGACTAGTCTGTCGCCACTGTCGCCGTGGCCAAATTTGCAGACCGACTTTTCGTCCTCTTGCTGGATTCCTATTTTGCCGTTGAAGATACCAATGATGAACTTATAGTGGCTCTTCCCTTTTTCATGCAGTTCTTGTACTTCATAAAAATCTTTGACTTCTTCATCTGAATAGCTTGTTGTTGGTGCATATACTTGGATGACCTGAAGTTCATACTTCTTTGAAACTTTCACTATCAGTCTTGCAGACCTCTCTGATGCGCTGTCAATCTCTGCTATGTTATCTTTGATTCTCTTGTGGACAATGAATCCAACTCCTCCTGTTTGTCCGTCTGTAGTGCCTCGGTAGAACACGTCCACTCTTGAGTTCTAGTAGTCCTTCGTCTTTTTGCTGTACTTCGCTAAGTCCCATGATGTCCCACTTGATTCTTCCAAGTTCTTCTTCCAACTCTTGAAGTCTTGCTTCACCTGAAAGAAATCTGCAGTTGTACGTAGCCAGGGTCAATGATCTGTGGCAGCCTAAAATCGTAACCCAGTGATTCTTAGCACCCTCTGCCTTCATGCCTAACCAACCAGGCTTTTGTGTCATTGGCCTAGTTCACATTTTAAATGTTCAGATGAGTTTGTAATTGAGGCACCTAACAGCAGCTAATTTAGTTTGTCTACTTATAACAACACAAAAAAAATTGTAGTAAACTTGGGCCATACATAGATGGCAAAAACCCAAACAATAAAACATGAAATGACCCAATGCATTGTTATCTGAAACCATACAGTATCTTACTATAACTAAAATGTATTTTTCTCAGAAACAATCAATGGCACTTAGGGCTGGACCAAATCAAAGTTAGCACTTAACACACAAGGACGCGAAAGCATTCGTGGTAATAAAACACAAGAAAAATTCCAAGCGAAATCTTGCAGAACCAAAACAAGCCCTTTTCGCCCTTCAAAAAGCAGCTATCGCTTGTTGACTACAAGTGGGTTGAGAAGGGGGAGTGGTTTGCTATCGCCCGACCAAATCTACTCAATTCCAGCTATAAATCACATCGCAAGACTTTCGCAGGACCGGATAGTCAACTTTGAACTTGTCGAAAACTATTGCATATTAAGCAAATAGTAAACATCCTGGTATTTGCTAAAAAAAACAAAAAAAAACAAAAAAATAGTACATGCCTCAAGATGCTCCACTGACCAACACTTGCACACAACACTGAATAATTTAAAATTAATAATTTACAGTATCAAATATTATTATATGTTTTATTTGTTGCACCCTTAAATGAAACACACACAAGACCGTTTTCTTCTTTACTACTTTTTTTTGCACCAGTTCGAGTTAAATGTTTAATAAAGCAATACATATTATTTCTTTAATCCGTACAAACAATAAACTCTGTTCTACTCACGGAGAGGTTTGCTTGAAGCAGTGTCTATTTCAGTGATGGTAAAGCTTTTTAGATATATTTTCTTTTATTTCTGTACATTTTTATTTTTAAGTCCATGGACATACTCGCACGTCATCTGTGACGTCACCTACTTCTGTTCAAAGCATTAATTTCTTAAAGGCACAGTGCTCCATTACATTGAACTTCGATCAAACTCAAGGCTAGCAAATGTAAACAAACTAGAATACTAATAAATAACGTATGAATATTTTAACCACTTTAAAGATATGAACTTTTAGTTTTTAACATTTGGTTACTCTCGTAAAGTACTTCAACATGTAGGCCTACACAGAAACATTACATGAAGCCCAAATTCTTGGCATGTTAGAACAAGCCCACCGTTCCAGCACAAGGGAGCACAAATTAGATTTTGGCTATACCTTGTCAGCATGCCAAGCTGTCCCCTCGAAACATATACAGTTTTTTTTATTTGCTTTAAGTTTTCGACAGAAGAAATATAATAATAATAATAATAATAATAATAATAATAATAATAATAATACGGTAATAATAAAATACAACTACCCAACTCTGTCCGTCTAAAAAAATTATTAATATATATATATTTTTTTCACGGCACTTGATAGCATTTAATTCGACTTCTTTTTGTATAATATGTACCGGTACTCATCCTGGCGAGTGTTACCTTGTTTTTTTTTTGTTTTGTTTTGTTTTTTAACAGCATTTTAATTTTATAATACTTGCACAGAGTTTCTTTGTTAACCGACATTAGTTCTTGTGCAGTTACTATACGGCCTTGTGCACAACAGGGCTCTGGGCAGCACCGTGCCAGTCGGGTATGAGGATGCTGGCATTGCATGGTGCTGACACAAGCCAGGGCACGGTATGGATTTTTACAAAAATCATGAAAACAATGTGGCACGCTTTCATAACAGTGACAGAACAATGCAGCACGATACTGCAGACGTCATGGAAACGAGGTAATTGCTGTGTGTGTGTGTGTTTTCTTTCAAAGTCACGTCCGTATTTTTCAATATTTTACACAATAAAAATAAAAGTAGATTATTATTATTATTATTATTATTATTATTATTATTATTATTATTATTATTAATAAACATATTTGTATTATTATTACTAGTAGTCGTAGTTGTATGTAATAGCATTAACTGATATTCAAATGAAACAGTAGTATAACACAGATTTTTATTTTATTTTTTTCTGCCCTGGCTGTCTTTGCCTGCCTTTTCGCATGTTACCGGCTGGGGATTGGTCAACAGCTGTTTTCATGTTGCTTTCGGCGGTCCCTCCTACTGCGAAACTTCTCTCTGCCCCTTTTGCGGATTGGAAATGGCTAGTTTTGGTTTCGGGATAAAGAAAATGCGATATGGAAACTAGCGATATTTTTGCAAGAGCGATCAGGGTTTGATTTGGTCTGGCCCTTAGTTTTAATTATGTACAGAAAACACACAAAAGCTATAGTACATGCATTGCATTTCTTAGAATGGGGTTAATGAACTGGGGAACATTGATGATCCCATGACAGCTGTCATGTACAAACAGGCATAGCCACCAAAATATGTAATTCAGAGAAGTATTCATTGAATAAGGGTTAACTATTGAAGCAGGACAATGACCCTGAGCCTTCTGTTATTATTGTAAAAGACATTACACATAGGGTAATACAAGCTGGGTTTACAAAAGAGCTAATAGAGCTGTTAAACATGAAATAATAAAATAACTTAAAATTAGAAAATAAAAATAATAAAAAAACACCAGTGCAAATTTCTGTAAAGATTTGTTTTATTATCAGTGTTAAATACCATCACCAGAATTAATTAAGTTTTTATATTGGTGTCACATTCAGGCCCAATTGCCCTTTTCCAATTGTTGTTTCCCTTTACTTATTTTGTACTATGTACACGACAGCTGTGTTCACTGGAATAGTGACATACATGACTAAACCATAGAGTTGCAGACATCATTATGTGAAAAAAATAAAATAAAAAAGATTGTTTTAAATAAATACTGCATAATGATAAGTATGTACACATCTTCCATTCTCTGGTTTTCCTCATACTATGCATGTGAAAAATTATTTATATAGGAACAATATGCACAAAAGAACCAGTCGTGAGTAAATGTAGTTGTACCTCACAGTTAAACCATGTGAAAATATTACAGAATTTGAAATATTTAAGGGATAATGCTCTAATATGTGTTTTACTTTGCTGGTACTTTATGTTTAGGTTCCAGATTTTTTCTTTTTTCTTTTTAATTGTTTACATAAAAGTTCATACTACCATACTTTACCAAGACATAGCCTTGGGTCGAACACACTGCATCACAAAAATAAAAGGCAATTCAAATGGTAAATAATACCTCGGTTTTGATACAGGAACAAAGTAAACAAATAAAAAGCACTTCAGATTAAGTTTACAAGTCAAAAAACATGTAATGGTCCATGAAATGGAATAATGTATCACATTTTATTCAATGAAATGGCAGCTCAATTATACTGACCTTTCATCCAAAATTAAACCAGAAAAATTAGACTTGCAGCACCACCCAATGGTGAAAAGTAAGTTTTAATAAAAAGAAAAACGGCTTATTCTCTTCAGTTTCTCTTCCTTTTCTTTCTTTTAAAATGTGTTTTTTTTTTTTGGTTGCTGGCCTTGGCATGTAAATAAACAAAAATATAGGAAATTATTTATCTTTATTTTCCCCAAAAAAACAAGAAACAACTAAAAGTGTACATTGTCTGGCAAATTCTCATCTTTGCATACCACGTTCACCTTCAATTCTTTCATAGATTCAGAAGTAGTGCTTGTAAAATTGAACTTTACAGCAAAACAATGTTACATATGTAACCTTTGCTGTTTTTCTTAGAATGTCTCTTGTAAGGTCTATGTTCTTCGGTTTGTGGCTTATTTCTTTCTTACTTTTTATATGAAATGCACTTTCTTGAAATAAAACCATGATGCTGGGAGGTGGAATGTTTCACCACAATGCTTTTACAGTCGCCACAAGTCGAGTCCAGTCATTAATTTGCTGTAGAATTCAATTTCCAGGTGAGGAAAAAATGTAACTTAGTTAACATGCACTATACAAGAAACTGCAAAATTTCCAGATATCTTCTTTATCAAATACATGCAGTTACTGTAACGTGTGCCCAAGCCATGTTGCAAAAAAACATTTTCAACATGCTTGAGAAACAAAAACAAAAAAGAAAAAAAAGAAAGTAAAATTAAAAATCATACTTAACGAACCCAGAAATGCAGAATAATCTGCAACCCTGAACCAAATCTGCAGTGTAATAGGGGGTTAGACAACGAGTCGCACTGACGAGTACAATGGTCACTCTAGGAAAAGGGAAAGAGAAACCTGTACAATTTGTACATAATGTTTATCTTTATAAGGCCTGCGCCTTTACAATGAAATAAATATTTTACATTTATTTTAAGCTTCTCTTTGTCACATAAACAGATTTTTTTTTTTTTTAAACATTTGCTGGAAAGTATTCTTTTTAGCTTTCCATAATAGGATGTCTGCAAAAACACAGACTAATGAATGGTCTAAAGAATGATAAACATGGTGTCTTTTTTTTTATCACGCTGTTGCATTCACTCCCCTTGAAAACCATGCACTAGTGAAATTTATTTTTTAAAAATAATATAAATTGTTGAAAATGGCTGATCTGTTTATTTTTAAATTTTTTTTGCAAGTTGCAGCCTCAAGAAAATAATTTGTAATAGTTTTTTTTTTCATTTTTCTTTTTAAAGTTCAGCTAAATTTGTGTCCATGCAAAAACATTTTTTTTTTCATTATTTTATTTCATACAATATATTAACAGAGAAATTATTATATTAGATCACAAAGTTCATTTTGTTTTGGGTTCTGGTGTAAAGATTCTAGAGCTTCAATGGTTGCCACTTCTGTATTGCCATTAATTCAGAAAATAGTCTTTTGCGACAGAATTGCTGTTAAGATTACGATACATATCTTGGGTAGAGGGTGAGAGATTTTCCCAACCCCTTGTCCTTGTCCTCAGAGGCTTCTTCCATAGCTGGCTTTATTGGCGTGGCGTAACCAAGCTTCTGGTCAGGAGAATCACGTGACCCAATCATTCGGGTGCAACAACAAAAAGAAACATATGACATTAAAAAAAAGGACTTCTATTGAATTCATTGATTGGTTCTCAGTTTTTTTTTCTTTTTTTCCATGGCTTCAGATTGGACTGAACTCCAGGTGTATAAGTTCTTTACAGCTTCCGCCTGTTTACCCCCGAGGGCCTTCTTGGCGCACAATGTGTGCGACTTTCTCTGAAAACACAGGACCACTTCCCTAGAAACGGGCTCAGAAGACACAACATTAAGCATGCAGTGTAACCAGGGCTTGTGACCTGTTAAGACTATTAACTTGGACACTGGATGCTTTGACAACGCTTTGTTTCCAGACTGCTATGAGCGAGCATAAGGTCCAGTTGAACTGTCAAGTGATGATTGGGAAGCTCTTCTAGTCAGAGGTGCCAAGGTTGGGTCCACCAATGAGGAAGGGGGAAAGAGCTTGAACCACCCAATCACCATGTTGGACAGGTCAAGCTCATCTAAAAGTATCTGTGCAGCTCCCATAAAGGATTTATGGTCCATGCGTCCATAGTCGCCCCATACAATTATCTGCAAAGAAACAGATGAGTGGCAATGTTACTACTACATAATTTATTACTTTTAATATATAGAATATAGATGTATAAAATGTATCTTACACAGATACAGTTTGGTCTACCAAGGTTATTGGAATACTAAATCGATCAAATCCAAACCTTTATCAGAGCCATAATTGCATCCTCTTTAATTAGTAGTGTATTTCTGATTGGTGGTATATTCATGCAGTTTGGCTCCCAAATTAGTAGTAACAGTAGTGAAAACAGTCAACCAAACCTACTTGTAGGACTTTTCCAGTTGGGCTTTCCTCAAATGACAGCTGCTGCTGGTAGAGGGGATCCAGAGTTTTTCTTGCTACTTTTGTTTTCTTTTTGGCTATACAGACTCCGTTGTCCAGTAGATATACCTTAGCATAGGGAGCTTTAGAGAGACAAAGTAAAGAAACATTAAGAAAAAAAATTACAATTTACCTGGAGAACATATTATAAACTTTACAATTATGGACAATAACTTTCTAACTTTAAATACTTTTTAACCTTTGTCTGGCAAACATTAAAAGATCAAACTTCTATTGTGTCTCTAAAGAGAGAGTTTTCCTAAGTTGATATGAAAAAATGCTAGAACCAAAATAGTTAACCTCAGTGAGTCAATGGACCAACTTCAGTTGCTGTTGACAGAAGCCTTCGAATTTATATGAAATACTTACAAAATGAATCAACATGAGCAATATCAATATGCAAAATCTGTAGGTGTAATGAAACAATTACACCAAGAAGACAAAGGAATATGTAAAACTATAAGAAAACAATTTGTTTATTTGATCAACCTGTATTACACAGAAATAAACTACAGCATCACCCTGGATTGGGCAAAGCTTGATGAATCAGCTTAAATGAATCACTAAATCAACTAGACAGTCATTTTGTCTAATGCCTTCATCAGTGTAATTGAAGCTCCTGTGGTTATTAGGTGAATGGTGGATTCTTATACCTGGCAGTGCCTTTGAACCTGGTTTCCCAACAAGGCCACGGGCTCTGATTACTTCCACCTCTAGCTGTCCCTTTTTGTCCATCATCCCGATCTGGATGTCACCTGAAAACATACAAAAACAAAATAAGATTCAGTGTTCAAAACACACTTTTATTTTCAGGCTCTTTTATGCATGATAAATATTGCATATTACATCAAAGAAGGGGGGCTACTTACCCATAGAAGGGGTTGCCAGCGTCTGGCGCCCAACTAGCTGTGCTGGACCAAGGCCGTCTAGAAAATCACTAAACTGACTGTCTAATGCCAATCGTACACCTGGGAAAATGAGGCTGTGGATAGAAGAATAACACTCTTAAACTCTCTGTATGTATTCCCTATTCACCTGAGCAGCAGCTGTGCACTGGGACACTAGATCAATCCATAGGCTTTGAGTACTGTTTAGTAACATAGGATATACGGTATATATTGTTGTATAATCTATGGACCTTACAAACATAAGCATTAAATCACCATGAAAGAGTTCACTGTAGTTTAATAATATGGTGGTACTCTGTCAATTCTGGAGATCTGAAGCCCAGTGCTATGTGATGATAGTGAGCAATTACTACTTAACCATTTTCTGGTTGAGTTTTACTTACTTTCCCTCTGAGCTGTAGCTGTTCATGCTTCCATCGGTTGATTCTCGACTGGCTTGCCGAGTCATCCGATTTCTCATTTCTACTGCCAAGCCTGTTTCCGTACTCCTCTGGATGGTACTGCGCAGTTTCTTCCCTCCAGCTTCTGTCAAGACAGCAATGAGAGAAACATTAATACAACTCGGTTAGCAAAAAAGATCTGATTTCTCTTGGAATCAGTTGTTTGGATTCAGAAGCCAATGGACATTTTAAAGATACTGTAAGTGGAGTCAATCCTGTATTAGCTCCATAGTGACATAAGAATGCATTTCCAGATAAAACTAGACAGTCATGACATTTTAGCACTGTTTAAAGTGTTGCATCTGGGTCCAACTGAAGTAATACATAAATTCACTAAGCTGCAGCTAATGTATGCTAAAAGCAATAGTTTGTCATAAAGAAAGCTCTTGTGTTTGGGACATGATTTATTGATGATTGTTGCCAGATTATTGTTTGAAACAAAACTAGGTCATGGAAATATTTTAAAATAAATAAATACTCATTACCTGTGACAAATTATTAAATTTAAACAGATAAAGAATCTGGTTCCATTACCGGTGAGTTACACACGATTTTACATTGTGCAAACACTGGTTAAGTATTCAAATAATGAAAAAACTGCATATATTTTATACTGCACCAGCAAGCCCTCTCCTGTTTTACTTCAATGTGTGCCGACAGTTCTAGGTTAAGCAAGTTTTTTAAATGCATTGTTTTAGACAAGAGGAAGTTTCTTGCACAAATGCATGAACCACCTACAGCCTTTGAGGAGAAAGGCACATAGGAAGCATGTAACTCAGTTGTTTCACATCTTATTAGTCTATCTGAGATGCTCTGGTTCCCATCACTTGGGATGAGTAATGCAAAGTGACAGCTGACTTCCTCCATGGAACCTGCTCCTGATCCAAATCCAATCAATGTGACAGGATCTTGACCGCTGGCCCCAACTGGGCAACCTGAACCTACACTCCAGTGAGGTCAGGGTGTGACCACACTCTTCCTGACGTCACAGTTGTACTGTCAATCAAGCACTGGGCCAGAGTGGGAGTAAATCATGAGCAATTTTTAAATATCCATATCCATTTGGTTGCATCAATTTAACACAAATCTGTCTCAGCAATGAAGAGATTATTTCAAAGAAAGCTTATAACATTTAAGTATGTATAAGCATTGTTTCTGATTTGTTTGCCATTTTTTTTAAAGAAGATAGCTAAGCTTATTACCATGTTTAAAAAACTGTAATAAATAATAATGATCCAATGGAAGTTTATAGCCTGTCATTATACTGTAGTATATCTCCAATTGACACAGAGGGATGTTATTTTGCGAAGTCGGTTTTTTTTCCCCCCATTGATGGGATAACCTGATATAGTTTTGTGTATGATCTTATTTAGTGTCACACTCCTACTCATCACAAGTTCTGTAGTAGACTAGGAGACATTTGCAAACTGCTTTACGTATCATCTCCTTGTTTCATCATACATGGTGTGGTTTTAAGAGGGTTAAACTGTATTTGTGAGCCAGAGGCTAAAGCTCAATGAAAGCATGCCACTGCTTATTACTGAACATAATTTATTGAAATAGAAAGGGAATAGAGAATTTCAAAACAGAAAAGGCTCTTAGACCAGAACCAAATAGTGCTCAGCTGTTCCCACCGCCATCTGCATTTAATGAATTTTGAATGTCTAATGTACTGCTTTCAGATCTGCATCTGCCATTTCCTTCCTCAAGAAATCCTAACAATTTATGTTTTTTTTAATATATTTAATGTATCATATATTTAATATATCAATGGAATATTGACCTACACAGTAGTGTGATAGTACATGCATCTTGAACGTCAAACCTAGCAAAGCATAGTCCTATTTTCAGTATAAACCATTCACAGCTTTAAAAAATAAAAATACATTGTACTCACTTTTAAATCTACCCTTTCTCAGAAGTATTCTTCCTTGGATGAATTAATCATGCAATTAGTCAGTATGATTTAGTGGTTAGCGCTGAGGACTGGGACCCAGACCTTTCAGACCACTGATTTCAGACCCTGTGTGAAGTCAATTCACCACTAGAAGGACCACTTCTGAATAGCATTACCCACTAAACAAATCACTTCGTATCCCTATAATATCTTTATTTTTTATATAGCGCCTTTCATAATGGACCATCATCACAAGGCGCTTTACAGAGGTAGGCTGTAAACTGTGCATTATATGCAGAGTCACTTACATTGATTTAACATCTCATTAAATAAAGAAATGTTCTCAAATGGAATAACTTGCCATTGACATATTTAAACATGGTTCTATACAAGTACATTTGTAATTTACGTGATTGAATACGTGCAGTTTTTACATGTAGTTCTGAATTCTGCCACCCCCAGATATTTAAATAATTACAGAAATTACTGTTTGAAAGAAATGTATAAAGGTTAGTACTGTACTGACAAGCCATCAAGTGTTGCACAGTAGTTACAGTAGTGTGGATTTATGAAATTCAGGACAGATGGTTAATAATAGAAAAGTAATTAAAAAATAACCTCTTTTATAATGTATAATGTGATGTTCCTACCAGCTAGCTGCTTAAGTTCCATTAACTTAATTCCAACTCTTCTGTGATTGACCTAGCAGCCTGCACACTTGGTGTGAACAATATATTGTTGCCTAGCAGCTAAATACCCCTCACTATAAAATAAAAAAGCAACCATAACAGCCAAGGTTTTCCTTTTTGTGATTTGGTTCATACAGGGTCAGTCAAAAACCTTGTTATATACTGTCATTAAATTAAAAAAGGTGTCATGTCAAATCCAGGAATAAGAACAGTTTGTAGCAATTTGACATTGAAGTTATCTGTGGTCCATTTTAAGGATACATACAGTAATGCCTTGTTAGTCAGAGGCTTCTGTGGAAAAAAAAATTCCAGAAAAAATATAAAATAAATTACATTACAATAACGAAATTGGATGTGATCTGACCTACGATCATTTTGCATGAACAATGATCACCATTTCGTTTACATCAATTTGCGCAGTCCTTCTGCAGACCCCTGACCTCTGAGGTTCTGGATCAGAATGACTTCAGATGAACTCAGTATCGTCTCAGCAGCGCAGCATTAAAGTAGCACAGATATGATTGAGAGTTGGAGTGGTAAAGCAGCACTTGGGTTGTAAAAGGAATGTGACTTTGTTTTAATAGTGTTATTAGTAACGGCAGAGGGATTACATGCACATATTAAGTAATTTATGTAACCCAAATCCTTATACTGTGTACTATAGTGTGACACAATGGCTCATGTGGTAACATCAGGCCAGGAAGTAGACAGACAGGACTGGTGAGTGAATGTGCTGTTGCTCCAGTTTATTATAAATAAAAGATTTAAACACAAAACACAGAACAAACAAAACAGCACGTTGGCCAAAATAAACAGACAAACAAAAACCAATGAACTAGCACGAATAGCAATTGTTATTATTTTTAGTTTCGTTTTCTCGCCCGACTCTCTCCTGTTCTTTCTCCCTGAACACACCCATGTGCGTGAAACACTCACTCTTTTATGCAGCTGTGCCGAGACTTGATTTTTAATCAATATTTCAATTGAATCTCGGCACAGTCTGCATGTGAACTAATTGCGCACTCCCCGTGCCCCCATACAAATACCCACTTTAATCTGCACTTGAAGTGATTGTACAATCCCCATGCCTAAATACAAATCTACATTTTAAAATCACCCGCGCTACATAACCCACCCTCCGTGCACCTCTACATACATACATATAAACATAAAATACACACAAGGGCTGTATCACCCCACCACATACAGCCACTGCAGTATTTATCTTACTCTATCTTGAGTCTTTTATTATGAATTTTGTTACTTACATTTTGATTTTAAAAAATACATTCAACTGCTTTTATACATATTTCAATTTTCAACTTATACACATTATATTATATTTCATTATACGTTGTCATTATTTAAAATATAGTATTATTTATTGCTATATCCTGTTAGCAGTTCTTCTGTCACAATTTAAAGGGAAAATGGCACTGATATGCATATGTAAGTCTGGCTCTGGGGTTATAATACCAACATGTTCTCTAATAACCACATTCCGGCACCTCCTTAAGACTCACCTCTTCAAACAGCACCTGTAGAACTCCTCTGTTTGTATCCTGGGACACTATCACCCTTCATTTAAATGTGCTTTATTTTGCTCTTATCTGCCCCCTATTTTACTGCATTTAATCCTGTACTTCAGAATATTGTAATCTGCCAAGTGTTTAACCTGTAGTATTTTCTATTTAATCATATCCTGATGTAACTATCAATATTATCTGCTGTATTATTGAATTGTGGTTTGTCACACTTGAACAAAAGTTATTGTATTTCTTGCTCTTATTGTATTACTTGTATTGTAACACTTGAAATGTATTTGCTTACGATTGTAAGTCGCCCTGGATAAGGGCGTCTGCTAAGAAATAAATAAATAAAAATAAAAATAATAATTAGCAATTTGTATTTTGTTTTATTACAAGCAAAGCATGAGTGTGCAAGGAGATACCAGATACCATTTACTTTGAGGGTCTGTCTGTCTTCTGGTGTTGGTTACCAGGCAATTATCACACAATATTGTATCAGAACATTTTATGTATAGTGCAAAATCACATAAACATTTCCATGAGTCAGTGTGTGTGTGTAAGAGTGTGCATATTTATAGATGCACAAATGAGGTGTACTGAGTTCAAGAAAATGTTTCACCATTTCAAAGTAATGTTCATCACTATTTCAAAGTAATGTACAAACATGCAGAGTCATTTATACATTGGGATACCATTATGCAATATATAGAAATCAGCAATTAAATACGAGTCACAATTATAATGATTTTTAAGGCACTACATGTATTATAATTTGCCCTCTCTATAAAGTAATTAAAAGGGTCAGCTTTTTGGTAGCATTGATGTATGGCAGTTTTCTCATGTCCCATACAGGTGCCAGAGATTTTACAGGTGACAGAGATCTTACAGAGATTACTGGCTGGATTTGTGAAAGCACAGTCTAGACATACTTACACTTAAGTGAGATTCACCCTGCCTTACATGATGTGCATTTCTGAATAGAACATTGCAATGTAAAGCTTGCACTACTACAGCATTGCATGGCATGAAATTTAAATACTTAGTTAAAAACACTTGCACGCCAACAGCACTCTGACTGTAATCTCGATTACGGATAGTGTGTTTCCAGCACAGGGAAGGGAAAAATACACAGCAGCAAGGCAAGAAATTAGCCCAGATTTTATTATGCTTCCCCCATAAGTCGGGTCATTCTGACCAAAACTGCACAGCACAGCAGCAATCAAGTTCTTTACTTTTGATTAAAATTGCTTTAAGAAAACTGTTACAGGCAATCCTTGAACGTCAGGCTACTTAAAAAGTGCAAGCAAAGCAAGTCTTACAGATTTTTTACTGCCTGTTACAGCAACTGGAAAAAACAAAAAGCTTTTCCTGCATAATTAATTATCTGGTTAGGCTCTAACAAAGTGAATGAATTCGTTTGGGATTTACGGCACTCAGGATCTTAGGAACCTGTAGTGTTTTTTTCATTAACAAATAAATTTAAAAAATACCAGCAATAACTAGACAAATGAGATGCAAAAGCAAAGCTGACATATTTCACGTACTTTCAATAAACCTGATGATAAACTTTTTTTAATGGAAAATAAATTACTGCAAGACATGAATTAAACAGAAAGTAAATTACAAGGGGTGAATGGGTTGTCTTCACAATAAGACAAGACTCTTGTGTATACAGTGTAGTTACGCATTCAATTACTCATCCAAAATACTCCTTAAAATATATACTTATCAAATGTTCTATACCAAAATATATTCACTACAATTGTTAATGGAAGGATATATTTAATAATTGTGTGCATGTCCTGGTTTTGTATCGCACAACAGCATTATGAATACTACAAGAGCATAGTTTAACAAACCAATCACATAATAATCCTGAAGGACTTCATAAACACAGATTCCCATTTTCTATAAACAGAAGGGATGCATCACATGTTAGTGAAAGTTTCTAAGGCAAAATAATCTTACCTCCATCCTCCTCATCAAAGGAGTTCATGCAAGGAAAGTAAACAGCCAGTGCCTCAAAAGACGCAGAGAGGCTCATCCGACTCTGGGAACGCTGCATTCGTATCCCGGGGTTTGCACTGTTTTGTCCCTGCCTACCCATGTCGGCTGACCTCTCTTTTGTATGATATAGAATACGGGGCGTTTTTGCAGTTAGCTAGCCCTGTGGCTGTTAGTGAAAGATCTCCGTGGACACTTTGACTTACTGACCAATGAGGCAGGTAGCCTCCTACTCTAACAATATACTGTATATCTTTTCCAACACTTGTGTTTTTTAAAAAAAAAAACAGCTTTACTCTATGAGCAAGGCCACAATTAGTCTTTATGTAGCACTGCTCCTCTCTTACAGATTCATAAAAGCCGTTGTTGCTTCTGCTGTATCTGGTGCTCAGTGCCTCCCTTCTGTACCTTGCTCTCTGCTTCAGCAGTAGGATGCTGACTGGACTAATGCATCTTCAGTCTCAGCCAATCAGTGCAGTGTGGAGACAAGCACCTAAAGTTATTCTCCAGAAGAAGGAGCTCTACCCAGAGATATAATTTTCCAACACTAACATATTGCCTGTGAATTCTCTCTTATAGTACGTTGCTGGGTGGCTGCATTAGGAATGTTTACACCACCTCTACTGTAAAATAGTCATTGACCAGCAACTCGCCATTCACTCCAAATTCACATGTTCAGGAAAGTTTTTCTCAAGCACAGCTTTTGCTGAACGTTGCAGCGTCAATATAAATGGTGGATAATTTAAATAGCTGTTTAAATCTTTAAAAGGGGACGTTGTGAAAACCAACATCCCTAGTAGTCTCTTTAGTGTATTTTTTTATATTAATATACCAGGTTTAATTCTATTTAGACCAATTGAATTGTCTCCTTTGTGTGTTCTTTTACAGTTTGATCCTTTCACTATTTTTTGCTGTGCTTTAACTAGGGTATACCGCAATAAACCTTTCTAAGGAACAGCCTGGCATGGTGCAGTACATAAGCTGCAGTAAGACTGCATCTTCACAAAGCAGCTGTCCACTATTATTCAATCTTGGGCCCTTACCAAACATGGACTGCCGACTGCCAAATCGTGTTCATTTTTGCAATGTGGACAACTGTTCAACAGCAAAATTAATTCCAGTCGGATTCAAACCCAGGTCTTTGAAGGAAATTAGCCCACTGTCACTTAACAGTTTTCAACCAAAGCTTATCTACATTCCTTGACACTCGGTTTTGTATTCATTAATTAAACCAGGAACACTGAAATGACAAAATATCACAAAAAGTAAGTGTTGAAATCTATACACCTTAAATGAATACAGAGCCCAGTTGTGCCCAGAGCCCAGTTGTGCACAAGGCTGTATAGTAGGCTATAACTGCACAAGAAATAAATAATACATATTGCTTTATTAAACATTTAACTCGAACTGTTGCAAAAACTGACTATAAAAAAAAAATGGACTATAAAATCCGGTCCTGCGAAAGTCTGCAATGTGATTTATAGCTGGAATTGAGTAGATTTGGTCGGGCGATAGCAAACCACTCCCCCTTCTCAACCCACTTGTAGTCAACAAGCGATAGCTGCTTTTTGAAGGGCTTGTTTTGGTTCTGCGAGATTTCGCTTGGAATTTTTCTTGTGTTTTATTACTGCGAATGCTTTCGCGTCCTCGTTCACTAAGTGCTAACTTTGATTTGGTCCGGCCCTAAGTAGTGCTACTTATCTCCAACAACCTTACTAGAAATATGTATCAATATAGCTCCAAGTTAAATATGTTGTTGAGACAAGCTAATGAAAATAACAATAGATTATTTCACTGAAAAAGCAACAGTCATCTTTGTGTTACCTATTTATATTGACATGTTGATAAAGGAAATATTATTTCAAAGATGAAAAAGACTGCAAAAAACACAGAGAAAATGCATAGATAGATTTTTTTTTTAAAAGACCTACAATACATTAGTTCCTATGTAGAATTCTGCATGTAGAAAAAAAAAATTACATTTTGAATACTGTAAATGTGGTTTTGTGAATGAGACTTCAACCAGTTGCCAAAAGCAGTACCATCGCAGTATCAAGTGATGACTGTATTATGATTTGAAGTTACTGTACATGTCCCATGTATGTATACTGTAGTTGCAATGTTGATCCATTCACAACTTATTTGTGAACTTCAGCAGTATAAAGTGTAGACTGGCCAGGCACCTGCAGGCTTGCCTATAAGCTGCCCAGAGCTGCGTTGTCCTCCGACGCTGTAGCTCTGGGGTGGCTGCATGGCGGGCCTGCAGAGTGAAAAGAAGAGGTCGGTTGACGGCACACGCTTCGGAGGACAGCTTGTGTTCATCTTTGCCGCTCCCGAGTCAGCGCAGGGGTGGTAGCGATGGGCTGAGCCTAAATACAATTGGGCATTTCAAACTGGGAGAAAAATAGGGTAAAAATTAATTGGCGACTACTAAATTTAAAAATAGAAAAGAAAAGAATGAGATTTTCTATGATGATACCGGCTCTGCTACAAATTATATTTATTGGAACTCCGAACACAGGAGCTGAAAGACTAAATAGGCAGTTAGTAGTAGAATCTTGCACTGCTGGGTTTCAAAATGTCTTGCAGATCAAAACAAGGGTGTCCTTCCACAGCAATTGACTTTGGTTCATTTTAAAAGAGAAATGCCAGGTAGATTTTGTATTTATGAAATAATGAAATGTATTAAATTCTAACATTTTGCATAAAGCGTTAGGTACTCAATTGCGCATGAATATGATCAAGCAACTTAACAAACTCAACTTTTTATAGCACTGATGAAGCTGGGATGTTTGTGACATAGTTATTTGCATATATGTTATTGAGGGTTTTAGAATACAGTATATATGACAAACGGAGCGTATCAAGAAGCAAATGAGGGTCTAACCTTCAAAATGAGGATCACTTGAGGAGCCTGATGATTGGCTGCAAATGACGCTGCCTTGTGCGTATGGAAATTGTATTCTGATTGGTAACCACAATGTGGCACAAACATCAAAAAGGTAAAATGGCTTGCCATTACTTGTAGAGTAATATATGCAGTTCTGTTCTTGGTATGCTAGGAGGAAAGCTGCTCTTGATAGAGAGATGTTATGTACATTGAATTAAGATTTGACTTTCCTTGTAGGAGAAACATTGGAATCAAAATAACTCATTCTCTCGAAACTATTACATTGGTTATGTTCTTTTTTTGTGTGATTTATAAATAATTCAGTCACTATATAGTGGGATTAGTGGTTTCATGTCAACTATAAACTATTTTTTATCAATAAAAAATAAAATGTACATTTTGAAGCAAATTCCCATCTAATATCAACAAAATCCACGAATATGCTTCATTACAGCGGATTATAACAATAGATCATATTCGGAACATTGTCCCTACTCCTACATATGTACTATCTAGTGCCTAAAAAAAAGAAGGTATTTTTAGTGTCACGATAAATCAGAGGAGATTTGGGAGGTACATTGTTAGTCCCATTCCTGAATTTTTTGTTATAACTTGACTGTGCAGCTTATGGATTTAAGGGATGAGTCATCTAAGCAGCCCATGAAGGCAAAAACCTATACCGATATTCCACAAACAATGCTTCAGATGTAAAATGGAGATGTCTGGTAATGTTACTTGTCATCATAGTTCTTTATCATTATGGATAATGTGATACAGCAGCTCTAAATGGTTGCAAAATAAAATTATATTAACATATAAAGAACAGCTGCTTTGTAGTGTGGATTTCATATTGACCTGACAGCTGACTATTGTAATTGATTTCTTCTAACTTGATAGACCTACAATTACAATCAGTCTTAATCTCCACTCACAGTAATCTTTTTTCTATTGTGCTAAATAGAATAGAATTGTCTATTTTATTTGAGATGGGTATAGAAAGAGCATTGTATAACAAAGTCTTTAACTACAGTTTTAAAAATTGGAATTGATAATTAATTTTTTGTACTGTACATCTCAGTGGGATCTTCCTGCACAAATCTGTAACAGCTATATTGTCTGACTCAAATGCCAAAGCACATGTTTTTGTCATAACTATGTCTTAACAGGCATAAATGTATGGTAAACATGTATGGTAAAATGTCTTTGAAATGGTAAAATCCCCCCTATACTGGGTGGGTAGAACTATTTAGTGGAACTCCAGGTCTCCTTATGAGACTGGTGAAAAATGTTGGGCCTGGTGCCAATTGGACACAATAAATGCAGTGCTTGTTATATACTGTAGTGCTTTGTACTGTTGGGCTTGACATCAGCTCTGTTCAGGCTGGTACCTAAGTAGATTCACATTGTATTTAGGTATACATTCTACTAGTTTAATTATCACATGTTTATGTCATATTTCATATACCATAACATTTCATAGTGTAGTGTAATCTCACAGTACCAGTCACCAGGTTTACATGTTTTTGGTCAGGCTTTTGAGAATAAGTGCATACAAATACTAGTTGCTGCTAATGGTTTTGCATTAGCTTTTAAGCACTATCTTGTTTAAACTGAGTCTAGTTTCAATATCTTGTAATATGTTTTCTTGTGGTTTACATATTTTGTATGTTTAAACAACTACATAAAACTGAAAATGCATGGACAAAGTACTGGTGGATCACTGCGCTCTAAATAATTAAGTACTGTAGGCTCTAATTGGACTGCAATATACTGGAACATAATAAAGAAGTAAAAAAGAACATTAGAATGAATTGGGGCAGGGAGCAAAGTACATCTGAAATCAAACCAACTCGATATTACAGAAGAGGATAACTGAAGAGACAGTGCATGTCACACAAGTAGGTCCGTTTTTAGTCTCCAAATCCATATTAAATTGTATCGTATGTGTTTTAATAAAGGTGTGAGGGTGTGCCGAGTGGCTGTTAAACAGGGAGGACACAACCAAAAGTTCAGTTAAAACTAAAAAATACTTTATTTGTGAACAAAAGAAAACTTGTTCTTTCAACAAATAACTATTTATACTGATCCTGGATCAAGGGGGACGAGCGTCCTTTTGAGTTTACTGTATTTCATCCTTTTTTGTTTAATTCAAGAAAATAAAGACCTATTAACACTAATACAATAGCCTACTTGGCTAAAGAAAATTGGTATTTCATTTCACAGTTTTTTGCTCCTTTCTCTCATCACATGATCTTCCGGATCCGAGGATCTTGGGTAATGTAATCTTTTTGTTATATACCTGAAAGTCCCCCTTTTCGTGAAGAACATAAACAATCATAAACGAGTTGCAACAAGGCCATAGGGGAAATCAATATTGATATTTCAGAAACTGCATTTCTGTAAATTGCTTACATGGCAGATTTCCTTGTGTAACCTAAAAATGTATGTAAAAAATTGCTGCCTTTTAACTGGGTTCTTTTTTTTTTATCTAAACAGAAAACAAAAATCTAACAAACGTGTTCTTTTTGCCCAAATATTTGTAAAACATCTAATTATTAGATGCAACCTAACAGTACTGTATGTCAATCGTTGTATTCTGTGGAGATCAGCACCCAAGAAAAAGCGAACATTTTTCACAAGTTCCCTTATAAAAGTTTACAACAGTAAAAGCGTAGCAAGGTCTAATAAAGTGTGAATAAAAATATTTAAAAAAGTAGATTATATCTAAAGATGTTGCTGCGACACGGACAACATGGGATACAGCAAAGGTAAAGTCAGGCATTCTTTTGTAAAAGGAACACTGCAGTGTTAAAGTGTGACAGTGTTCTGTAGCTCTTTTAGAAATGTTTTTCAGGACTGTTTTTTGAAGAGTACTCATAAACATTCTCTTAATTAGTGTTTTGAGAAATAAACTTCTAACTTTTGGACTGTAAAATAATGTAATAAATCAAAGTGAACTTGAAAACAATACCATCCTCAAATAGGCACACTTCTTCAATTATAACGCTTTCTTTTGAATTTCAGGGCTGAATTAATTGGAGCTGGAATGCCAACCATAGTATATGCAGTTATCCTAATCAGACCTGTCACATGTATTAAATTAGGCTGTGGGCCACTTCAGCACAGATTGAGTTATGCTTTCATCCAAGTGGTTTGACCAAAGCCCCCTCTAGATGTGCTCATATGAGTACTGTATGTTATCAATTACTTCATCTCCTGTCTGTCTCTTCGAACTACTCATCTTCCTGTTTTCTAGTTCTTCAAATTTTAGTAGACAACCAAAAAAGGATATGTCTCAATAAAGTCTAATTTATTTCCAAAACATGAAGAAAAGCATGAGCAAGGTATACTTTTTCAAATAAAGCTTAAAGTGGCCGAATGCTCCACTCTTTAACCATTGATCTTATCAGATTCAACACAAACAGGTTCCAGCTTGTTGCATTGTGCCCGTGATGAGGTTGTATAATGAACTGGGGAGACAGCACCGAGAATACTGTTCAACTCTGGTCCCCACAATGTAAAAAGGATATTGTGGCCTTGGAGAGAGTCCAGCGAATAGCAATGCTAAGCAAAATGCAACAGAATTTATATGCAGAGATGAACACACCGGATCCAAGAAAAAACAAAATGAGGAGTGTAATTAAACAACAAATTATGTGAGGATACATAACTGTAGTATAAGTTCACTCCTCATTGTATTTTATTAATCATACACAAAACATTGTATTAACTAATCTTAATTAATACTGGTGTGTCTCTTATTATATGCATATTGTGCAGCTGGAAGGTCATAAACCTGATACATGTTTCCCATAGTAAAGCATTGAAAAGTGTAATAAAGAATAGTGAAAGCATGGTAAAGCATAGGTAAGCATTGTAAAGCACAGGGAGGTATGGTAAAGCACATTAACACGACAAACCATGGTAAACTATGGCAGATGCACAGTCTAACCTTGGGAAAACCATTGCATCCGTGCAAATGCACCTTTTTATAAGGGAAAACTTACAAAATTGCTTTTGTTTTCTATTTTACTTTAGAATTGTGCTGTATGTTCTATGCACAGGATTACATCAGTAAACAGGATAACAGGATATTAACACATTTTGAGAAAAAAAGACACATATTCTAAACCATCAGTTTAAAATGCTATGGACACTTAAGTAGATAAAAATAGAAAATTATATAATCATGTAATACGTTATTTAGATGTTTACTGTGCTGCTTAATTCTGCATTGTATAGCCCTAGGCTAAGAACTGCCGCAGAATCTTCCAGTATGTGCTTGTAAGATTATTTTTCTGCTCCAGTTGTTCTCAGTTTAATTATAGATAATACCAACAGATGCAAATTTGAACCAGTTATAATTAACTCGATTTTTACTTTAATATAGCATTCTGATAAAGGTAGTTTATGAATAGGGGTGTTCTTAGCATGTGAGGGAAACAAAAAAATAGTCCAGTACATTCTGAGTCCAGCATTGTCTCGAGAACAAATGATCGAATATGTTTAGTTTATTTCTATTATATGGTTTACCAGGGGTGCCTAACTTTGTTTAATAGTGGGGGGGCAAAGACGAAGAAGCAATTTTTTTTTCTAAGAAGCTCAGGTAAACCTCATTTGTACTTTTCAATCTTCAACTTACGGTTTTTGTAATAGTAAACCCACAAAACTGGACAAGTAGCACCAAATGGCAGAACCAGTTCCAGTGGCATATCTGCACAATGCTATACAGTACCTATAATTCCAACATGCAGCTTATTAAAGGGAAGTGCTAAACAAACAAACAACAACATGTTATAATATGGCTTGTTTATTGATCGATATATTGACATATAACAGTTAAAATATTCCTTGCTCAGCTTTGTTTTAAATGTAGTGCTGGATGCTAGAGAATGTTTTTCATGTTTTGTCATCAGACATTGCTGCGCTCAGTTATCACAGCGAAACCAGCTGCTACGAGACTTTTGGAAAGTAAATGCTCCCTATAGCATGGCAATGCTTGGTGCTGATAGGTTGAAACAATAAGCAAAGTAAAATGAGGCTTGTGTGATTTTGAAGTGCCACTTTTGCCCCATGGGTTAGGCGCCTATGTGCTTTACTTTACTTAATAGAATTTAATAATGTAAATTTGTTATATAGTACATACTTGTATACATTACATGAAACTTACAGTTTAGGAACAAAAGTACTGGGTTACGCACCCTGACCCATTAAATGATAAATTCAGCTCCCAGAAAGCATAGATGCTCCTGGTAACTTGTGAATTGATTGGGCGTGCTGTACACACATAATCTGTAACATAGCATGTCATATGTAATGCCCAAGCAAAGTTTAATAAAAATTGGGGCAAGCGGATCAGAAGATCCTTCATTAGGCCAACCAATCAGAGGCCAGAATTCAGACATAGGTAGATTACAATGATTCTGATACGATCAAGAACTTAAGACGGTCCATACCAATTGTTATTGCAATAGTGCTATATATATATATATATATTTATATATTAGGGACAGATGAAGGAACAATAAATAACATACTTATAACTCTACAGTATATCAATACCACTGCCATTTCTGTTATTTATTGGTCAACTTTTTAACATGACATAATACAATTTAAAAGTAACCATTCATTGGAATGCAGGTTGGTGAGATTTGACAATGATGTAATAAATAAGGCAATGTAAAGGAAAAAAGTGCTCATCAGTTTGTATAAGGTAACATTTTTCTATTGATAATTAACATTTATAATAAAACAAATGTATTAAGAGATACCAAAAGTCACATTATTCACTGTTTAAACAGAATGAAAATATAAGTGTATACATAGACATGCACTAAATAATTAGTTAACTTCATAATTTTATGCCTTTGACTGGTTGACATTATGTGAGGCATACTTACAGAAACTCTATATCAAATGTGTTCAAATAACAGAGAACCCTGTACCTAAGCCATGACTTGCAATGCATCATCCCAGAAATCATCTGTCTTACGCAGGTTCCTGAGGGCCTAATTAGAGTTAAGTCGAAGTACACGCACCTAAATCTGCTGCAAAGATAAATTGCTGCAGCTATCTTTATTCACAAAGGACTTGAATTTAGGACAGTTTCATTGATCAATGCATGGATTCAAATTGAGTCAAAAATGCCTATGTGTGAGATTCAGCAGCACAGTAAAAGACTTTCCACAACACTGCATAACTTCTAGAAGACTTATATGTAATCGATAATATAGAAATTCAATTTATTACACTGTACTGGCCATGTTTGAGAAACTAAAAGTTTATCTGTTAGTTTTTTTCATGATTTTATTCAAGTTTTAGTTGCTAATGAATACAAATGTGTTCCTCAATATTCCATGAGTAACGCAGTTTACTCAGAATTCCATGTGTGGTCTGCTAGCCTCCAGGCATCATTATTCCAGTTGAAATGGTTAATTCTGAGACCTTTACAATATTAAAATTGACTTCCTTGGTATTTGTTTCTGTACTGTTTTCAACATTGTTAATCTCAGGGTCGTGTGCTGCATCATGCTTTCAATTACCAGCGATGCACGATGCCACGTCATGGATATTTCCAGTAGCCTAAATAATAACTTCATACCAAAAAATCTGTTCAGGCATGTTTTGTGATCTGTTTGTTATAATCTGTTTCTTAAATGTAAAACAATAAAAGTACCTGTGTAGTGTTATTTTCAGGTACACGTTAAAAAGTGGTACTCAGCGCATTCCTAAACAACTTCCGCTAAGAAAGAAGGGAAGCACCAATGCAAATGTGGTATGTTATGCTGTTTTCGGTCTTTAACATTTTTTTAAATTTAATTTATCATATTTTGTAGTCTTTTACATTGTTTTAAATATAATTTATCATATCTTCCCACCATTACAAAAATAGTATGCAAATATTTATCATGCAATCATTTTGACTTCTCATTTTGTCTTGTTCATCGTGAATAGTTTTTTCTTTTAAGAGAAATTGGTTGTCTGTTTCCAGTTTAAGTTTGAAAAAAAATAATGAAATTAACAGTGTTTTGACAGTAGCAAACCACCCATCAGATCACAATTGATTGCACCTGTACTAAAATCTGACAGCGCACCACTTTCTGACATTACACAGGTCAAGTTGTGGTACGCGTACAACATTCTGGCGATGTATCACTTTCTAACACTACATTTTTTTTTAACTTAAATTAGGATTTGAGTGCATGTCAATGTATTTGTGTAAGTTTCAGTATTTAAGTTATCGTTAGGTCATACAAATTTATCAGTTAAAGTAAAAAAAAAAAAAAAATAGTAATTAGAAAATGCCCAGTAGCCTATATATGTTTGCTGATCATGCCGTTTGGTCAGTAACTTGTTCACAGTGTGTTAAGACATTTATACAAAGCCTCTCTGTTAGAGAAGAGAGCACAGTGTGTGTTGTTATTATGATGTGCTCAAAGTTGCTGCATCCATTTGCTTGATTTCTACTACTTGTCATTCAAACCCGAGACTGGTTGCTATTGCTGTTGTGGTTACTGTATTGCCACTGCCAGCAAACATTATTCTAGATTTTGCTATACTATTCATGTGCTATACTAAATTTAAATAGATAGACTGAACGTATAGGATAGCGAGGAAGCAAGTCTGCATTGACACACAACGTTCAGAGGGCGTATACTACAGCAGAAAAAAGGGAAATTGCATAATGAATACTGATTGTATTTACGTCTTTTCTGACAGATTCATTTGGAACATTCAAGGTCCTTTACCAGAGTTTAGGGACCTCATATTGACCAATCAGATTCAAGAAAATCTCCAATCCATTTTCTAATATATTTAATTGTGCTTGTATTTAATTTAGCAATATAGTAATGGTCCTCAAAAGCCAATACATGAACAGAACCAGTAACTTTTAAGTACGAAGCACATCATAGTATGGCATGGTCATTTGGAGTATACATTAGCTTTTGCTGTGACACGCTATTTTTATGTGGATTATATTTAATAGGGAGTGAATTTGATTACTTGTACTTACAGCTGGGTAATAATAAAATGAGACTGGAAAAAGATGTAATATGAGCAATCTCTCTTCACTGAGGCCCCCGTCAATGTTAGACTGAATTACTTTGGTTCATTTGTTCTAGGTGCATGATACACAACTGTGCACGTGACCTCTACTGCCATAAAAAATGGCTCCCTTTTTAGCTAAAAGCATTTTTTAAAAATCTGATATGGTATTTCAAAATGTAATGTGCTTAGTGATTCTTCTGCTGAACCTGATAAATTGGTATTACAATTTAAAGAATGTTTAAAAAATCATTTATACCAGCATACATTTTCCACTAACCCATATTTTTGGTAATGGAATAGTCAGCGGTAAATTCTATGGGCTTGACGAGGCATAGCTATGAAAATTAAAAATGTCATCAAATGTTTTGCTCTCAAATGAGTTTTCTTAAAATTCTAAGTTTATCCATTCTGCAAGTTCTTGCGTGCGCTAAACAGAGACAGTCCGCTGCCAAGGACATTTAAGTTTTTAATGAAAACGAAAATATTGTAGCCTACTTCACTGAAGTGAAAACTGGCTTCTGTTATTTTTAAATACCACTGCTTCTGATTATTACTACTGCTTAATAACAGGAACAATATTTTATTTAGAGTTGGTGTTGAACTTAAACGCATTCATGCCTGCCTGTACCCCTACCCCCATGCAGGATCATTAACTGCTAATTTCCCCATTTAAATATATATAAAAACAATAACGGTCTGGTTCTCTCTTGCCTTTTTTTCAATGAATAAATTTAATTAATAGAGAATAAAAACAAGCTAACAACTATCTAGCCTAAATTGAAATCTTTCCTAAATTGAAATCTCCACAACCTGCGGGTTCTGTTGCATTCACAGCACTGATAGTGTTAGATATTGTTTAGGGTGCAGTGTATCATTTTTTTTTTTGTTATCAATGTCGGCCGCCTGGAGTCATCCCGATGCCTTTCCAGTTTTTATTTCATTTTAAAACGTTTAAATGCCAAACCATAACAAAACATAGAATAATAAAAATGGACGGGCAAAATACATAGTCGTGCCCCCACCACCAAATGAAGACAGGATAACTCAAAACCCTGTTTAAGAGTCCACATTTCCATATGACATTTGAACAAAGTTTGTTAAATTAAACTAGTTTAGCAGGATTGTATTTTAATTGCATAAATTAAATCTGAATAAACTGATGAGGAATGTAGAGATGTTGCGGGTTATGGGGTACAAAACCTTCCTGTTGTCAAGCAGCACAGAAAACAAGATGAAACCCTGCAATGTTCCCGCAGCTTGTCACAGTTAATACACTGCGGCATACAAAGACATTTAATTGGAAAGAACACAGTTGTTTTTTTTTCGAGTTTCAAGTCCAGCAATGATTTATTTGCCGTTGCTGTGCCAGCTGGGGCACGTTACAACAAGCTGACACCGCAGGCAGTTACTAAGAGAGTCAGGCCGAGACCAGGCCACAAGCAGGATGGCTTCCATTTTTTACGTTACATCAAGCAGAGAGCAAAGGTCTTTTTGCAAGAGAGTAAACATTTCTATTGTATTTGTTTTTTTCCCTCACTGGACTGAGTTTTGTAGAAAGCTGCTGACATATTACTTAGGAAAGGCAGCATGACACATGAGACTGAAACAATCAGTTGGGTTACTGTAATCCAGTTCTATCTCTCAGTCTCAATCTTTCTATTTTCCATGTACTTTTAAAAGATAAGAGGAAAGTGTAAACTACCCTGCATGGATAACGTTCAAGTGGACTATGGTGCTGAAAGCGCGACAGCACTACTTACTGTGTTGTGTGTACCTTAACTATTAATATATAACCCACACTCCTTTACACATTCTAAAAGAATACAGGCTGTGGCAGATACATTTTGATGTCAGGAATGTAAAGTATTCCATATCAAGCGTAATAATCCAGGTTGTAAGTATAAAATGAATGGGATGGGAAAGAAGACTTTTGACCTCTGGGTTATAGTGGAGTCATCATTAAAAGTGTCTCGATAAAGTGGTGAGGCAATTAAAAAGGGAAACAGACCCCACCTAGAATACTGTGTGTGGTTCTGGTCACTTCACTACACTCGGGAAGGTACAGAGCAGGGCAACTAGGCCAATCCCAGGACCAAGGGTGATAGTAAGCCAGTATGGGCCGGTACTGCATACTGGCAAAACATTTTGTCAAGGTCATTTTATATTTCAACTTATCAAAACGATTGTTTAGACTACACAATTCTTTCTTTGTATTTTATTTTAAGTGGTTGTCCAGTTACTAATTGTCATTGATGTTTAACCAAAAGAATTCACAGTCACTCAGGTCTTGTTCACGTGATTTAGGATGACAAAGTATTTCATGTTTACAACACCCTATATTATTGTATTTATATTGTATATGTTTGTATATAATTTATCTTGTAACAGCCTTGTATAAAAGTAGTCAAACTGCTACTAGTAATAATAATAATAATAATAAACATACTTATTAATAATAGACAGGAGTTCACTAGTACTTTCATATCAGCTGCCCACACTCCGATTGATACAGTGTACAGCTGAAGTTGATGCTGATAAAACCTTGCATTTGGGAATTGAGTGGTAATAACTTTTTGCACATATTTTACAATTAGGCCTGTTCAGCAACGTTCGATAGTCAATCCAAAATACTTAATAAAAAATATATATATATATATTTATTGTGCCACACTATGGTAATCAGAATGAATATGTGATTTGTATGGTAATGCAAGATAATGTATTTAAATGAGCATCCTGCTCAGAATAATGAGATGTTGATTTTAGTGCGCACATTAATGTGATCATTTATTAGTGCGTATGGGAACCAGGCTTTAACCACTGATAGGCGCGCTGTTTTTCTGGCCTGTATATATATATATAGCGTAATGTACGTGAAAATGTCTATATAAATTGTATGTAGGCCAATATACTCAAATATACTACTCATAATATAACACATTACCCCCACTGCACGATTCCTAGTCATTAATAAGTATGCAGGCATGGTTTCAATCAATTAATCAACATATTATTTAATGTATTTTATAGTACAGAAATAGGCAGATATAACTTAATGGGAATGTCACTCATACAATGCAGACTGCACATGTTGAATATGCGTGTTATATTAAAGAGACGGGCTGTTTTAAAGAAGAATTCCAAAACAATACAGTACATCAATGCAACTTTAGAAACGAATGGGCGCATTAAAGGAGAAAAGAAAAAGGCTTTACATCAAATAAGGAATACATGATAAAATGAAAAGATGAGCAGTGCAGTTTCACTTTACGTTGCCTCTGCCTGTCCCCTGCTGAGTGCTGTATCTGTTGATCGCTCATTTTCAATCAACGTAAGCCACTTCCACTTTCACAATAAGCTACTGACCAAAAGATACGCCTGGACTGCAGGGGCTTTTGATATCACGATTGTCACGGGTAAGTCTCTGACATTACTGTGCACATTAAATTATCGCTCACAGTATATGTAGCGTGCATGGTATGGTATGTAAATTACTAAAAAATTAAAATCCATTGTTTAAAATAATTAAAAGATATTTACTGGAATAAATTAGTAATGCACACTTTGATTAAGGTTACACATGTTTACTCTGTGGCCCCTCTTTCCGGACAGCGTTTTGTCATCTCCCTGTGCCCCAGTTCAACAAGATAAAAGCAGGACTAGTTTGGAATTACGATGTAGCCTCACAAGCAAACCTTCTTTGCTGAAGCTTATGAGAAATAATGCAAAGATATGAAGATAAATGGAGCAGATAGGTGAGACTCTCAGAGGAACGTCCAGATCAGGTCAACCAGGAGTGTGCACTCCCCCCCCTTTCGTTTGCTATTGGGAGATTAAACCTAAGATAACTTCTTTGAAACACATCATCAGAACACATTACTTCAGATAACTACCACCCCTGAGGGGAAAAAAGACACTAAGAGTCCAGGAGGACATCACTGTTTTTTTTTTGTTATAATATTAAAACCTATGAATGTAATAAAAAGTAAGTGCAAAAAAGTAATGCAAGTGCAGAAGTGTACAGTCCAGGCAGGCTACATTACTGCAAATTGTTTCTAGCTGTGAACAGACGGACGGCAAACTTTGTCAGCATTTTCAAAAAAATCCCAATTCGGCTTTATATCCAGATGCTGCTCCATAGCACACCGCAGTGTTAAAAGTTCAGGCAGAGCTTCCTGGTCGCTAAGGTGACACAGCTGAGAATTCTTCCTCTGACATCCCCTCTGTGTTGTCAGAGTTTCAGTTTCGGTTGTATTTTCATCAGCACTCTCCTCCTCAACTACAGAAACCCCAGCTTTTTTTTTTTTTGCTTTTTTTTATAATTTAGTCATTGCCAATTAGTTTTTATTATTTTCTCCCCAATTTGAAATGCCCAATTATTTTTTAGGCTCAGCTCACCGCTACCACCCCTGCGCTGACTCGGGAGGGGCGAAGATGAACACACGCTGTCCTCCGAAGCATGTGCCGTCAGCCGCCAGCTTCTTTACACACTGCGAACTCACCGTGCAGCCGCCTCAGAGCTACAGCGTCGAAGGACAACGCAGCTCTGGGCAGCTTACAGGCAAGCCCGCAGGCGCCCAGCCAGACTACAGGGGTCGCTGCTGCGCGGTGAGCCGAGGACACCCTGGCTGACCTTGCCCTCCCTCCCCCCGGGCGACGCTCGGCCAATTGAGCGCCGCCCCCTGGGAGCTCCCGTCCACGGTCGGCTGTGGAATAGCTTGGACTCGAACCGGCGACGTCCACGCTATAGAGCGCATCCTGCTAGAGAGTGCTTTTTTTTACTGGATGCGCCACTCGGTAGCCCTGAAACCCCAGCTTTTTTGAAGCAACGTTGCATTGTTTGCAGACTCACAGAGTTCCAAGCATGCTTTTGCAAGCGCACAGCATCTAACGGAGAAATGTTATGTACACTGAATTTTTGTGCTGATGCTCATCGCTTTTCTCTTTCCAGCCATGCTTGCTGTTGCAGTCAGTGCTGTTTTTTCAAACTGTAAACCTGACACTGCATACAGGGATTAAATAGCCAAGGTACAGTACATGAGTAATCGTTCAGTAATGAGGTGCAAACAGCTGATTGATCGATCTGTCAAGCTTTTACTACAGTAAAGTGCTGCCGTTTGTATTGAAATCTATGTGAATGGCAAGGTAATGAGGTGAAAACAGCTGATTGGTTGATGAGTAAGAGCGATTACTACAGTAATAAGCACTGCGTCTGTTATTTAAATCTATGTGAACAGCACATAACGAGAACAGCTGAGTTTGGCCAAAATATACGGTGTGCTTAACACAGTATAAACGATGCCTTTATTATTGAAATCAATGGGAATGACAAATGGCAAATGCTATTCGCCCGATATAAACGGCTGCCTGAAATAACCCTGGTCAGTGTAAGTGGTGGATACTGTATTGGTAAATTAAACACATCCTCTTTGCTCAACCAATTAACCTAATCTTGTATTTGATGTCTATTTGTATGGTTATGGTTAGTTCCCCATTGGAATGCTGTAAAGCCAGATATATTGACTAGTAGATAGTAATTTACCAATTTATTAAGGCCAATATGATAAACGTTGTACAGGGTACGCCTGCCCCTATGTTTATTTGCATTATTATTGTTATTCAATGTATTTGTGTTATTACTTAAGTTATTTAAATGCATTTTTGTGTTAAAGATGTATTCGTATTTATTGTTGTTTTGTTTGGCAGGGAAGGAGTTAAAAACCTTCCCTGCCAGAAATACTTGTGTGGAATGTGGCTGTCTTCAAATTGGCTAATTGTTTGTCAATCTGAGCACATCAATATAAATAGCAGTTATAAGCATATATGATATCTGCACAGGTAGGTGTTTTGCTGCATTGGCAATACTAGATATCCATTTAAACTCATATATTGATGCCAAGCTTAAACCTGGTATCAGTTATTCAAGTTCCATGGCTAGTAGTGGGGTGTAGGCTTAAAACATTTGGACCACACATCATATACCTCAGCTCTTCAACCTCATTGTGGCTCATTAATGCAGTCCCAGCCAAGTGGCAAAAGAGTGAGCTTGATTCAAATCTTGGCTCAACAGGTAAAAAACCAGTACATTCCTATGTGGGAGGTATAGCACTGTACATACAAAAAATGTAAACTTCTTACAGGGGGCTATTCTGTCACTGAATAAATGCAATTCCAAAATGAGAAATATTCACTTAGCAGCATGGAATACGAAAAAGATCCATTCCATTCTAGATCTCTCAACACTTATCCTTCCTCACCAGCATACAGTATATGTTATTATGTATTAATGCAAGGAATACTGAACACTAATCCCCCATGCTAACATGGTCGTTTCTAAAGCAGCAATTTATTTAAACTGATCAATGAACCATATTTCAAGGATGTTATACAGTATCATTCCAGTTATGTACAGACATGCTCTCTACAAAATTAGACTGTTTTTGTCCAATTCAGCAGATGGGTAAAAAAAAAACATGCTTTATTTGAGGCTCATCAAGAAGAAAATGTGCTAACTTGGTCACAGGGAAAGCAAATAGTTTGTTTTGTTTAAATCAATTTTGTTTAAATCAGTTAATTCATATAATTTAATGCTAATTGTCAGCACCTCGTATTAAAGAATGAGTAAATGTGGTCTGGTTTCTTAGATAAAAGTACAGACTTTACATAAAGATGGAGTATATCATCCAGTTAGCACTAACCATTAAAATGCCATCTTGTCTCTGAATCGAATGTCTTTTGCATTAGAAAATAGAGATAATGTATGGACTTCACGCTGTTGAAACAGCCCCAAAACTACCATGTTTTCTCAGTCATGAAACCACTGCACCTCAGTTGAAGTACTGGTTTAAGTTTAACAAAAACACTCCTCCCCCATAGTACATGGCTTTATAATAATGCATTAAAACCAGCAGAAAGGATAAGAGTGGTTTTCATTTCTCAGATCCGGTGAGTGACAGAGTAGCTTGGCTCAGCTTCCCACTTTATATTAATTCAGCAGATCCTGCAGACACCTCTCTATCTACCCGACACATGTTACCATCTGTTAGTTACAGCAGCCTAAGCCTACAAAAGCAAAACTGCATTATAGTGGAAAATTATTGACCCAAGGAAAGATTACTGTTACCGACAGGGGGCTATAATGCCTGAAGCCACAGGTCCCGAGGGGCATTTAATTTTCCACTATGAGTCTGCAGTTCATATTTAATATATGAATCTGTCAAGAAAATAAGTAAGGCAAGGTTGGATAGTAAATACAACTCATTTCTTAATGATCCACACTACTCAGAAGTCCAACCTATTATGGTTGATTGGAACATAATCTCTATTTATACATCTCATTGTTAATCACAATAAATCAATTCATTAGATTAATTTAGGGCTTAATCTAAACAATTTATTTGTACTGCGAATAGGACCCATACCATAATTATTGCATTATTAATTACTTCTGAACATGATTCAAAAGAGATATACAATTATCATTAAATCTCACACATAAACTTTTTATAATCACTTCAACAAGAATAAAATTAAATAAAGCTTACATGTAATATGCTTCATATATCTTCATTGATGTATTTACCTCTTAGATGTCAATTACAGGTATGGACTAAGATCCAGATTTTCAGACCGTGTGGTTTCATTGTTTTCAATGTAGATATCCAATATGCTGCCCTTAACAATAGTTTAACCACATTTCCTCCTCTCTCAGGTACTGCCACTCTTTCTAAGCCAATACATTTTAAACTAGAAACTGAACATGCCATCACACTTTCCCAGTACTGGAGATCAAAACAAATTCCAAGAGGGCTGGGAATTAACAAGAAGCTGACATTTGGAGCTAAAGATACATTTGTAAAGAAATGGGAACAAGAGGACATATAAACTTATACTCTAGTCTCTACAGAATTTAAACTAGACCGATCAATTGGAAAGGGATGAGAAGCTTTCAGAAATATTGATGGACTCCAGTGGGTCGATTTATAATTCAGAATCTGAAGTCTTTAATTGCATTTGCAACAAAAGTCTTACCCATACCTCTTACACATACCAACAGAAAATACAAACAGCAGTAGGTTACAAACAGCGTCTCACCTTTCTGATACTAGCGATGTTATCAAATTACTAGCTGAATATACTTTTCCTGCCAAAGCCTTTTTGGTTACTTTCGATGTGGAAAGTCTATATAGTAATAAACTACACAAAGGAGAATTAGAGTCTTTGTCATTTTTTCTTTCAAGAAACAATGCAGTGATACATCAGATTATGAAATGAAAGCTTTGGACATGCAGAATGTTAGGTTACCTAACTGGGTTCCCTGAAAGAGAAGATGACCACCAAAGACATTACGTATGGGATATGCCTGCCCATTGGGTAGGTATTGCTGAGCTCTCTATACCAGAGCTGCCGATAGGCCCCTTCCTGGGATGATGCACTCGGTCCCACCTACCAAAGGGATAAAACTGTCATCGAAAGAAAGCCATTTCTCTTTTTCCATCGAACCAGTGAGGGCGACCGATGCGACCTCGCGGTTGGTGGTCGTCTTCTCTTTCAGGGAACCAAGGTTACGGTAAGTAACCTAACGTTCCCTTTCAATTCGAAGACGACCACCAAAGACATTACTTATAGGATAATGTATACCAGAGCCGTCATGAGGGAGAAGGAATGGCAGCATATGAGGGACCCACAAGCACTAACCTAGAGGTAAGCAGTGTGAACTTACACCCTCAAGGACCCTTGTGCCTAAAGAAGGCAGGGCAGGGTCTACCACATTAAGACGGTAGAACCTGGAGAAAGTATGTGGCGTAGCCCAGCTAGCCGCAGTACAAATAAGTTTAGATTAAGAGCTAAATTAATCTAATGAATTGTTTTATTTTGATTAAATGTGATTAACAGTGAGATGTATAAATAGAGATTGCATTCCAATCAACCATAATAGTCACCACCTGACGAAGACTATTGTAGTTGAAACGCGTTGTGGATGTTTGTTTAATAAAAATGAAATGAATTTTGGACTTCTGAGTTTTCTCTACAGTCCTGAACCATAAGGAAATAAGGTTTGTTTGACCATTAACAGCTGGCTGGCGTGAATCGACAGAGACAGTTGCTTATATTATGGACATTACTTTATATTGGTCAGCACTTCTGTGGAATACACATATATATATATATATATATATATATATATATATATATATATATATATAGTGAGCTAGCTCACAGGTTCACCACCAGGAGGCGTTCATGGCAAGCTAGAGATGAGCTCACAGGTGATTCAGATAGACCTGTGGTCAGCATATTTACTTGCCTGCCATGACATCAAGGAGTTAACGGGCAAACAGACTACAGGTGCGGTTAGACAGGGGATCAGGTTTATTGTAGTGTTAGATAATTCCATAACTTCAGACACTGGGCGCTCTTTACAGAACTTTAACTGATAACTTATTTCAAGAATGTTTTTTGAAAGTCTGTTTTATAAAAGTTTGATATGTTTCAGCCTACTGTTAGCTATAGCATGCTAAGCACTGTATGTAAAACCAAGAGTTCAGAAGTATTCATATTAGGAGATATATACCTTTCTATAATATTTGTAAACCATAACACTGAAATATTGATCGTACATTAGCGTTTACGTTATAATACACACTGAAAGCTGATACCTTTTATAATTTCCATTTTTCACCAGCAAAACAGTAGCCTTGACAATTGCTATCTGAGGGAGATTTGTCAGGTTGGTTTTATGTCATTTCCTGCCAGCAAAACTACCAAGATATCAGTCATGATATTTCAAATAGTTTAATACATGCCATGTAAATTAGCTGTGCCTGCAAAAACAAAGCTTGGATATACAACACTGAGAAAAGTTCAAAACATTTTCAACATAACATCAGCAACATGAAATCAATCCTGCACAAATTTTGCAGGACACAACATTTTGAAATGTTCCTGCACCTATGCAGTTTACACATCAATTTAATGAGTCCATCTATGCTTCCCAACTGGACAAGGTCTGCCTGCCATTTACTGTAGCTGTAAATCTATTCCATATTAGTTACTGAGGTTGGGTCTGCCAGAGTTGCAAATAACACTTTAAACACCATATTGGAATATCCCATCAAACTTCCAAATGTTTCCTTTATTTGAACCCCATTCAGGTTCCACAGATAGCTGCTGTCCAAGGGACTGAAGCATTTTCTAATATTGATACAGACATTTTAGCATTGCATTATGGCTGTTCAATATTGGAATAAGTTTTTATATATATATATATTGTAAAACGATTGCACTCACTCGGGTTCGTTGCCCCTTTAAGAATACGATCCAGACACGAGAAATGGAGTTTTTAAAGCGCTGACGCGCTATTTTTTTAATAATCACAAAAGTAAATAAAACAAAGTACACAAAATAAACACCTAGCTCTTCTGAGCATTAACTACACACGCAGGAACCTAACTATCACAGGACGGCTAAGCCGTTTCCCTGTTCCAACAAAACTCAACCACACAGGTTTGCACTGTACCTTTTTCTCGAGACTGCCAGGAAGCAGAGCACTCCTTTCTGCCTCCTTCCATTCAGCAGCCTCGAGCAGACTGCTTGCTCTCCTTTTAAACTCCGCACCTGGGCCTAATTTCCAATAGCGCCCAGGTGCGGATGATAATTAACAATAAAACAATTAAACAAATTAAATGAAACAATAAAGCAAACAACCAAACAAAAGTACATTCTCTCGCAGGGAGGTTTTAACCCCCTCCTTGCTGTTTCTCATAACCCGCTATTTTACAATATATATATATATATATATATATATATATATATATATATATATATATATATATATATATATATATATATATATATATACATACATACATACAGTAATGTGCAAAAGTTTTAGGCAGGTGTGAAAAAATGCTGTAAAGTAAGAATGCTTTCAAAAATAGACATGTTAATAGTTTCTATTTATCAATTAACAAAATGCAAAGTGAGTGAACAGAAGAAAAATCTACACCAAATCAATATTTGGTGTGACCACCATTTGCCTTCAAAACAGCATCAATTCTTCTAGGTACACTTGCACAAAGTCAGGGATTTTGTAGGCATAGTCAGGTGTATGATTAAACAATTATACCAAACAGGTGCTAATGATCATCAATTCAATATGTAGGTTGAAACACAATCATTAACTGAAACAGAAACAGCTGTGTAGGAGGAATAAAACTGGGTGAGGAACAGCCAAACTCAGCTAACAAGGTGAGGTTGCTGAAGACAGTTTACTGTCAAAAGTCATACACCATGGCAAGACTGAGCACAGCAACAAGACACAAGGTAGTTATACTGCATCAGCTCTCCCAGGCAGAAATTTCAAGACAGACAGGGGTTTCCAGATGTGCTGTCCAAGCTCTTTTGAAGAAGCACAAAGAAAAAGGCAATGTTGAGGACCGTAGATGCAGTGGTCGGCCAAGGAAACTTACTGCAGCAGATGAAAGACACATCATGCTTAGTTCCCTTCACAGTCGGAAGATGTCCAGCAGTGCCATCAGCTCAGAATTGGTAGAAAACAGTGGGACTCTGGTACACCCATGTACTGTCCGGAGGAGTCTGGTCAGAAGTGGCCTTCACGGAAGACTTGCGGCCAAAAAGCCATACCTCCGACGTGGAAACAAGGCCAAGCGACTCAACTATGCACGAAAACACAGGAACTGGGATGCAGAAAAATGGCAGCAGGTGCTCTGGACTGATGAGTCATAATTTGAAATATTTGGCTGTAGCAGAAGGCAGTTTGTTCGCCAAAGGGCTGGAGAGCGGTGCACGAATGAGTGTCTGCAGGCAACAGTGAAGCATGGTGGAGGTTCCTTGCAAGTTTGGGGCTGCATTTCTGCAAATGGAGTTGGGGATTTGGTCAGAATTAATGGTCTCCTCAATGCTGAGAAGTTCAGGCAGATACTTATCCATCATGCAGTACCATCAGGGAGGCATCTGATTGGCCCCAAATTTATTCTGCAGCATGACAACGACCCCAAACATACAGCGAAAGTCATTTAGAACTATCTTCAGCGTAAAGAAGAACAAGGAGTCCTGGAAGTGATGGTATGGCCCCCACAGAGCTCTGATCTCAACATCATCGAGTCTGTCTGGGATTACATGAAGAGAGAGAAGCAACTGAGGCTGCCTAAATCCACAGAAGAACTGTGGTTAGTTCTCCAAGAAGTTTGGGCCAACCTACCTGCCGAGTTCCTTCAAAAACTGTGTGCAAGTGTACCTAGAAGAATTGATGCTGTTTTGAAGGCAAAGGGTGGTCACACCAAATATTGATTTGATGTAGATTTTTCTTCTGTTCACTCACTTTGCATTTTGTTAATTGATAAATATAAACTATTAACATGTCTATTTTTGAAAGTATTCTTACTTTACAGCATTTTTTCACACCTGCCTAAAACTTTTGCACAGTACTGTATATTTAGAACAGCTATTACAGTTAAATAACTTGTATATATATATATATATATATATATATATATATATATATATATATATATATATATATATATTAATTTATTTGATTGTTTTAAATGGAGATGGACAATTAATCATTGTATGTAACATCAAGATAAAAAAAAAAAAAACATGGTGATGGATATTGTATACAACAATCCAAGATAAATCAAGAACAGCTAAGCACTCTGGTTAGAACTTGAAAAGATATTTTAAAAGCATACAAGTAAAAATATTGCACATAGATTCGATAAATATTTTAAAATATAAAAATAGCAGTAAAATGAAAAAGTTATTCAAAATAAAAAAGTAGTCTGAATTTGCATTTGTTACCCATCCAAATTCGCTGATGTAAGAAAAGTAAAACACTCGATTTGAATTTAACACATCATAAAACATGAGTAAACTGTATAAATAATCATGAGCATAAACAAGCTCACACAGCTCCTATTGAGTCCTAAGAAGGAAAAAAAGAGATTGATTTTGATTATCTCTGCTCCCTTCTGCGTATATAAAACCAGAGACTAAGGACCAATACCTGTTATAAATAAGAACCACACTCTCTGCATTCTGTTTATCTGAGTCAGATGATAGTGATATGCATGCCATATACAAATATTGCATCCATCGAGAAAAAGCATCCTTTATACAAAAATGTCTTGCAACCTGAAGCTGTAAAGTTATAAATGAGGGTTTCATAAAAAATAAATAAATAAAATGGATGTACCTCTTCAGAAACAAATAAGAAAATAAAAATAAGCTTTAGAAAAAAAACAAGAAGAAAAAAACAGTTCCTACCTGTTTGGCTGAGTTGCGAGGTACTGCGGCTTTTTCGTGAGAGCCCCACGATTGCCACCATTTTGGCACCTATGCTGGAGCGCCTCTTCTTGCCCCCGGTGCCCACGGTGCCCACTGCAGTGTCGGACTGGCTGCCGTCGTTCTTCTCCAGGCTGTACATGTCGCCGCCGATGCTGGTGCTTTTCGTCATGTTCTTTCCAGGGGCTCCCATCTGCCTGTTTTTCATTTTGGACGTAAAGTCACTGTCAGCCCGGGTGGGCAGGTAAAAAATATCAGGGGAAAAGGGGAAAAAACAGGGAAGGAGAGACAGAAAAGGACAGGCTTCAGCTACAGGGTTCTGGGAAACACAAGGGTTCACAACAGCAAAGCTACAGGTGTGTGCGTGTGTATGCGTGCGTGCGTGCGTGCGTGCGTATGCGTACGTGCGTGCGCGTGTGCGTGTGTGTACAGGCACAGTACTGATCTAAAGGATTCTAGGTAAAGTAAAACTTTGCTGCAGACTTCCGCAAAGTTCACTAGGTTTATCCATGGTTTGTCCAGTGTGTATATGTATTATATTTGGATAAAATTCACTAGATGTGATCGAATAATGACAAACTCTGTTTTAGAGCAGGTGCAGTGACTTTTTTGCAATTCAACAGCTGAAATCACTCCATATCCAGTGTCCAATCAACTGTCTCACTAATTAGGTGATTACGTGCATATGCTTCAGTCATAGTCACTCAAGCGTGTCATGGTCAAGGATGAATGATCGAGTGTTTAAAAAGAAACCAAAAACATTTCGTCAATGTCCATCATTTATATACCTTCTTTTTTTTCTAAAATAAATGTGTTATAATAGTGATCATTTTCTTTTTATGTTTGGTATATATGTAACATATATATATATATATATATATATATATATATATATATATATATATATATATATATATATATATATATATATATCATTGATTTGGATCTGTTTACAATTATGTTGAGATTCAAAGTTCCAATGCTAATTTACCATTCAGAGTTATGAAACCCACAACCCTCTCAAAGAACGGAACATAGAATGGAATTTCAAATCTATTTGGAAGGTATTTTAGGACAACCATTGTATATCTAGAGAGGAAACTTCAAGAAAATAATTAACTTGTGTAAAGTATCATGGTCAAGTGGCTATTGCAGGTGGCAGAAAACAGTCAGAAGTTGCAATTAAGCCTTAGGTGAAAATTGGCAGTACAAAACACTAAAAATTAACAAAACAAATCCACAAGCCTGTATTTAACACAGATATTATTTACTGAGTACACAGCTACACTGGAGTCTCAAATCTAGTCCCCTAAAATGAGCTCTACACAGGTACTTATACCCTCCCTTATCACTAGCTCCTCCCCAGGACTAATCCACTACACCTTCATTAAAGTATGGTTTTATAAATGTTACAGTATCTGCATTTAACCGATTCATATTTATTAAAATGTTAGGGCGAATTTCCCTTTGTTTAAACATTATATACCCACTCTCACCAGTTAAACATACTATAGTTAAAACCCAGCTAAAGGATCTATTCCCCCACCCCCACATTAGCTATTATTAAGCTCGCTCACGGCTATAATAAAGCCTGACGTTAACACGCATGCTCCCCAAGATTGCTGCGCCCAGAGCTACACCAGCTTGCAGGTATGTTCGCATTCATTCAAAACATGAAATGCATTTAAAAATATTAACAAGCGCTTTCACTTCTCTTCTTTAACTAAAAGAAAAAGCTTTAAAATAAACTTAAGCAACTCGATAGTAACACACTGTGTCCTTATAAATCATATGTGCACCTATTCATTACCAAACACAAAAATGGTTCCAGTGGTGGTCTCAGAACTAACTCTTACTGTACCATTTCATAGCAACGTGTTATTATTTTACATTTACAATGTTAATCACAAACAACCAGTATTAAAAAAACAGCCTTTAGGATAATTCCCTTCTGTTATACAGCGACGTACGATCGCAGTGATGGGAGTGTGTTTCTCTTTTGTTTTCACTCCATCACAACTTGTTTTATAGTTCAATCCATCAAGACAAGGTGCAAGTGGATTTAATGAAGGGCAAAGAAGTCAACCTCTACAAGGATCACAGCTGGGTTCTGCTATTACAGGGCTCCCCCCCCCACGCACATACAGCTCTGCTATTACAGGGGTCCCCCCCACGCACATACAGCTCTGCTATTACAGGGGTCCCCCACGCACATACAGCTCTGCTATTACAGGGGTCCCCCCCACGCACATACAGCTCTGCTATTACAGGGGTCCCCCACGCACATACAGCTCTGCTATTACAGGGGTCCCCCACACACATACTGCTCTGCTATTACAGGGGTCCCCCACGCACATACAGCTCTGCTATTACAGGGGTCCCCCACACACATACTGCTCTGCTATTACAGGGGTCCCCCACGCACATACAGCTCTGCTATTACAGGGGTCCCCCACACACATACTGCTCTGCTATTACAGGGGTCCCCCCCACGCACATACAGCTCTGCTATTACAGGGGTCACCCCCACACACATACAGCTCTGCTATTACAGGGGTCCCCCACACACATACTGCTCTGCTATTACAGGTGTCCCCCCCACGCACATACAGCTCTGCTATTACAGGGGTCACCCCCACACACATACAGCATTTATATTTTTCATGTCAAGGACATAATCTTTTTTTTTTACTCTTGACTTCTTATTCCAATTTTGAATAAAATCCCATTAAAATACAGATGTATCAAATGACACAGAATCAGATATTGAGAGCACAGACTAGTCGATGGTAATTGCTTTAGTTCCTCTACTACTACAGTGGTAATGCAGTATTGCATATTTCTGCTAGCGAGTGTACAACACTCTGGACTGGTAGGCACAACCTTGCTCACAGGCACAGCTTTAAGGACAACAGTCCTACAATCATAGCCCTGGGAAACTTATTTGTATTATTAGAAGTGGGACTTGTCTCTTTCTTACAATCTAGTTAACACATTTTCTGCATATAAGCTCACAGCAAGCCATTCTGAAATGTATTTCCGAATTAACCTCTCAGCTGAAGTACCCTGTAACATATTCTTCACTCTGTTAAAATTAGCAAGGTTAGAGGTCTACAAACTAACCACCTGTCTACACTGGTGGCGATTATCTTACTGAGGAAGGCCTATATATTTAATACAGAAAACTAACATACCTCAGGCCTGTGGCCTGAACTGCGCATTAACCAAATCACAAGTTTAATGAAATGTAATGTGAAACTAAAGATTTTTTTTAAACGGATTCATGACCAAGGACATGTGAATGAAAATATTATAGCAAATGAGATTATGTTTAAAAATATATTGCAGGAATATGTAAAATACAGCAGGCATTTTTCTTACAAATTTGTACTAACATAAAAAATGTAAGTAACAAAGACACGATGATGATGCAACAAAATAAAACATTTAAAAACAAAATAGTCAAAGTAGATATAGTACTGGATGAAGACTACCAAAACTGTATATCAGTATTGGTAAATTGTATATCAGATTATTTGGTAAGCAGACATTTTCAGAAGTCACCTGATGTCCCATGCAAACCCATAAGTAACTCACAAACTGCTGTATGCAATAACATACTGTCCCTCACAAAGTGGGAGATATTCCAATCATGTAAATGCTGGATGCACCAACAGTTTTAACTAGAATCACCTGGGTGACAAACTCACATCTTAAACATGATAAGGAAGTAAACAGACATACAGTACATCTGATGGCATATAAACTATTCAGCAACAATACAGAAACAACAATATTATCCATGGCTCTAGAGGGATGCCTCAGCAAATCAATTTCATACTTATATTCTTCTTTGCAGAGATTTCTTGTGTCAGCAAATTTAGAAGAAAAAAATACCAGCTAAAATTCTATTTGACTATTGGGCCCATATCAAGCAGCCTGGCTCATCCACATAGTAGTCAAGCTCATCACCAGCACTGGATTTGAACGCCATGTACTGCACACATGCATCCATCACACTGTCATACATTTTTGAGGAGATTAGATTTTGCAGCACCAGAGTGAGACCCTTGAGAGTGCAGTAAATCACTGCTGACAAAACCCAGAGCTTGAGAGGAGGTATGTGAAAAACACTACGGGGAGGCAACATTCACCCATCCTGTTATATGCAAAGAAGGAAAATATTTGAAGTTTCTAATGTATGTCTTTTGGATATATAGGAACCAAAAAGCCAGCCTGGCCACTAAAGCATACAATTCACTCCCTTTGAAGCAATACCACTGTACACTATTTAAGAGAGGCAGGAGTGCAATTCATAAAACTAAATATTATTATTTATTTCTTAGCAGACACCCTTATCCAGGGCGATTTACAATTGTTACAAGATATCACATTATTTTTACATACAATTACATTAATTTTTACACATTATTTTTTACATACAATGACCCATTTATACAGTTGGGTTTTTACTGGAGCAATCTAGGTAAAGTACCTTGCTCAAGGGTACAGCAGCAGTGTCCCCCACCTGGGATTGAACCCACAACCCTCCGGGCAAGAGTCCAGAGCCCTAACCACTACTCACACTGCTAAATACAGATACTCAGCAAGAGGACTTCTTACAAGTATGTGCTGTATCAGCTGGGACTTTGTTACCAGAGATGCACTCAAGTCTGGGTCCATTGAATTGAGTGCATCTCTGGTAACAGCATTGTTACCAGAGATGCACTCAAGTCTGGACCCATTGAATTGAAGTCCACGACCTTAGAGTCTGTGTCCAACTTTGAGTTTAAACTAATCAAGACCAAGTCAAGTCAGAGCAAAAAGCATTGTCGATTATGCAGCATAGGTGGTAAAGTTGTTAAAAAGTGCGGTAACGATTAAATAAATTCTCTATAAATCTACATATGCGTAACACAGCATTGAACAAAAAAAACATATAATTGAACAATAATGTGCTGTCCACAAAAAATTGACTTGATTCCGACTACTGCAAAACTGTTATGAGTTGTGGAGGAGTGTCAGGCAGCCCTTATGTGCTACAACGCAGTAATATTTCAATTATAATATTAATACAGTAGCTATCTTCCTACAACACAAATTACATCAAATTGCCAATTACAGGAAGGAAAAGCAGTCCTATTTCAGGTTACTTTCTCAACAGTTCAAGTAAAAAGTAGATCAAAAGTTATCATTAGCTACTTTTTGTTTTAGGAATACATGATTGTCCAGTAATCAGGAATAGACTATTACATACACATGTGCAATACCTAAGTATATAGCAACTCACAGAAAACATATACCAGAATCTGCATTTAACCCTTTTGCATTTAATACAGAAAACATATACCAGAATCTGCATTTAACCCTTTTGCATTTAATACTCTTTTATGCTACCTTTTTAATGCAGGTTGACTGTGTATGAACTGCCAGATAAGCATCCTTAAATTTAAACACACACTGCAAGTGAAGTCAAAAGATTTTAGATCAGAATATATATTTCAGAACCAACTTGACAATTACTAGAGAACAAATGCCATTAAATGTGAATACATATCCAGTATCACATTCTGTCATATGCAAGATTATCGGTACTACACATTTGTTTTGTTCTTTAAATCGGCTCGTGTATTTTAAGTGATGGATAGGATATTTTTATCTGTTGCCACCAGAGGATTACTCACACCCAAGTCATGTCTCCACAGACAACTAGTTTATCGCACAATATCAGCAAAATGGCATTTTTTAAATGTATTGTTAAGATGTTGTGGAGTGAGCTGGACGCTGACTAAAGAAATAATCTGCAGTAAATGCCAACAAGGGGGTGATCGGAGCATGTTCACAATAGCTGTAAATGCTAACAATTCCTTTGAAACCTTTTTTTCGCAGATTCAACCCTCCTTATACAGTTGCCGCCAACAAGTAATTACATTTTATTTTTAGTGCATATTCAGTGATACTGATATATACTTTAACAATGTGATAGAAAATCTCATTTATAGAGCATATATGATGGTTTTAAGTGGGTAACAAAAAAAGGATTAGGGTGAGAAATTATTCTTAATAAAATAATGTACTAAATCAGTTATATATAGTATTTATCTTTCATGTAGAATACAAAAAGAAATGTAATGTCCACTAGTGCAGTACAACCAATTGCTGCTCATCACCTAGTGAAACAATGCAGTGGATGTTGGCCTCTTCTGACACCTGACCAGTACGGGCTGCTGTGGTGTTGTTAGGCAAACTTACCCAACTGTTTCCCTCTCTAGCCTGTGGGAGCGCAAAGACTAAAGGTTGTCAAATCCATACTAGGATTGGAGCCAGCAAGCTCCTGATGGCATGACTCACTCTTTACTCCACATAGCATGCTTTTACTGGATCACCTGGCAAAGGCACTACCCTGTCTTTTAAATATCATCCACAGATCCATATTCTTTCCTAAATAACACAACAGTCTGACTTTTTTTAAGGGCTGGCTGAGCTTATGATACTGGTATGCTCAGACATGTGACATGTTAATGAGATCCTCTAGTGCTTCATCTTATGCAAATATTAAATTGTAAAAAGCCTGTTACCATGGAACATGTTAAAACAAAGAGACTACTCAGAGCACAGACTTTAGGAATGCATGTCGTTTGAAGAATTTCTGCTTGATGTTTCCAACAGAATATGCAGAGAATTGGATCTGTCAGGTGGAATGAACATTTGTTGAACATTTCGGGCAACCAGTGAATCAAATCAATCTCTATTCAATGTTCCATTCCATAAAACAAGCACATGGTAGCACACAGTAGAGAGACTGGGTATTAAGTTTGTTTTTATCTATAATGGGTGATGTAAAACCTGACCTGCACAAACACAGATTTGTATCTCTTAATCTGGTTTCAATAATCTTTTTCAGCTACACTGTCTTTACAATTAACCTATTAAACACAGGAGATCTTTATCAACTGCAATATGAAAGGAAAAAGAAAGTAACATCCAAGTCATTGTTACTACTGACAGAATCTAAATACAACATTGCAACCATAAAAGCAACAAACTCCAGAAAAGTGTGATAAAATAATCATTAAATTGAAAAAAACATTTGATAACATTTGATAACATGACTGCATTGAAATGAAGAACCGTCTTAAGAATATTCTCAAACTGTATAAAAAGACTTTAAAAAGTGCATCAATATTTTGAACAAATTAAAATAAATAGAGCCTTGAGACACTGGAATTTTGCAGCCAAAAATGTTGTCTTATTTTAAAATTACATTTTAAAGAAAATTTTCATTTTTTCAAAGGTATTGTGTATGTTTGGCCCAAAACCTTTTCGGATTCACACGCTGTATTTACCAGGCGCACCAAAAGGTTTCTCATTTGAACGACCTCTCTAATCTCATCAACAAGAACCATTTCATTAGTTCATGGTTTCAGAGCAGAAACTACAACCTGTGGCTACAGCTGCCCTCTTCTTTCCATTTTAAACAGCAGTATAATAATCTCGCTCTATAATTAAGGGGTCGTCCAAAATGATCATCAATTACAGCAAGCGTGCACACCATGCTCTTTTTCAAGATCCCCTCCCCCCAAAAGCATACATAAAAATACTGAAATCAGAAGCAGGGCCTAGGTTTTCAAAATGTCATTACTCAACATAGTGAAAATAGGCACTTTTAACTGGTTTACTGTATCCTATATCATACACAAACACACAGGGGTTGCAGAATTTGAGCACCGGTTCAAAATTTGATAGTAATCTTTCTCTCTCTTTGGCTCGCAAGAAGAGCATAATCTGTAACTTAATTCAATCATGGATTTTCAAAGCCATAAAAATGTATAATTTTTACATGTGTCTAAAAACAACACTTTTTTTTATTCCTATACTGATTACTCTCCGTGCACGGAAAGCAGGTGCTACTCAGCTTTACATATTTTTCATAGGATTCCATCTTTCAAGAGAGGCAGGTCAAGTAATTTTAAAGGTACATTATATTTTATTTCAAGTCCCCCACCACTAATTACTTAACTAAACTCTTAATTGAACCAGTAATTGGCTTAATTAGGACTTTAATTGTTTTCAGCTCTTAAACAGTTGGAGATTTCAACTTACAGTTTTTCTAGATTGCTAAATCTATGTTAATGAAACTGTGGTCATCAATACCAAAACCTACGCAACCCGAACTGCATTATTTTTTGCATAACTAGAAGTCATTTATGGTTCTTTTTACACAAAATGCAAATCTTAAACACATTTTTGCAAAACACTAAATACAGGTCTCAACATTTGACACGAAATACAATTGAATGAGTCTTGTTAATCAAAATCAAAGCATTTGTTTGCAGAAGAAAGCAATCCATTCCAATTGCATTAATCTATACCTCACATGTGCAAATGCAAATTACTCAATTGTTCAATCACCCATCAGACCTTAATCATGAATAAAAGTGGCCAAAGGTGAATTCACAGTTGTTGGTGAGAAATGAAGCAGGTCAGAGAGGGAGGACGTGAAAGACAAAGACGACAACCTGGAGCCCTAAGAGGAAGGGGTGTTCTTATGTGTGGCGGTAGGATTAGACACCAAAGGTGAATCTCTCAAATGAGATACAGGCAACAATAGTTGACCATGTGATAAATCATGGATTTACGATGAGAGAAGCTGGGCAGAGGGTACAGCCTAATCTTAGCAGATCCACAGTGGCATCAATCATTCGAATCTTCAGGAATGAGAATAGGTAAGTGACCATACATCTAATTTCTGTATTCTATTACAGTAAATTTGTAAGTGCAGTTTTGCTTTCATTCAATTCCTGCATTCTTATCTGTCAACATTCAATTCATTTATAGATTTGAAAGAAAAAACCCTTCTGGTGGCTGAGGACGAATCTTTACAGCTCAACAGGAGACTGCTGTAGAGGATATGGTGGTTGCCAACAATACCATCCGTTTGAGGGAGATTAATATTTCACAATGTAAATAGTGTCAGTCTAGCAACAATTGACCGTGTCTTGAAGCGAAACCAGCTCACAATGAAGCAGGTGTAGAGCGCCTTTTGAGCGAAATAATGATTGGGTAAAGGAGATGAGGTACCAGTATGTACACGTAAGTCATTTCTGCACTCCTTACAATACTGCAATGCAAATGTACACCAATATCTTCACATTGTATGATCTGTGATACTGTTTTTCTTTCTTCAGAAAATAATGGAGCTTGGAGTATCACTCTACCTGATTTTATATATGTGGGTGAGGCTGGCTTCAATTTGAACCAAACTAAAGAAACGTGGGAGGAATGTCATTGGTCACCGAGCCACAGTTCATGTCATTGGTCACCGAGCCACAGTTGATGTCATTGGTCACCGAGCCACAGTTGATGTCATTGGTCACTGAGCCACAGTTGATGTACCCGGTCAACGAGGAGGAAATATTACCATGGGTGCTGCTATCTCCAGGAATGGTGTGTTTTCCATATCCCCACCATTGGCCCATACAACACATCACGCCTGCTTGCGTTTTTAGATACGATGTACAATAGTCTTGCACCTCTAGAAGAGAGAGGACTGGAGGGGCCACAGTTGACAAACTTTGTTGTAATATGGGACAATGTTAGCTTCCACCACTCTGCTCTTGTTAGGGAGTGGTTTGAAGCTCATCCACATCTCTCAATGGTGTGCCTCCCACCATACTCTCCATTCCTGAACCCCATAGAGGAGTTTTTCTCTGCCTGGCGATGGAAGGTGTATTGCCATCGTCCTCATGACCAAATGACACTGCTAGATGCTATGAATGCCGCTTGTCGGGCCATCACAGCAGACGCTTGTCAAGGATGGCTCCATCATGCAAGACGTCCCCCCCCCCCCCCCCCCCCTCCAGATGTATTGCGAGGGAAACTATTCGATGTGATGAGAACGTGTAGCCTGACAGAAATCAGAGGCTGGATATAGAATAAACAAATGGGTATGTTTGAGTAAAGTTACCATTTCATTATATTCCATGTTTATTTCTCTTAACTGTGTTCTTTGGTACAACTGTGTATTTATGAGTGCTATGATTTACTGTTAGCGGGTACCTCTAAAAAATGGAAGAAATGATAAACTACTTTTTTGTTGTAAAAACAATTCTCATTGTCTGTTCTTGAGCGTAAAATTTGTCTACTATCTGAGTTATTTTTGAGTTAAGTCCACTGAAAGTAAATGTATGTAGCTCTTACTGTGAAGGTAACATGTTTGTTTTTTACACAATTTGATTATCAAAAAGGATGACAAAGGCAGAGAGAGTATGCACTAAGGGTTAACATACTGTATTGATGTTTGTATTTAGCATTTATTGTACTGTTGTGAAATGACTGATAATGTGAGCTTTTCATTAGATGACAAATTGTATTGTTTTGATGTACTTATTTATTTCATTATGTGACATATATTTGGTATTTTGAGAGCATTACAGCAATTTGCAAATTAAATGTGTTATTTTGCAAACTATGTTTCAGTTTTGAGTGTTGTGTTAACTGTTTTGAGAAAGTAGCACAATGTTTCAAGAAATGTATGTAAGCGATTAGAAAAACTGTAACTCTAAAATGTAATAAATAACTTGAAAGCTGCAACTTTTGAAAGCTCCAAATTAAGCTAATGATTAGCCCAATTAAGGGCTTAGTTAAGTAACTGAGAGCTCAGTTGGAATGAAAACCAGAAGACACAGGGGTCCCCAAGGACCGAGTTGAAAACCACTACTGTAGATAAATGGCAGGTTTAGTTGTCGCCAATTTCTTATCCCGGTTTTTCTCCCCAATTTCCCAGTTTTGTATGCCCAATTATTATCTATATCCTCGGCTCACCACTCGCACCGCCCCCCTGCCGACTCGGGAAACGGTGGCTGGAACACATGTCCTCCGAAACGTGCTCCTGCCAATCTGTCATTTTTCACACTGTGGATCCACAGTGAGGCCACCAGACCTATAGTGCTGGAGGACAACACAGATCTGCCGGCTCCACTACAGAACCACAGGCGCCCTATCGGCCACAGGGGTCGCTGATGCGCGGTGAACCGTGGATTCCCATGCCGACCTAAGCCCTCCCTACCCGGGCAGTGCTAGCCCAATTGTGCGCCGCCTTCTAGGAACCCCCGGTCACGGTCGGCTGTGACATAGCCTGGATTCGAACCTGCGATCTCCAGGCTATAGGGCGCATCCTGCAGTCCACGCGGAACGCTTTTACTGGGTGCGCCACTGGGAAGCCCCTGTTTTTCTTTCTCTTTCTGAAACAGTGTTAGAGGTGCCTGCCTCTGTGCTGTGACCTTTCAACACTTGTTTGTTTTTTGAAAGGTGCAGTGCTCAGTTTTCAAAATATAAGTTATCAGTATTAACATATATTTTATGTTTCATACTTTGTCTACCTTAACACTTCTCTTACAACGTCTTGTACACTAGGTATTCAGTACATATTTTACTGAAGCAATACAGCTGCTAGAGGTACCCCCCCCTGAACCTTTGAACACAACGCTACATAAATGTTAAACAGTAGCTATGCCTGAGGAAAAAATAAACATGAACATTTCTATTTTTTAACAATGACATAAAGCTTTATGATTTTCATACAATAAGCGTATTTGCATCTATAATGTGTCTGACAGGCACAATCATTGAAGTTTACATGTTCTAAAGCTGAATGCAATTTAGTAAACATATGTCACAGATATTTTTATAGCAGTACAGCTTTAGTCTTTTTGACAGCATAAACTGTACATAATTATTTGATGGATTCACTATTTATGAACGCTGAACTATGAAAACACTTCCCCAGAAACATATCATGTCCCAGTAAACAAGTGACAGAGGAAAGATGAATTAAAATGTAGTTTTAACATCTCAAATCTATAATTTAGAAATCCTAACACTCCCTGGACATCCAACTGAGGGCACTGACAGCTGTACATCAAAGTGCAACCCAAACCTGCTATCTTTATGCTTGAAGGAAATGTAACAGATTCAGCTAATGTCTAGAACAATGAATATTATACAGGCAAAAAGAATCACTGAAGTAAAAGAATGGCTCTTTGTTAAACAAGAAATCAATATGATACAAGAGTAGGGGGCTAATAATTTGTTGTGAAATTTTCTATTTTGGTTTTATAAGCCACTAGAATTTACATGGTTTTCTATTGGGTCTAAATAAAAAAAATGTGCAAGTGTATGGGTCTACTGGATAATACTGTATGATTTAATAATTTGTAGCGGTTCAACATAATTTTATTTCAGTATTGTACACAGCTAATAAACTACAACCTAGGGAATTATGCACAGAAAAAATCAAAGTTATGCAAAATTATGCGGTATCTCCGTACAAGTATGTACAAAGCAACAAAAAAACTATTGTGTAGATGTATTGGGTTCTTCTCTCATACTGGATATCAAAATACTAGCATAAGTAAAATAAATAAATAAATAAATAAAGTAGAAAACAATGGATTTATTTATTTTTTTTAACATAAATTCCAAGATTGAAATAAAGGAACACCAGTTCTTTCAGTTTGTCTTCTGAAAGAGAACGCCTCCGATCGGACAGGACAAGATTACACAGCGAGTTGCAGCACTCAGCATCAGCTGTACTTGTTACTGCATTTATGTATCGGAAAGCTAATGTTTTCAAATTAGGAAGCCGGTCATCTGTCCGGTAGAGCACTCTGGATTGCATCGGGTTCCACCTTCACAGTGTACAAGGGCAAAGCAAACAACATCTTTGTCTCTTTTGCTGATATATTTGCAACGTGGGACCTTTGTCATGGCGTTTTCTGGCAAATTCAATCAATGTTCCCTTTATCCTCAGTGTGATCCAACATTTTTCTCTATCCTTCTCTGTTAACGGTGATATTATTTAATATTACGCACCTATGCGAGGTCATACGTTTCATGCGTAATTGCGTAATTCCTCGGGGTGTAATGAACATTAAATGTAACAGCTTCAAACAAAACAGGATTTTATAAAATAAACCATCAGTAACATAAAGCTTGTTCAGTTCATTTCCTGCATGCCCTGAGAAAAGCTAGCAAGCATTATGCAAATATATTTTGCATGATATTTAAGGCACAGTTCAAGTCTGTCAGCATATAATTTATTTTTACATCAGCTTTATTTCACAATGATCTTAAAATTAATCATCTGCATCACTATCAATGCTAAATGCTAAATGCAGCGGCGTGGGTGCTTAGTGAAAAAAAAAAAAAAAAAGGAAAACTGACCACATAACTCCCGTGCTTGCTTCTCTACACTGGCTTTCAGTAAGATAGAGTTGATTATAAGATCCTACTTTTGACTTGCAAAACACTACATGGCCTGCCATCTGATTATCTAAAAGAGCTTTTGTCCCTGTACCGGTATGCACTTCCAAAAGATTGAGACAAAAAGGGAAGGAGAAAGAGCTTTTAGATACAGTGCTCTGAGATTATGGAATAAACTACCATCTGACATTAGAGATGCAGAGTCACTTTTTTAGACTAGCATTTTATACAAAATGTTAAGTGTTCATCTCTTTATTTCTCTACTAATTTTAATTAAAGTTTTTCATGTTCATTTTTTTTTAATTGTTATTCTTCATTGTATCGTAATTTGACTTGTAAAGCGGTTTGAGATACTGTTGTATGAAAGGCGCTATATAAATAAATAAACGTACTTACTTACTATATACTGTATGTTGGAATGTTTTTTTGTTTCCACACTTTTAAATGTGATTTTACAAAACACTGTGCTGTGCAGTTTACATTAACCAATAAAATTAACTGCTTATTTATTGTACAAATTATACCTGACAAGTAAATAAATATGATAGCCTTTGTTCTTTTTACCCTGTTAAATATACTAAACAGTATGCTGATAATATATTTATACTGAAGGACAGTTACTGTGTAAAATTGCCAAAAAGAAACATCTAATTGCAAACCAAGGGAATTCTCTTACATGTATGAGTAAATTATTATTTTTTTATTGTTATTATTACTGTACTTTTTGTTCAATTCTGTTGCAGTTTCATTATTTCATATTACTAGGATGCCTGTCAATTTTGTGTTTATTTTTTGAGGGAATGGAAAAAGAGTGATATGTTCCTGAGAGGAATGTTTCTTTTGTGTCTTATCTAATCAGTGGCCTATACATCTTTTAAAGTGAAGGACTAAAGTGTTTCTGGAGCTGTGATGATGTAGAACAAACTGTTTCCATGGCAACCATGCCTCATGCCTGTGCAGTTGTGTTCATTTGCCAATCCTGATCAAAATAGACTCACCAGGTTTGCAATTCAAATCACTAGGCCCCGGAGAGTGGTCTCCAAAGGATTTTTTCCCCTGACTTGTTGTTTAACTCTTTCAAAGTCAGGACAAAAATTGCATTTTTAATGCAGGGCACAGTATAACGCTAAGGATTAATTTCTTGAATTCTTAATTAATTGGTTGAAATCTGTGTTAAAACACTACAAAAATTTACAGAGAAGCTGAATTACAAAAAAATTAGTCCCATCAGCTTCCAGCACTAGCGGTCTTCCATCAGACAATAAAAGTCTGCTATGGCATAAGTGCATCAGCTGGGATTCAAATGAATACATTCCAGCTAAGTCAGTGTCAGCTCTGCTTTCTTGAAAGTAGGACTACTATAGGCTTAGAATATGGTCTTCAACACAACCTATCTTTGCTGTTTCAACAACAATGGCGAGGGATGTGTAATTCCAAATATGGTCAACTACGACGACAGCAGACAACCCTACTACTACAACAACACTACTGCATTCATTTAACAAACAACTAGAATACATTTAACAAGGTTAAGGGCATTTGTTTGATCACATTGCATTTTGGGATACAACTCTAAACTGCAGGATTCAGATAACCAAGTTTAAAGACAGACGGATTTCTTTAGCTTAACCGCTTTCTAGAAGGGTTGTAGGAACTAATTTATAAGTGATTGTGAAATTATTTGGTGATCTGTGGGCAGAACTCTTCATCACATCTTAATAAACATAGCAAAGAAGCATACAGTAAGTGGGATGCAGATATATTTTCAACAGCAACACCAAAAACCAAAGAGCTCAACAGAAAGAAAGCCATTCCAGGTGCCTCCACTTACATGAAGTTCCCTATGCTTACAAATTAAATCAAACCAGAAGAAAAGATAGTAGCTGGTTTCAAACCATGGTTGCTGGGCCAAACAAGTAACTGGTGATTCTCTTAAATTCCAATAGAATCCAGTAATGTGTATTAAAAAGTTAGAAAGACTAAATGACATCACTGGATTATTATCACTTCAGTCCATCTTCATATCAGAGAATTATCAAGGATTGAGGAGAGTTAATCACTCATTTCAACCTAAAAGAAATGTTACACCCTGCACCATCCTCTGTAATCAGAATGATAATTTATGGCAGAGCTGACTGGTGATATCTGACTGATATCATGTTATGAAATTGTTTGGTGATAACTGACCTTAAACATTTCAAATTTGGATAAACAAATCTTTACAAATAGTTGTATGGTTAAACTGAACTTGCTGTACATTAGACTACCCTCATTTTATAAATATAATGTGCACCCTGTGGATTGTGCCCATGACTGACCAGACACCTTTAACATCCCTTGTATAATGCGCACCCCTTGTTTAACGTGTCCCTTGTATAACACATTCCTCTCATACAATGTGCTTCTCTCTTGAAATGTCTTCCTCTGGTATGCTAAAAGTAGAGGTGTTAAGCAAAGAATACTTATTAGGATCAATCATTCTTTAAACTGTGTTTTATAAGTGCTATATTATCAATGTCTCTATTCAGCATAAACTTTTTTTTCTCAAACAAAAAAGCTTGATTGATGCTTTATTGCTATTTTATGTTTCTATATTTTGTACTGTACTGGCATGTTTACTGAATTGCTATTCACAAAAATATGTATTGTCAGTGTTGATGCCAAGCATTTTCACATTTGCAGCTCTGTGCGCAGTAGGTAAATTAATATCATGCTCTTCTTGCAGGGGGAAGCTCTTGTAGTTACTGCACACGTTGCTTCATTAGGAAAGTAAAAAAGGGAGATTTGTGTATCTACTTTTAAAAACCACAACCAGCATTTTCATGTACTGTATATAGTCCCTTTATTCTGCTTATTAGGCCTATGTATTTAGATAAAAGGTAATAGGGATATGTTGTTTTGTCAAATGGTTATTTCAAGTTGTAATGTACATTATATGCAATGCTGAATTGCATTTTTTCCAATGCTGTCTCCAATTTGTAAATTTGGGATTCAAATATGTATCTTTTTTTTGCACAGGCAACCATTACTGTATGTGTTCATATTCAAAATTGATTTTTCTTATTAGAAGTAAAATAAGTCATTCTTATCTCCTTGAGTGCTCATAACAACACATCTTCTGTAGCCAGTCACAGGACGATGATAGGTCTCTTCCTTTTCACTGCTCTACTGACTTCCTCTAAATAATAATGAACAGTCAGTATACAGGGTATATCTGGACAGAGTGGATATTATGTGTTGAGTTTTTTTATGTGTTCAAATACTGTAGTTTATCTTAAGTACAGCATTATATTTTACAATACCTGTAAACCAACATATAGTATAATCTAGCACATTTTACCGGGCCCAAGCGCTGCGGATTTGACAGGTTTTACTGTATCTGGAATGTGTCTTTAACACAGTGAAAGTGTTACTAAAATGTTGTCATGTTGCCAAATAAGTGAATGCAAAACTGTGCCGTCACATGTAACTCCATCAATTTCAATTCTATATCAAGACTTTTTACGGTAAATAGGATAACAAAGCACAGGAGGGAAAATTAGGTTAAATTTGGGAGGGGGAGCGGAAACAACAACAGATTCAAAAGCAGTGGCAAAATAAGGCTTTGCGAAGCATCTCTTTATGATGTCTTCCTTCATTTTCTATCATTGTTGCTATAAAATTGTATGGATTCTAATGTAAGCATACACAAAAAAAGATTCACCTAAAAGTCCACCAAGGTCATAGGCAGCTTTCATTTGTCTTCACCAAAGCCTAGTTCCTCCACTGCTCAAAGGAACTACCTAACTACTACATCTAAAACAGGGCCTCTGGCTAGATTTTACCTGACGTCATTCTCCGAGAATCTCCTTTGCAAATCCTCTTTCTTTCTCTGTCTTTTATCTTTCCCTTCCTCTTGCGCCTCTTCCTCAGCTTGGCCTTTGTCATTCTCTCCTGCTTCTTTTTCCTCCTCCTTCTCACAGTTCTCAGGCTCCTCTTGCCCTTCCACTTTCACCCCTCCCCCCTCCCCCTCCTCCTCCTCCTCCTGCTCCGGCACAAGTTCTTCCAAAAGTTCTTCCCCATCCCTCCCACCTTCCTTTTTGTCTTCTAATGCTTTTGACCGTCTGAACAAACATAAATTGAAGCATGCAAAACAGAAAGAAAAAAATATATATATACAGCATGAATAAAATAACAACAAAAAAGAAAAACAGTTAGGACATCGACACAAATAAACAAGTTGGAAAAGAAAAGAGCCGAACATAATGAAATATGGGCATTTAAAATGGTGGAAAATATAATAATGAATAACACAAAGAACACACATGGACAATGTTATACATGCAAGTATTACTGCAACATACAAATGAACGGTTACAAATGTAGTATTTGTAGGATGTGTGCGGAATAATGCAATATATGTGTCTCAATTGAACCTACATAAATGCATTAGGGAATGCAAACTATTGCTAGGCATGGGCAAACCTCATCACGCTAAAGTAAAGTTCAGAGCTTTGGTTCAGTTCTCTCAAGTACCATTTTAAGCAGAGCCAAACCTGAACTCACTGAAGTGTAAGAAATGACATGGCTGGAGAAGGCATTTCTTTTCTGGCAAGGGACCCAGATCAAACTTTAAGATGAAAAAAATGTGAACTGGGCTGCTTTGATCTGAACTTCAGAAGGTTCAGAACCCACAACTAGATTTGCTCATTCCTAGCAAGTCTACTGTGTTTTCAACTTTTTCCCCAAACCTGCTTGTCAAGTGCCCCACCTGATCTTCTTGTTTCCTCTAGGCCGCTCGGACTGGACAGACATGTAGCTTGTGCTGCTGAACCGAGAAGCACTACTGGTCCTCGACACAGCGGACACGTCGCTCACGTCACTGTCCGAAGACTTAGTGGACATGTTATCAGAGCCTCTATGTGGATCCCGACCTGACCGATGCTGCAAGGTGAGATAAAAAACAAACAAAAAAACAGACATTAGGTGGTTCACCAGTTATTGAGCTTTCAAGAAAATTAAATGTCACACATTCGGTCAAATATTTCTGTTGTTTTGGTTTGAAGAGATTTTAGGATACAATGGGCATTCTACTCCAGTCTTTATTTAATATGAGTTTATTAAAATAAATGTATGAGTTACAAAATGAGACACAAACAACTTGAGAGTGTTAAGAGACCTTGAATTGCATTACCTAGTTTGGTGCTTCTTTCTGCTCTCAAAACAAATTTAAAAAAAGCATTGCGTTCTTATCAATGCATCTTATATTCTCTGAAAATATGGGTATATATTTTTCAAATCTAAAATGTTTTCCCTGTGTATGTGCATTGTTGGAATAAAAATTAATTATAAACAATGTACCGTGTTTACTCGAATTTAACTCGCTCCTGAATTCAAGTCGCATCCCCAAATACGGACAAATTACTGTACATTAAAGCATCAGAGTACATCACCTAGTATATTACAAATGCAAAATGGGAAAAGAAAATATGTACAGCACAGTACTTTCAGTATTGAACAACAGTCATTGAAGTTTATAGTAGCTGGGAAAGGGTAAATTACCTTGAACTTTATTTCAGTCTGCTTTATTGTCTTCATTTGTTTAATTTGGCCAACGTGACTCTGACACGTTCGCAAGCAAAATTAATGCAAGACAGAAATGTGTAGTTTATTTGAGGTTTGAGTTAGGACTTTGGAGTTTACACTAGTGGGGTTCCCGTAGTTAAACCAGGCACAGACCATAATAACAGTGAGTAAGTTAGAGAATCAGAGAGCGATGGAGAATCCGCCATTAAGCAGTACATACCTTAGTGTTCCTGTTTCTTGTGCTCCTCCAGATAGAGAAAGAAAGATATATAAATAAATGATTGTTCATTTTGAAGCCGGACCCGCGTTGATCATTTCAACAAGTACTATACTGGTAATATTATAGTATTACATAGCCTTTCAATTGCGTCTCCATCTTCTGACACATCTCAGATGCAGTAGATTTCTCTTTTCTTCAGCAAACACATTACTTTTCTTTTAAAAGCTGCATTAAAAAAATGTTCATGAAGTTCGTAGGTACTGTACCGAGAGTAATTACTGTAGTGGGCAGTACTGTGTACAGTTGGTCTTGTTCAAGCGCCCCAGAATAATTGACATGCGCAAATGTAAATTGGTACCCTAACTAAAAACCTCGAATCCAAGTCGCTCCCCCCAAATTTGAACTTTTACTTTGTCCACAAAAGTGCAACTTAAATTCGAGTAAATACGGTAACTACCGTATTCCTTTGAATTTAAGACACACATATCCCACCCTCAATTTGAGGAAAAAATAAAACATCAAATAAAGATGCATTTACAAAGATACAACCTCAATTACGCATTGTGGCAAAGTGCCCCCCTGTGTGTGTTATATGTTACGTGTTGTGTGTAAATGTTGGTGTATAGGCATTGGTACACGGGATATAAGCGGTCTGTGTTTCACGTGTGTGTAAATTGTATATTTGTATTTAGGCACGGGGATGGCACATCACATCACGTGCAAGTAAAAAGTAATATGTGAGCACGGGGAACTGCACTTTAATTAATTCACGTGCAGTTGTACCGAGATTCCAATTGAATGATTGACTAGCAATCGAATCTCGGTACAACTGCATAAAAGCTGCATGTTTTCACTCACTGGGGGTTGGTGTTCGGTGAGTGGAGAACGGGATTGGAGCGGAGGTAAATGTTAATGAAAAGAGTAAGAATTAGTAGTTGTTTTCACTCACCGTGTTTGTCTGTTTGTCTGTCCGTGCACCGTTTGTTTAGTGGTAGTCCGTTTTGTTTATATGTTTCTTTTGGCTACAAGTGCCGTGTCCAGTGTTTTTGTCTGTTCCAACCTTTTATTTTCTGTGCTGTTAATTATTAAATGCTGAGCGCGATCACGCGCTCAGCTTAAACAAACCACATCTCTCTGTTTATTTACTTCCTGCTTCTGGTCGGACACCACCCACTCCGGCCGTCTTTGTGACACGCATATAAAAAAAAAACACGTATGGAGGCAGTTTGCGGCCGCCTCCTGTCACAGAGGGCATTACAGTTATGCGCTGCTTCTCATTTCCAGTCGAGATTACTCTCACCTGTTTTTCCACCTTTTTTGTGAACTGTGGTATTGCTTGGCATGTCAAAGAATACGGGGGTCTGATCAGCATATCCGATCCGTCCAACCTGGTACTGTTTATTGGAACTAAGCCTAATAATGAAACACTGATATTGTAAAAGCTTCTCTTCGAATTCCTCAAGAAGCTAATGCCGCTTTTTTGAAAATGGCTGCCTGTATGTATGACAGAGACAGAATGATTCTTGGTGATAAATCTCCCTCCCGACCTGTGAGGGCGCTGTGTAAAGGGAATAGAGTGCCCTGGACTGGATGGCCAAACAATTCGTTACCAGGGTTAGGTGGAAGTCAGCCATCTAGAAAGGGGGTGGAGCTACGGTACACTAAATCATCGACCCGGAAGGGAAACAATGTGGCAGCCGCAGATTGGAGGAGCGATTGCAATCGTTAACCAAGGGGTCATGATTGACGGCATACAAGGGGACGTAGCGAGGTTTGTTTGTTGTTATTAGACGGCTAACATGATCCGGAGCTGTCACTAAAGGTCATCACCAAACCCGGACAACACTGCACTTGTGTCACGATTAACTGCATTTGCACCACAAGCACTATAGCACTCAATGTGGACTTGTGATCGTGTTTGTGTTAACTGTGGGGGTTAAATACTGGGACTATTATTTTGGGGTGTAGGGAGAATGAATCAACAAATTATTTTTGATCAAAAATACTTTATATGCATAACAGAAATACTGTTAATACAATCGTATAAACATTGGATACAAGCAAGCAAAGACGCGCAGGTCACAGCATGAACCAATGTATATGCTTGTATCACAACACAGACGTCATGTGGAGTCAATTCAAGGAAGTGACTGACGATTCAAACAAAAACTTTACATTAAATACTATGAATATTAGCATTTCCACCCCCATTTCTTCCAATCAGTATGGATCCACCCTACTATCACACACCTTCAACACATCTGGTAAGGGGAGGGAAACTTGCTCAAATCTATAACATTCTATAGTGCGTCACATTTAAGCATTTTACAGACTGTTTTAACCTAATCTGTTCTTTGTTTGTGGTGTTCTGTTTTCACACTGTGTCCACACTCCTTGATTAGACACCTGCTGACTTTGGCTATCTGACCAGATGCCAAGATACGAGAGACTGCAAATGTCTTGCTTAGCTAGTTATACATGCTTTAAGCTATATCAAAATATGAAAATAACATATAAGTAAAGAAACGTATAATCAAATACATAATTAATACTTTATGCTGAATGTCATCTCCTACAGGGGCCAACCCGTGGATTAAACAGAGCAATACGCAAACCATTATTGTTTACTGTTTTGTCATCAGACTTTGGATTACAAAAATAAACCTGTGTATTGTTTTAATTATTTTTTTTACATTTTGACCACTTTTTTAAACCTTCTTATGTTATGTTACTTGTTTTTTCATTTCTAAATTAAAAGAAACGAGAGCCATTGGCAAACTCAGACCACAACATGGTCTCATTTGAAGTATTTTTTAAAACCCCAAAAGTAATGACTAAAGCTAAGGTTTACAATTTTAGAAAAGCAAACTATGAGGGTATGAAACAGAGACTAACAGAAGTAGATTGGAGTAAAATAGAGAAAACATCCACAGAAAAAGGATGGCTGTTTTTTAAAAATGTAGTACTAGATGTGCAAAACAATTACATCCCAAAAGTAGTCAAGTCTAAATCTAAAACAAAATGGCCAAAATGGTTTAACAGATCAATTAAAAAAAATATTCAGCAAAAAAGGCACTTTGCAGAGTGTTTAAAAGGGACCAAAAACAAAGTACACAGAAAGAGTACTTGGAACTGCAAACACAAGTAAAAAAGGAAGTTAGAAAAGCCAAGAGAGAGATAGAAATCAATATTGCTAAGGGGGCTAAAACCAATTCCAAAATGTTTTCCCAATATTATAACAGCAAGAGAACATTCAAAGAGGAGGTTAAATGTCTAAGAGACACAAATGGCAAAATCATAGATGAAGAAAAAAAAATAGCAAATATATTAAATGATTACTTTTCACAGGTTTTTACAAAGGAGGACACGGACAACATGCCCCACATGTCGACCTGTTCCTATCCAGTTTTAAAAAACTTTAGCATAACAGAGGCAGAAGTGTTAAAGGGACTAGGAGCTCTTAAAAATAAACAAATCCCCTGGTCCGGATGAGATCCTCCCAATAGTACTCAAAGAAATGAAAGAAGTTATTTACAAACCGCTAACCAAGATCATGCAACAGTCTCTTGACACAGGGGTTGTACCGACAGACTGGAAAATTGCAAACGTAATATCGATCCACAAAAAGGGAGAACAAACCGAACCAGGTAACTACAGACCAATAAGCCTGACTTCTATTTTATGTAAACTTATGGAAACTATAATAAGATCTAAAGTGGAAAATTACCTATATGGTAACAATATCCTGGGAGACAGTCAGCATGGTTTTAGGAAAGGGAGATCGTGTCTAACTAACCTGCTTGACTTTTTTGAGGATGCAACATTGACAATGGATAATTGCAAAGCATACATCATGGTTTATTTAGATTTCCAGAAAGCTTTTGACAAAGTCCCGCATAAAAGATTAATTCTCAAACTGAACGCAGTAGGGATTCAAGGAAATGCATGCACATGGATTAGGGAGTGGTTAACATGTAGAAAACAGAAAGTACTGATTAAAGGAGAAACCTCAAAATGGAGCGAGGTAACCAGTGGTGTACCACAGGGATCAGTATTAGGTCCTCTGCTATTCCTAATCTACATTAATGATTTAGATTCTGGTATAGTAAGCAAACTTGTTAAATTTGCAGACAACACAAAAATAGGAGTGGCAAACACAGCTGCAGCAGCAAAGGTCATTCGAAATGATCTAGACAGCATTCAGAACTGGGCAGACACATGGCAAATGACATTTAATAGAGAAAAGTGTAAAGTATTGCATGCAGGCAATAAAAATGTGCATTATAAATATCAAATGGGAGATACTGAAATTGAAGAAGGGAACTATGAAAAAGACCTAGGAGTTTATGTTGACTCAGAAATGTCTTCATCTAGACAATGTGAGGAAGCTATAAAAAAGGCCATCAAGATGCTCGGATATATTGTGAGAAGTGTTGAATTTAAATCAAGGGAAGTAATGTTAAAACTTTACAATGCATTAGTAAGACCTCACCTAGAATATTGTGTTCAGTTCTGGTCACCTCGTTACAAAAAGGATATTGCTGCTCTAGAAAGAGTGCAAAGAAGAGCAACCAGAATTATCCTGGGTTTAAAAGGCATGTCGTATGCAGCCAGGCTAAAAGAATTGAATCTATTCAGTCTTAAACAAAGAAGACTACGCGGCGATCAGATTCAAACATTCAAAATCCTAAAAGGTATAGACAATGTCGACCCAGGGGACTTTTTCGACCTGAAAAAAGAAACAAGGACCAGGGGTCACAAATGGAGATTAGATAAAGGGGCATTCAGAACAGAAAATAGGAGGTACTTTACACAGAGAATTGTGAGGGTCTGGAACAAACCCCCCAGTAATGTTGTTGAAGCTGACACCCTGGGATCCTTCAAGAAGCTGCTTGATGAGATTCTGGGATCAATAAGCTTCTAACAACCAAACAAGCAAGATGGGCTGAATGTCCTCCTCTCGTTTGTAAACTTTCTTATGTTCTTATGTTCTAAACATCATTTGAAAATACTGTATCCCAATTAAACAAAGTGACATCCCAATTAAACAACATAAATAGCATTGGGAAGAACCATCTCCCAGTTGTGTCCCATTTAAGCGAACATCTCGATTATCAGTATGCCGATTAGGCAGCACTGACTGTATATAAGGAAGTCAAAATCCATTGTGAAACAAAACACTGGAACAAATACCAAACAAACATTTACCCTTATGCTGAGCATTCGCCTTCAGTAAAGGTTCTTAAACCACAGTACACAAACAATTACACTCACCTAACTCCCTTCGCCCACATAAATGATTTTCTTCCTTATATACAGGTGGCCACTCCCCAATTAGCACTTAATTACCTAATTGATTGTTGGCAGGGACAGATTTAACCCCATCCCTGCCAACCCTACACTTATATAAGCAGGGCTTTTGCTCTGCCACAAGTTTATAGAGAGGGTCTTGTTTTGCCATCTTAAAGAGCAATAAACACAGCACTCCGTGGATTATTCTGCTTATATAACAAGAAATTAAAATAAAAGTATGTTAAAACATGAATTAAACAACCAAATTCAGAGAACTAATTTCCTTTGATCAAGCTCAGCATCTAATTAGCAATGCAGCAAAATATGAAACTGATTCACCCAGTTTCTTAGTTTTGAATGAGTGCACGTTAGCTCCAGTAAAATAAAAAATAAATAAATTACAAAAAAAGGTTTTCAACGCTTTGAACATAAATAGGCCTAACTTAAAATATTGCAATGTACAGGTTAGCCAACCCCTTGTGACTTATGTTATAATCTTTTGGGAAGCAAATGTCCCCAGTGCAATAAAATACAGTGTGAAGGATTATTGCACAGTCAAACGTGACTGCAAGATTAAAGTGCATTGAAAGAAAATGTATTTTGCGCATTAGTTAGTTCATGTCCGGAATTCTGAACTTCATCTAAAGACCATAAATCATGTTCAAATAAGTAATTAACACAATTAACCTTGTATTGTAACACTTGAAATGTTTTTGCTTACGATTGTAAGTCGCCCTGGATAAGGGCGTCTGCTAAGAAATAAATAATAATAATAATAATAATAATTTCGTACTAGCAGTAACATATATCATAACGCTTACCTGAAGCATACACTATTTTATTCACTCTCGATGGAAGCACAGTACTACAAAGGAATGCAACCAAGGAAAATGAAAATAAAACAATAATAAAAAAAAACACATACAAATAACATGGGTCAAAAATATTATCATCACAATACTGCACAAAACCAACTTGAGACCTATAATATTGTGTGATAATATATTCTGATCCATATATTATTCTGTTTTTTTTCTGTCCTATGAAATGAGTTGGAGATTAAAAATGTATCTCTGGTAGCAGCAAGCTATTATAAACAGACTTTTAATTGAATTGGAAAATGTTCCTAGCTACCAGAACACAACGAGTAACAAAATCTGTACAAAGCAATTAAAGAAAAGAAAAGAAAGTTTTAAACACAGGATGGTATCTTGCCATGTTATGTATTTTGACAGAGAACAGCAAGCTCAAGGGGGAAACAGAGTGCCTCCAAAGAAACATAACAAGTACCAAAGTACATGGCTAGTTTCTGGTGGGCCCAATTATACTTGGATATCTTGGAACATCTGTAACTTTTCTTAATACAGACTTCCTTTTTATTCTGTTCATGTCCTGGCAATTTCATTTCACCTGCTTTCTAACATTTCACAGAGCTATTTTTTCTACAAAACAAGTACTTACTGGTGAGTATTTGTGCAGCATTGCTTATAGATTTGATATTCAGATGCTGTTTTCCTGACTGTTTAAACCAAAGACCACACACTGCAGGGAATTTTATTAACATGCATCAAAACTTCAAATTCACATTTAAGTTAAATCAGATCTAGCATATTCTTTTAGAAGAATGAAATCAAAACTCACAATGTTGCTTCCCTGTTCTAATTGGCTACTCAAATTTCTGGGCAACACAAATCAGAATTATACTAAATACAGAATTACTGTTGTAACATTCTATAGAAGATATATTTCATGTTATATTTTCTCAAGTTCAGTTATTGTGTAGCATATTTTTTCAAGATCAGTTATTGTGTAGAACAGTATTTCAATTGATGTAAATTTTATATCAAGAGATAATCCATGCATTATCAGCAATGGTCTTTCAACAAGCCAGATTAGACAACATCTGTTTGCAAAAAGTAGAAGATGTTAATGCTTTTGCCCTTAAAGTGGTTGTTGCAAAATATTTACCTAGTGTTCTATAGATCTCAGATGGGCAGTTTTGAAAGAAACACGTTAAAGTAAATATGTATTTCAGCCAGAAGATACTTCTGATGTGAAATGATTGAGGAAGTGCAAGCGCAATAGATTTCCTGAGAGAACAGCACGAAAAATGAGAACTTTCTTCAGCCTAGTGCAGTACCAGATATGGGTCATTCCATGTCAACTCAACCAAAACCCAGGAAGAGTCCCACCTCAAGATTTAGATTTTGCTTCTATTTTGTGTAGTGGAAGATACAGATCAGGAATGAAACCAGGCCAAACATTTAAGCTCAATGATGAATATTTACTAAGATGCACCCCCTTTAGTGTGGGGGGGTCAAACTTGAAATGCATTTCAAAATTGAAAAATTATTCAATTGTCAAATTCCTGAGTGATTTTTCTTTAAAATTTCAAGTGCTTGTTCCTTCTAAAGTAGTAAAGATATCACTTTCAAATTGCTTATGCTTGTTCATAACGTAGTTGGCTTTCTGTATGCAGCTCTGCAACTGTCTACTTATGTTACGGTCTAATTTAATGACCCAACAAAATAGCTTCGGGAGGAAAACGTTAAAATTGGCCACATCTTTGAAGGGTTGAAACGCCTTATGGGACATGAGCTACCAAACTGAGCTTCGCTGGGCTTATATATGAGGATTTGAAGGATTTGTGATAAAAACATTGATTTGGTAATCTGTCTCCTTCATAGTTTAATACATGTACAAACATGAACAAAACGTATCCGTGTTGTTTTGCATTATATTGTACAATATTAGCAAATAGTCTGAGTTTAAACCAAGAGAAACTATGAAACAAATGTGTTATCTTTATATGACAGTGTTTTTCAAAAATTGATTCTTGCAAAGTTCTGAAACAAGCATTCTATCTCTGCCAGTGTTCCATCATCAAACTGATACTGCCTTCCACTGGAGGTAGTGGATGGTACAGGCAGAACACATAGAATAGGAATTTGGCTTGTCGGCAGAGTAGCATTTCTTTGCCACTAGTCATGGAAAATCACCCTGTAATGGAATTGGTGGAACAGTGAAGCGCTTGGCAGCTAGGGCTAGCCAGCAAGGTGTTACGACAAATCATATTCTGACCCCACTACAGCTCTGCCTGTTTTCCAGTTCGTCTCTATATCCGAATGCTGCACCATATTAGCAGTGTTACAAGTGGTGTCTGTTTCAGGCAGAGCGCCCTGGTCGCTAAGGTGACACAGCTGAGAATTCTTCCTCTGACATCCCTTCTGGTGTTGTCAGAGTTTCAGTTTCGGTTGTATTTTCATCAGCACTCTCCTCCTCAACTACAGAAACCCCAGCTTTTTTGAAGCAACGTTGCATTGTTTGCTGACTCACAGAGTTCCAAGCATGCTTTAGAAAGCGCACAGTATCTAATAGACATTTTATTTAGACTGAATTTTCGTGCTGATGCTCATCACTTTTCTCTTTCCAGCCATGTTTGCTGTTGCAGTCAGTGCTGTTTTTTCAAACCCGATACTGCGTACAGGGATTAAATAGCCAAGGTACAGTACAGGGGTAATCGCTCAGTAACGAAGTGCAAACAGCTGATTGATCGATCTGTCAAGCTTTTACTACAATAAAGTGCTGCCTTTTGTGATTTGAAATATATGTGAATGGCAAGGTAACAAAGTGAAAACAGCTGATTGGTGGATAAGGAAGAACGATTACTGCAGTATAAGCAGTGTGTTTGTTATTTAAATCTATGTGAATGGCACATAACGAGATCCAAACAGCTGAGTGTGCCCAAAATATAAGCCCGTCTTAACATGGAATAAATGGCAAATGGCAAACACTATTTGTCCGAAATAAACGGCTGCCCAAGATAACCCTGTACGGTGTAAGTGGTGGATACTGTAAATGATTAATGATTATTTAGACTCCAGCCACCGGGATATAAAAAGAGTGATCACAGGTGTTAGTGTAGAATTAATGGTGGGATTTAATGTTGGTGTTAGTTGTGAAGGTTTTTGCAGTGCTGTGTAAATGAATACAAATCTTAATCATTGGTGTGTAGGGGAGTTTTCTGAAGCCGTGTTTAGTATGTGAAAGTGGTGTCTACAACCGCGGTATATATATATATATATATATATATATATATATATATATATATATATATATATAGTTAAACTGTTTGTTTTGGCTCTTGTGCCTATTTGTTTTGTGTTTTGATTATTATTTTATTATTAAAGTGCACAGCAGCGTGTTAAACCTGCAGCTTCTGTGTTCTGAGTCTCTTTTCCTGCCAGTAACATATTGGGCTGTGACACTACCCTACCACAGAGACAGATTACCCAGTCAATGTTTTTATCACAAAGCCTTCAAACCCTCATCTACAAGCCAACCAAAGCTCAGTTTGGTAGCTCATGTCCTACAAGGTGTTTCAGCCCTTCAAAGATGTGGTCAATTTTAACATTTTCTTCCTGAAGCAATTTTGTGCGGTCATTAAATCAAATAGTAACATATGTAGACAGTAGCAGAGGTGCATACATAAAGCCAATTACAGTATGAACAAGCATAATCAATTTGAAAGTGATATCTTTACTACTTTAGAAGGAACAAGCACTATAATTTCTTAAAAAACCAATCAGAAATTTGACTACTGAACAATTTTTCAATTTTGAGGCCCCCAGCATCACAATAATACCAAAGCTCTGATAATTATTTTGTAAGAATTCTACAGAAGCCCTAACTGTCTATCTGTACAAAAGTATTCATAGGGCTACTGACATAATACAATAGGTAGGTCCTCAAAATCACTCCGAAACGAGACACATTTCAAGTTAGCAACAATGTATTTTTAAAATAATCTCCCCGAGGGAAAACAACAACTTATTTAGAGTTAATGTATAATAGCATTAAGATCCCGTCCATGTTAAAATACCATTTAAAACATAGAAGAACTGGGTGAAAGGGGGGTCATCACTTGCCTTTGATTGACAGTCCTGTTCCAGCCTGGAGTCCGATCCTGCCACCTGTTTGTATTTGTTCATTTTCAGTTTCATTTGGCGAGTTTTCTCCTCCACATCCATAGCACCTGCAGACAGAGAAGATTACCAGTTAGGCTCAGTCACTTCTCCCTAATATAATTTTTTCTTGTGTAGTGGAAGTCCTGGATGATGAGGGCTGAGTGGTGTGGAGTGGCGGTAATGATAAGGATGGTGGGCAATAGATCAGAGCAATCTGCAAGTCCATCTGGACTAATGATCTTTTCTTTTAAAATGTCCTCATTAACATACTCCTATAGTGCCTTGCATAAGTATTCACCCCCCTTGGAATTTTTCCACATTTTGTAGTGTTACAACCTGGAATTAAAATGGATTTAATTGGGATTTTTACCATTTGATTTACACAACATACTTAACACTTTGAAGGTGCAAAATATTTTTTATTGTGACACAAAAGTTAATTAAACAAAAAAAAGACATTTGTTTGTTGCATTTATTCACCCCCCTGAGTCAATACTTGGTAGAAGCACCTTTGGCAGCAATTACAGCTGTGAGTCTTTTTGGGTAAGTCTCTACCAGCTTTGCACATCTGGATCCTGCAATTTTTGCCCATTCTTCTTGGCAAAATTGCTCAAGCTCTGTCAAGTTGGATGGGGACCGTTGGTGAACAGCAATTTTCAAGTCTTGCCACAGATTCTCAATCGGATTGAGGTCTGGGCTTTGACTGGGCCATTCTAAGACATTCATGTTCTTGTTTTTAAACCACTCCAGTGTAGCTTTGGCTGTGTGTTTAGGGTCATTGTCCTGCTGGAAGGTGAACCCAGCTCTCTTGCAGACTGAAACAGGTTTTCCTCTAGAATTTCCCTGTATTTGGCTCCATCCATCTTGCCTTCAATCCTGACCAGTTTCCCAGTCCCTGCCGATGAAAAGCATCCCCATAACATGATGCTGCCACCACCATGCTTTACTAATTATGTGACTTCTGAAGGCAATTGGTTGCACCAGAGCTTATTTAGGGGTGTCACAGCAATCAAGAATTTTCAGTTTTTTATTTGTAAATAATTTTGAAAAATATGTCGATTTTTTTCCCCACTTCAGCATTATGGACTATTTTGTGTAGATCAGTGACAAACAATCCTAATTAAATCCATTTTAATTCCAGGTTGTAACACTACAAAATGTGGAAAAGTCCAAGGGGGGGTGAATACTTATGTAAGGCACTGTATGAGGTTCACTGAGCACAACACCCAATTAACAGTGCCAAAGCAACCCAATTCAGTAGGATTCAGGTTACCATGGATATTTACTGTTTCTTAACTAGTCTCCTAATTGTTAGCACTTATCAGAACCCCCTCCCCATTAACAATAAGAAGCCTGTAAGATATTGTGCACATGCTTGTCAACCTTTTCACCCTTGATTAGCATCAGCTCTAGTTTTATTCGCCCCACATCTCCAGGGCAATTGACAACTAGTACCATATGCTCAAGAGCCAGAAGAGTTCAACTGGGCTGTAGAAGTTCTCAGCTTGAATTTCATACTTAATAGGTTATATTTATATCTCGACATTAGGGAGAACTGTTTATAATAGCTTTTCTCAATGATTTCAATTGCAAAATGCCACATCTCATTAACCTACTAACTTAAAAAACCTCTTTCAATGCTTTTGAAGTGTGATTATGATGTTTTATAAATCTCCTGATAACCTTTACTTGACAGTCAATAAAGATTATATTTATCTCTTTCAGTCAGCGCTGTCCAATACTGAGCCTCAAAGCCTCTCTTATACTCAAGTATAAAAGCTAACTGTCTACATTTTGTCCTTTTCATCAGAAGTTCAACTTAAATAACTCAAGACATTTAATTGGCCAGTGTTTACGGTTATATCATGTAATAATAGAAATAATTACAAATATTTAACTTTCTAAAAAATAATAATTAGAAAATGGGATTTAGCTCTCAACTAAAATACTATTGTCAACATTTTAGATGAACCATTATTATGAATAGGAAAAGGGATATTATAATCACAGTATGTTACTGTTTGTGAAAAGGCAGCCTAGAAAATCTACTTTTGTTTGTTGTAGTCATACTTTCTGATTGTGGGACAAGAAGCTTCAAATAACCATGACAACTAAGAAATACCGCAATTTAACTAAACTAAACTGAACTAAAATCTTTTCGTAAAATCAATTATATTATAAACAATTATACTATGAAATATTACAAATGAAAAGGCACATACTGTATCTGACTAACACATCTAAAAATGTGAAAAATTGTGGAGGTGGAATTAGTTAAGTCTTTTTATACACCGGTACACAGTACATGTACAATTTACTGTCAGCATAACCTAACTGTGAACTAACCACTATTGTGAATTACTGTATCATGAAATACCAGCTAATATTTGAAAGTCTAGAAACGTCTTAAGAAAAAGGTTACAGCTGCCCTACCTGCATCCCCATTCTCTGGCTCTGCTTCATTCCCCTCTACATTTTTTAAAAGATGGCAGTGACAAGGAAACACAAAAATGACAAAAACACAACCAATGAAATAAAACATTAAAATGAAAACACAAACAAACACAAAATGCATTAACCAAAAATACACGAGAGGCAGAAAAAGAACAGAAAACCATTTTTTTTTTGGTCAGATCTACTCAGTTTTCTTTCCCTCTGTTTAGTCTACTTTGGCCCCTTTAGTAACTCTTTAGTAATACGCTGTTTTCTTTCATTCTGAAATAAATGCTGGTAACAATATCTGAGACTACATTATTTTAATTTAGGAAAGGCTTAACAAATGAGGAAAAGTCGAATGCAATGTATAAAAGTTCAAGTTCCACATGTGAGGGGATCACTACCATTTGCGACCCGCCCACCCACACTTTTTATGTCATGGTTTTTATTGGATAGAACGAAAAAAGGTCACATAAAAATGCATGCAAATACGCATTAGCTATGTTATTTGATTGACATGGTCAAATTAAATTAACAATTACTGTACTGAACTTTTATACCTAATTATAACAAAGGAAACATCCTACAGCATATTGCATTACTCTGAAAGCAGATGCATATCTACAGTGTAGGCTGCACCATGTCTGCAAAATAAAAACTTATAACCAGCAATATTTCCAATTGGGATATGGAGTTTTTCCAACGACACCCCTCATATCTTGCAACCAGAATTAGTTAATTTAGTAAACCTTACTTTGAATGCCAATAGTTTTCCTATATTTTTCTCAAACCTTTTCTTTGGCAACTAATAACAAGAAATTATTTAACAAAAACAAAAAACAAAAAACAATAGCTTCCTATGAGAATTTAACTTGTACTGTATCTTGTGTGGCTCTTTCACAGCAAACATATCAAATAGTACTACATGTGTCTTGGGAAAATTACTCTTTGCTTTCTGTTTAAACTCTTATGTCTGAGGTGCCAATACGATAAGCAGAAAAAGAGTTATCAAGTAATATGTGTTTTGACTTTAAAAAGTATTATAAATATTATATAGAAATAAAATGTAAAGATGTGTTTGTGGTTTCAGCTGACTAGACTTGGGGGAGCTTGCATATTCAGCTGATGTTGCATCAGCCATGTAAGGACCAATCAGTATGTTTGTAAAGGACCAACGTCCCATAGCAACTGACTCAACAAACCAGTAACCAATAGAAGAAGTTGGTAAACAGGACACAAGATAAACCACAAGTCTAGTCTGACTGACTACCGGTGTTGAGACAGCCTGCTTGCACGTAGGACGAAGTTGTTTTTGTTGTATATGAGTTAAGCTTCTGTGATTGGCTCGCAATAACTGTAGGTTGCGAGGTATATATTACGTTTACTGGCTCTGCGCAGTCAGAACTCTGCTCGATGTTTGTCTAGCACCACGTGTGCTGAGAGCGTTCTCTGGTTTGCAAATCATTAAATTTATTTAATCAATTTTGTCTGTCGTACTGAGTCTCTAACTAAGGGAGTGATATTAAAACTTCCACCACACATGCCAAGTAACATTTTCAAAATGTACTTATTTGCTCATAGTCAAGAAAATAACAGAGATCAGATCTACGAATTACCAAATACTCTTTTGACAAAACCCATGGCATAAATCTACTGCACTTTGAGTCTCTTGTTGGAAATCTGCTCCATTGCAATCATAACCACTTGCTGTTTACACACATCTCATTCCCAAATTCAAAATAACTAGCTTTCATGAAAGATAATATAAAATGGGTCAAAGCATTTATGGTTTGCATACGCCCTACTCAAGTGTGTACACAGAAATCATGCAAGCTTGTTAGGTATATAACTAGGCTTAGTACTATTCGATTTTTATTTTTTTGCCAAATCGACGATTAATATATAATATCATCAATATAAACGTTTATTTTAGAAAGAATTTACCGTTTTTTTCAATCTTTATTTTTTAATTCAAGCAGAGAATGGGTGAAATAGACCTTTATGCTTTAAAAAAAACCCACAGACTTTTTATGCCATTGAAAAACGTCTCATTTAGCGAAACCCCTTTACCATATTCAACATGCAACAAAACCATGATACCAATATTCTAATTGAAATAACGTTTGGTCACAGCGGAACTATACCTTGTAAAGATAAAGATCCTGCACAAATTGTAAAATGTAAACCGTAGAAAACGCAGCATACACAGAATTTTATAGCATAAATTTACGAGTAAAAATATGCCCAGAACAAAACATCTGGAATCAGTCACTGGAAGGCAAGGCAGACGAGCCCGCTTCGTCCTGCTGCGGAGACTTCAGCTGTCAGTCAGGGTATTGTGCATTATGTTCATTAAGTGTTTTCCTTTTTCAAATCAAACTAGTAACTGTCATCGTATACCTATAGCAAAAGCTTACCTACACCTTAACCCACTAATTTCAAAGTGGGTGCTTTGAATGAGAGGCGCTATAGCTGGCAAATGAAAGTGCACAGTCATTGCAGCTAATGATGATTGACAGTCATTTAAACGAATGAGAGCATTCTAGTGCTGCTTCAGTCAACGACGTCAGAAGAGGGTGAAAGTGACAGTGATAGTAAAATGGCAGTGCTAACGGACCACTGAGATGATTGACAGCGATCCCTAGCCATTCAGAATGGAACAGAGATGGGACAGACAGTAAGTACAAAAACTACACAAACTAGAGATGATTTCTAAATGATTAACACTATGTAACACAATTTTTGTCCTTGGGTAGTAAGTGTTATTTCCTAATTGCTTATGCCTCAAAAGTATAGAAAATGGCTATTATTCCCCACAAACTTTGCTTTTGTGACCAGGACAGTGATATTTTGAATTTTACCTATTTCCAATGAGAAAACGGGCGAATTTGTGTCTTTTCGTTCACATAAAGTCAGAAAAAAACAACATATGAATCCAAATTAACATGTATTTATACTAAAGTAATACAAAAATGACTACAAAAGATTTAGAAGTGAGTAGTTTTTCGAGATTTACAATTATACTGTAAATCACTTTCACGAATCAGCCCCCAAATGTAGTCTCCCATCATGTTCTCGTTATACTGTCCTTGGTAGCGGCGTTCAAAGTCCAGTATATCCTGGTGGAAGCGCTCGCCTTGCTCCTCCGAGTATGCTCCCATGTTCTCCTTGAATTTATCAAGATGAGCATCAAGGATATGGACTTTGAGGGACATCCTACAGCCCATTGTGCCGTAGTTCTTCACCAGAGTCTCAACCAGCTCCACATAGTTTTCGGCCTTGTGATTGCCCAGGAAGCCCCGAACCACTGCGACAAAGCTGTTCCAAGCCGCTTTCTCCTTACTAGTGAGCTTCTTGGGGAATTCATTGCACTCCAGGATCTTCTTTATCTGTGGTCCGACGAAGACACCGGCTTTGACCTTTGCCTCAGACAGCTTAGGGAAGAAGTCTTGAAGGTACTTGAAGGCTGCCGACTCTTCATCTAGAGCTCTGACAAATTGTTTCATAAGGCCCAATTTGATGTGCAGTGGTGGCATCAGCACCTTCCGGGGGTCCACCAGTGGCTCCCACTTGACGTTGTTCCTCCCCACAGAGAACTCAGTCCACTGTGGCCAGTCCCACCTGTGGTAGTGCGCCTTGGTGTCCCTGCTGTCCCAAAGGCAAAGATAGCAGGGAAACTTGGTAAAACCGCCTTGGAGACCCATCAGGAATGCCACCATTTTGAAGTCTCCTATGACCTCCCAGCCGTACTCATCATACTTCAAGGCGTCCAGCAAGGTCTTGATGCTGTTGTAAAACTCTTTGAGGTGCACTGAGTGAGCCAGGGGAAGAGACGGGTACTTGTTACCATTATGGAGCAGCACGGCTTTGAGGCTCCTGGATGAGCTGTCAATGAAGAGGCGCCACTCATTCTGGTTACAGGCGATTCCGATTGCCTCGAACAGACTGGTCACATTGTGGCAGAAGCAGAGCCCATCTTGACGGGTGAAGAAGCTGGAATATGGTTGGTGACGCTTCCTCTGATCTGCGACTTGCACACTTTCATCCAACAAGTTCCACTGCTTGAGCCTAGACGTCAAAAGCTCGGCATTGGACTTGGTGAGACCAAGATCTCTAATCAAGTACTTGAGGTCTTTTTGGTTGGGGTAGTATGGGTTTCTCTCCTCAGCTCCACCTCTGAAATTGTCATCTGGATCTACAACGTCTTCCTCGCTCTCTGACTTGCTGCTCTCTTCTAAAGACGGCTGCTCTCTCTCCGGAGGAGTGGGTACGGGGAGCTCATGGGGGCGGATGAAGGAAGGTCCGGATACGTGATAGCAAGTGCATTCTTGCCAGTCCGACGTTTGGAAGGGTCCACCATGCAGAAGTAGCAGTTGCTTGAGTGGTCAGTGGGTTCCCGCCAAATTCTTGGGATAGCGAACTTCATGGCTCTCTTTTCCCCTCTGTACCATCCTACAAAAATACATTTATTTCACCCAGCACTGAATCTATCTGGAATGTTCTGGAAAATAGGTAAATTTCAAAATATCACTGTCCTGGTCACAAAAGCAAAGTTTGTGGGGAATAATAGCCATTTTCTATACTTTTGAGGCATAAGCAATTAGGAAATAACACTTACTACCCAGGAACCAAAAAAAAAAAAAATTGTTACACGGTGTTATTTTAGGTAAGAAAATAAAAAAATTCAACATTTAATGAGCTTTACTGATTAATATCGAAACGTAGCAAGCCTATGTATAATCTATTACCTTGTTTCCACAAAACTGTAACATGTGTTTTTTTTTTTTTTGATAAGTCACTGTGCATTGCTGGCCTCCTTTGGTATCTGACATAGAAACAAGAAATAATGTATCCAATAATCCAATACTTCATATTACCATTTTAGTACTAGACCTAGAGGTATAATGTTTTCCTATGGCATTTCCATTGTTTAAAATGAAATGACATGAAAATAAGTCATGATAAAAAGGAACAACTGATATACAGTAGGTAAATAAAGTTAATGTTTTTATCTGTCTTGATACTATTGGTTGAGATTTTCTGTAATTTGAGGTTCTACAGTATATTAGTGTCATTTAAATATCTCTGCACGGCACATTATTGAACTGCACCCAAAACATGTTTAGAAGAGCTGAAACAACTTTATTCCTCAGTCACTTACACTATATGCTGTACATATACAGTATGCATGTGTGTATTTACAAACATGTACATATACCACTACTGTATATATATTTATACTGTAAATACAAACACACACACACACACACATATTAGAAAACATAAAATGAAAGGATAAACAATGGTCATGTGAAATGGGTTAGCTATGACGTCTACATGGCAAGAGTAGAAAGTAGAAGCAGAAGAAGTGACAGACTTGAGTTCCTCTGCCTGGGTGAATCCATCTCTTCTGTGATCACATCACAAAATGGGACAGACATAGACAAAGGAGATGGGTGTGAGTGGATGTTTTCAGAAGGTGAGAACTCACACTGGGAGAAAATGGGTTAAATCAGGTTAGAGAAGGCTCACAGTGTCACATATGGTAATGGTGGTGGGGGTGGGGGGGGTGGGGGGTAAATGGGGAAACAACACCAAGCAAGAGATAAACAAAGAAAGATAGAGACAGGAGGCAACAGCTACTTATTATTATTATTATTATTATTATTTATTTCTTAGCAGACGCCCTTATCCAGGGCGACTTACAATTGTTACAAGATATCACATTATACATTATTTCACATTATACAGATATTATGTTAACAAAAGAGGAACCGTGGGTTATTAAGAAGAAAAGGAAGAGCTGAAAAGTTAAGTGATGTTAAAGAAGACTCGGAGAGAGGAGTCCAGAAAAAGGAAGACCTTTGAAAATAAAGGAGTCAAAACTGTTTCAGTCAAGTTCTTTTGGGTACTTTCAATGGATTCTTTATTGTGTACCATCTTCTTCTGTAACCTTTAAAAAAACATCTCACTAAGATTAATAAAGAAAAATAAAAAGCTATAGTTAAAAGAACAAAAGGCAAACTCTATAAACTCATCTTACTCAAAGCTGCATAGGCTTTTGAGACAATGCACATTTACTTTATTATCACCTTGGTCTTTATTATATTTGTAACTTTGATTCTTTGGTTAACAGTCAAGAAGTATGTTTCAATAACCAATATATTTGTATTCTAAAACTGACTAAATTCTGTGCGTTTGCCTGTGTATATTGTATAATATATCTCTTGGGCTTTAGCATTGCTTTCATCAGCTTTACAGGAAATCTTGTAAACTGAAGAGCTTTGGAGCCTCTAATTAAGCACACACTTGCATATTCATTATGTCACCTGAAGAACATAAAGTACTAAAAAACAAATCAACTTGCAGCTCTTCATTGTGGTGTTACTAATCATATGCAAGGACATGTATTTTATCTATTTAAAAAAAAAAACAGGACGTTCCCAGTGTTTCAACCATTTCAGAGAAAATAATTATAACTAATTGTTTGAACAAAGCTTGGAACTGTAATAATTAGATGGTAAGAGGCACTCACTTAGAACAAAGAGTACTGAACTTCTCTTTAGGTCTGGTCAGTAGAATACCCAATAAAATCAGAAACAATCAAATAAATCATTATTTAATCAGTATACATTATGCAATACTTATTGCAGCTTTTAATGATTTCCATTACATGAGAGTAGATGTTAAAACTTCATGCTGATTTGAACTCGGCTCTTGCCAAGATAAGCACCAACTAAGACATAGCTTTACAGTAAATTAATGTGATCCATCTGCATCTCCATCCATTTGAGTTTCTTTCCATCTGATTATGTAAATATCCTTCTGCCTGGTGTTGATGGCTGAAGTGTAATGCTGGCTCCAGGGACCAGCTTATTTTGCCTCCCCAGCGCATCAGCACACACAACGGCTGTGATGCTGGCTCCGGGGATCAACCACAGTGCGGTCTCCCCAGCGCTTCAGCATGACAACCATCTGGATTGAGCTAAGTAGGGTACATCTCTGGGGTCTTCAAGTGGGCACCTTCCATCCTCAGTGTTTCATCGACTAGCCCACGACACTTCAAGAGGGCTTGACAGTGATTCTGGCATTCCAGCATCACCCCCCTCCGTACCTCACTCAACTCAGCCCAGCTTACTTACCCATACATCAATGTTGCTTTCTTTCTATTAAGCCAGCAACTTTCTGTCTCAACCACAGCCAGTTGCTGCTCCTTTCTGCTGCTTCAGATAAGTTCTTCACTGTGCGATGCAACTCTTGGCCACTGAACCCAACATCTCTGAGAAACTGGGTTGTACAGTTTGCCACAAATCCTCGACAACCCACCTCCACTGGGTAAACCCGGACCCTCCATCCTCGCTGTTCTGCTTCAGCAGCTAGTTGAGCATACCAAAGTTTCTTCCTCTCATACGCCTCATCCACAGCATCCTCCCATGGCACTGGTAACTCTACCAGATGAACAAGGCATGCTGATCCAGACCACAAGACAATGTCTGGTAGAAGGTTAGTGGTGGCAATCTGAGGTGGAAAAATAAGCCATTGACCAACATCTGCCAGCATTTTCCAGTCTCTAGCAGCTTCCAGTTGTCCTGGGCAAGGCTTGGTTTTAACAACTTTTCTTGGTGGTTGTTCTCCAGGACAGAGGAATATTATCTTTTGTGTAATGCTTTAATGGAACTGGTGGCAACTTATTGGTCATGTTACGCTTGTCTTCCAATGCTAAAGCCAAACATTGCAGTGCCTGGTCATGGCGCCAAGTAAACCATCCTTGGATAAGACCTACCTTACATCCTGTCAAAATGTGCCTTAATGTTGCAGGTCATGAACACAAATGACATGATGGATCCTCACCCACCCAGAGGTTCAGGTTCTGAGGTGATGGAAGAACATCATATGTTCATCTGATGAGGAAACTGATCCTGCTCTGTTCCATTGTTCACAAGTCTTGCCAGCCGATTTTGCGTTGTTCAACACTCTCCCATCTCATCCATTCTGGGAAACAGCCTTTACACACCTCATCCTCTCCTCCTGCTTTTGCTCCCCGTTGACTGCCAGCTTTCTCCGTTGAGCTGGAGTTGTCTTGTGCCATGTAGGAGGAGCTGAACTGAGACTAAGACCCCCTCTTCCATGCTGAACTTGCCCCATAATATCACAGATTTAAAGGGCAGCCTTTGCATTTTCCACAGCTTTCTTTGCTGCTCATTTTCTTCCAGTTTTCACACAGGTGCTGCCTCCCTTATGCATTTGTTGCGTGAATCTACTAATGTCATTTCCAGTCGGACCTTGGCGCACTTAAACTCCTCGGTTAGAACAGAGACTGGTAGCTGCAGTATTCCTTTACCATAAAGTCCCACTCTGCTGAGGCAGCATGGAACTCCCAACAATTTCCTGATATATGAACTGATTAAAGCTTCCAGCTTCTCAACTGTGTCAAGGAAAGCTTGTACACAGTCATTGGGCACAGCAGCCTTGGCAGTAGACCAAACTGAAAGCACCAGAGTTTCAGTTTGCCCGGTAAAGCGCTGCTGTCTATGCTCTTAAACCCTTCCACTACTTGTTGTCTAACTTCTCCCACACAAACTGTGTCCTTTAGATCCCCATCGTACCATCTCCTAAGACTTTTCACTGGCTTCTCAGACGCTGTTGGTATTGCCTCACCATTAATGTAGAACCTTTTATCTACTACTTTACCTTTAATTATAGAGATGCTCCTTGATTTAAAAAGTACCAAATAACAAAAAGACATTTAGAGTGTTCAGTAACCAGTTAGGGGGCTCCTTTCCTCTTGGTTCCCCTTTACGTGAGTTAGAAGTAGATCAAGCAACCTACAAGACAGGCAGCATAAATATATATTGTTGGCCTCTCTGTGGCTTCTCTCACAAGTCTCCTTCTTGTTTGAGCGCTGAGTTTTGAGGGACAGCCTTTTCTAGGCAGTGCCTGGGTGGTGTGATGCAGCTTCCACTTCCGATTATTGATCCAACTGTGCTCACTGGGATATCCAAACATTTGGATATTATTTTGTACCCTTTCCCGAATCTATGCATTTGTATTACTTTATCTCTAACTTCTGTAGAATGTTCTTTGGTCTTCATTTTCCTTCAGATTCACAGCCTGACCAATGATCCTTCAACAGTGGGTTTTTTATCCAGAAAATGTGACAGCAACTTTAATGGTTCACAGGTGGAGGCCAATGGTAAGGTAATTGTGTCCTCGTTAGGGCAATTTCTTTCATCAGTGTAAACTGGGAGCTTCCACAGCACAGGGGTTGAATACTTATAAGATATTTCAGTTTTTTATTTTTCTTAAAAATATTTCCCAACATAAAACCAACCTTACAATAATTGATTTTGAGTTTCAGTGTTTAAAAATAAAATATCAAACATATACATATATATATATATATTTTTTTATTATTGTTTTCTATTTATTTTTTTAAAGAAAATAATTTTGCAGATAAGAAAAATAATTCTAAAAACACAAGCTTTGATGAAACTGAATCCAAAGGAAGTCTGATGAGTGAAATTTTAATATGCACGTTTATATATTTATTTATTTATTTTTTACCTCAAATAGTTAATCTGAAACTTTAAACCAAATGAGACTGCACAGTTTCAATTTGCATTACAGGTAATTGCAAAGCACAAAAAATGTCCTGACAACCATGGCTTGCATTTCGAGATAGCAGCCTCTGTTATAAATGGAGTAGTGCCAACATCTATCGACAGGATAATATGGGCTTCCAGTAGGGCTGCTAACATTAACATAGAGCCCATGTGCTGCTATATCTACATAAAATATAAACCTGCATCTATTAATCTTGATTTAGTTTAATACCAAATGTGCTGCTTGGTATATATAATATTAAATCTGTGTCTGAAGTTAATGGCAAATTAGGTACCTGAAGCTCTGTTTCAGTACTATGTAATATATCTTGTTATAAACTAGAAAAATAATTTATACACTCAAATCATGCCAAGAGCAAAAAGGCACTACTTCTGATACTTAGCCCGTGTTGCGTCTTCAGTATCTAAAGATGCAATACAGGTTCATATTGTGTCTTCAAAGTAGGGCAGTGATAAAGACTTTAAATCTTTGTCTACACAGTTACTACATTAATGTATAATGTAAATATCTGCAACTTAGACCAACTCCCACTCCCTAGTTTTCCTGGGGCTTCTGTTCCGAAGTGTATACTCCCAGTGCATTACTAAAACAATACTCCAAACACTCTTACTAGGCATAGGGATTTTGGGGCCTAGTTACAAATTAAAATGATGGGTGAGTCCAAAAATGTCCTTCACATAAGACCCTGACAACCATGGTAAAATGCACCAAGTACCTGAGAGCACTCTTTCACTTGCACTGTATCTCTACAATTCAGTACATAAAAAAAAATAAAAAATAGGACTACAGTACATATGACCTAGTATTGATCAGGAACAATATGCATAACTTTAGGTTATATATTATAACCCTGGTTCTCTGAAATAGAAATGCTATCCTGTACCGAACGAGATATACCTCTGTTTAGCCCAAGTTTATTGTTGCTGCTCGAAAGAGCCCCCTCGTGCATCAGGCATGAAGACCCCGCCCCCAAGGGGATAAAGTGCCATGAGCAGAAGGGATCAGTGCCAATTTTCAATTCAAACCTGCTGCGTTGGAGTGAATGCAGCGACCTTGAAAGGTAATGGATAATATTTATATTTTAATGTTCCCTTTTAAATATTAAATGTTATTCATTACTAATTGGGATAGTATACCCAAGCTGTCGCAAGTGCAGAACTTGAAGCACTGGCAGATGTGCTGAAGGGGTGGACCGGGAGGCTGCCCTTAGCGCTCTGGTCCCAAAACCCAGGTTGCCTTTGTGGAAGCTGCGTCAGAATGTGCCAGCTTTAGGGGCTGTGGGGGCCTAGGCCTCCTGTGCGTCGCTGGAGGCTTATAAGCTGGGACCCTGTGTTTAGGAAGAAGGCGAGCCAGCTCCTTAGAGGACTCCCGTTCCTGGTGAGAACACTGCAGCATCTCATCCATGGCGGGCCCAAACGTGATGTAATCAGGACATCATGCAAAGATACTTTGTCCCCATCGGGGTCTCAGGCCAGAGTGAGGTAATGGAAGCCTCAACAGGTGGGAAGTGGTCAAGACCCAGCTTCTCTGCATCGTGCACACCATACAGGTTGGCGGGCGGCCCCAGGAGGATTGCGCATCGTGCAAAAAATCTGACAGTACCAGGGGGAGTACATTGCAGTTATGACCCTATCAAAGAGGGAACGCCTGGATGCCATTTCCGGTGGCCAGGGCATCTGCAGAGTTGCAGTTGGAAGTATATCAAAATAATTTTCCCGAAGGAAGATGGGGAGAAGTAGAAAAATTCAGCTTATCCCACAAAACAACCGTGACGGTCAGGCGCAGGCTCCTTCTCAGGCAAAGGCTGATGAGAAAATGGTGCTGAGCCCTTGTGCGCCCGACACTTTATCCCCTCAGGGGCAGGGTCTTCGTGCATGAGCAGAGAGGGCTCTATTCGAGCAGCTTGGACAAAGTACTCAGGTAATTCGGGCTACACAGAGGTATATCATACTTGAAAGGAACATTATTCTTACACATGCAGTTTCTTAGTATCATGAGGACAAGCTCTCTTTTACATTGGCACAATGCTTAAAAATACAAGCTGGTTCTATGTTTTTCCAGGCATTTTATTGAGATGTTATTAATGCACTGATTGTAAAGAGTATAATATAATGTGAATTCTGATGTTAATCCCACTATTTGGGTTGCCCTTAATGGTAAAACAATACTGTACATTAAAACTGATGGAATTATCGTTTTCTACTCTAGTCTTAACTTTTCCCTTTCAGTTAACTAATACTTCTTCAGAAAGACCCCAGAAACAGAGGCCTTTAAAAAGAATCACATTCCAGTAATACAATGTATGAAACTGGAGGTGTGTTCTTAGTATAGCTAAGAAAATACACTATTATTCATTTGAATGCAGTGATTATACTTAGGTAATGTTATACACCGGATACTGCAAATCTGATATGTATGTTAATGTAACTAATCAAAATATAACAATGCCAATGTGATGGGTAATTTGGTAGATAGGCAGGGACTGAACAAATAGCTGTTTGTGAGTGGCTACCTGTAATAATAAATAATAAAATATCTTTATTTTTATACAGCGCCTTTCATAGTTGACCACTAAAGCACTTTACAGAGGTAGGCTGTGAGCTGTGCATTATATGCAGAGTCACTTACAATAGGACATTGGCTAATAACAGTGTCTAACTGATGGCTGAATTGTCCATAAAACATAACAGGACTGAGGAAAGGGGAGCAGACAGAGACAAGCAGAAGAAAGGCCAGGTTTAAAGGGAATGCAGCAGGGGATAGAGCAACAAAGAGGATATGGGATGGGAGGGGTGTCATATGTAAGGGAAGGGAGTAGAAAGCAAGGGCAAGCCAGCAGCTCCAGAGAAAAGGAAAGAGGCAGAAAGTGGCAAAGTAAAAATTGGGTAAGGAGTAAGGCCAATTTAAAGTAGAAATAAAATTATTGCATTTTAAAAGATTTCTCTAAACACTGGGGGAAATAAAGACACAGTCACGACTGCAACCTACTCCCTCTTGGGTATGCCAGTTAGATTATTGGTTCTTAATAAACGTCAATAAGTATATTTCTAAATCATTATTAATAATAATAATAATAATAATAATAATAATAATAATAATAATAATAATAATAATAATAATACAACTTTGAAAACTGTTAATTAACCATCATTACTATATGTTTCCTGTTTATTTAAATTATAACAATCTAGTGTTTAGTAAATAGGAAACAGAATGTTACATTTTTATATTAAATTATTTAGCATCAAGAGTAATTTTAATTATAAAAAATAAACACTTATTTTCCAGTGTCATATACTATTAAAGTTTCAAGCTAGGAAAACGTTAATGTTAATTGACAAAAACAAAAAAAAGATGTCTACTGATTATTACATTTTCTGTGCTATCACATGCAAATATCAAAATGGAAACCAGTATGAGAACACCTCCTTCTAACTGCAATATAACATTTTGGGTTAGTTCTGGCTAATTTACAGTGTAGAAGAACAACCAAATCAACACACTGTCGAAATTGTGCACGCTCCAGCACTGACACAGAAAACTTAAACAGTAAAGGGTAGAGAAGATATAAAAATGAGAGGGCTAAATAAAATAAAAAGTTAGGGTGTAAAGAATTGCCTTTTACCCCATTCCCTTACCCTTTCCAGGCTGAATGTTGCTTTGGGTTTGTATTTATATTTAAACAATGCAGATGTTGACCTCAGTGTTCGTTGATAACTTCTTTAGCAGTATCTAATTACTCTTAATTAAGAAGCCATGCCACTGACTCATTGTGTGACCCTGAGCAAGTCACTTAACCTCCTTGTGCTCCGTCTTTAGGGCGAGACGTAGTTGTAAGTGACTCTGCAGCTGATGCATAGTTCACACACTCTGGTCTCTGTAAAGTCGCCTTGCATAAAGGCGTCTGCTAAATAAACAAATAATAAAATAATAATAATAATTGGCTGAAGCACAAAAATCCATGTTAGGTTTTAGCAATACGGATAATTGTGTACATATAAGGTAGGGTGAGGTGTATATTTATTAAGTGCTTTTCTAGTCAGTCATTTTAAAACCTGTCCTGACGCTAATACACTTTTTTTGTTTCTGAACTGTACCACCCAGCTTTACATCCTGTGTGACGGTGGTACTTACTGCCTTCTAGTTGCTGTCTTACACTTGGGTACACAGTGTTCTGCGCTTCTTATATTGTGGTGCAGGAAGCCCGCAGTGTCATCAGCCTGGAAGAGCAGCTTTTACAAAGCTGGCTACATCAACACAGATCTACTCCCACCATGCTGCCCTTCACATCACAGAGTATAAGAAAAGATGAACAAGACAGTACAGACTGGACTAGCATTAAAGCATGAGATCTGGGGATCGCTGCTGCGGCTGGCACTTCTGTCCCCGGCCTCATGCTTTGTTTTGCCCATTTTTCCACACCCTGACAAACCTGGCTCAGACTGGTGTTTCTGTTTCATCTTGTCATCAGCTACCGTACCATTCACCTTTCTCTGCTGGTCTTCCCAGGTCACTTCTGATACAAACCAAAAGGAAAGATGGCTCATCATGTACAACTTAAGCCAGCAAAATTAAGATTTGCACATTCAGAACATAGCGCAAATCTATAAATAAGTAACCTTCAACAGAACACCTTGTGGAAGATAAGAATTACCAAAAATAAGGTGTTCTTTTGAAGGTTAACAGATGCAGTAATGAGGCTACACTTCTTTTTTTTTTTTTTGCTTTTCTGCTATTGGGATTAAACTTTGTGAGCTCTTAGTTGTATACTGCTATATTGTTCTTTGAAGTGCTTTTAAGTGTACCTTATACTTAGGGCTTCTGATTTTGTTGTGTTTTACACCGACTTTTATACTCTCCTTTAAGAATTCAACTGATACCTGTTAAGCCATTCATGTATCTCAATCACAACTGAGAAATAGTAAAATTGATTTAATTTACAGTTGTTTTTTTTTTCAGGGAAACATCTAAATGAGGTTTTAAATCGCAAGTCTAACCTTTTTATTTAAAAGCAGACGACTCATCTTTATTAATGTAAATACAGTTATGCATAACGATTGTAATAAAGTGTTTCCAGCATAAAATACTTTCTTTTTCATTATAGCTTTAATAAACATTAGTCGCTTATTAACACGTCGCGATCTTGTTTGTACGTTCTGCTTGTAAATGGAAAATGAAGGCTTGGCCGATTTAAAAACCCATTTAGTTGTTTCACATACAAAAAAACAAATAAACGAAAGGCTTAACCTGTATCAATCGAATTCTTAAAGGAGAGTATAAAAATCGAGGTAAAACACTGAAAATCAGAAGCCCTAATTATAGATTTGAAACATGTTAGGATTATACGATAGACAATACTTTTCAAACAACATCATTGACTGTATGACTGGTAACAACCTTTATGTTAAAAAAAAAATGGTATTGTTGGTAATCAACGTCGGTATAAAATGATAACACTATTTACTTATAAGTTTGAAATGTAGGGGAGAAGTACAAACAGAATTCTAAATTGCCATTGCACAGCAAATAAATAAACTAGCTGATCGTGGGAATTATACATTTAAAATAATGTAATTATAATTGAGAACTTTTGATGGAACGAATATATAGAAAGGTATAACACATTTAACCAAATACCCACCACTTTGTCTAATTTTTACAATAATCACATTCCCCCCTCTGATGACTTGGGGGTAAAATATCAAAAAACAAAAGCCCAACTTATGATGTTTCTTACTGCTTTTGTAACAGACAGGTGTTATTTTTCATTTAAGAAAAATTATACCAATATTGTGTTTTCTTATTATATTTGATCAGCTAGAATTGCTTCAAACTCCTGTACTCAGTGTTGCTTGTTAGCTAAACACTCCTCAATAAATTAATATAAATTGAATGTATTTTATGTAGATCAAGGGACCAGCTTTGATGGGCCAGATGGCTTCTTTTCATTCCCAAAATTCCTTATGTTCATGGAATAAATAATAAAGATCACAGTGCAGCTTCCACAGAACTAGCTCAGACTAGCACAGAAAAGGGGGTTTAGATTTAAACAAATTCCTTTCTCCACAGTTATTAGCACTACACTAAAATGCCAAAAAGAAAAAAGAAAAAAAGAAAACTCTAGTCAGGGCTTTTAAAGTGTTCCGAGCTTGCATTGCGTATGTTTTATGAACACTAAAGGCCTTTTCAATGCTGATGCAAGTCACTATTCAACCTGAATGAAGCTCGCATTTGGGTGGGGGGGTGGGGGAAGGCTCTTCTTTAGAGCTTTGCTCTGAAGCTTTTTAAAATCACTGCTTACAAAGGCCATTATTCATAAAGCTTACAAACCGCGTGGATCAATTACTTTTAGATGGGACAAATATTTTTGGTGCTGAATAAGCAGGGTTGCTATGTGACTCCTATTTTGATACAGAATTAGGATTCAAATTTTCCAAGATGTATGTTGGAGATATTCCACAGTTCACAGGGCTAATGCAGTGAAACTTTACTAGTACACTGAAATTAGTTTTATGCCCCCAGGAAAAAGAAAGAAATGAAAAAGGGATGGTGGTTATAAAAGTCTAGCTAAACTAGGAATAGTTCTTTTTATATTGTGCATTTCATTAAATTCCCTCAGTGTTTTAAAATTATTATGCTACATCCTGATAGCTCTAAGCGATTGCAGTCTCTGGGCCTAGACATTATCACAGGTTTTTACTTTATTTACTGGAGTGAATTGTTATAGATGAAAGGATTAAATGTGACCTGATTTGTGTAACACCACTCTCACTACGAACATTGTGCAACTTTCCTTTCCTACCCCTCTGAGAATAGTTTTGTTCATTCAGCAAGGTGCTGCACTATGCAGTGTTTACAATTCCAATTCTGCACAGAACAATACAACAATACACAGTAACAGCACCAGATTGATAATAGAATTAGCACTACATTTGGGTACTGTATTTAAAACAAGTCTATCCTGAACAGAACCAATCTTGTTTTGTTCATTTTCTTTATGGCAAATAACTACTATTGAACATAATTGGTTAAGCATTACACATTTGGATAGCTGTGATCATCTACTCAGGCATGCTTTACAGTGCTGAGAGCTTCTCATGTTTCAGCACTTTTGACCGTCCCTGAATCATAAGAATTTTTGCTCCATCTGCTGGTTAGTTGAATGTAAGACATGTTTTGATAATGCAGCACTATTTTCTTTCTCCTTGCCTTTCCGAAAAAGAAGTTGCAGCAACAGTTTATAATGTCAATGCTGTATGATCTATTTGTATTTGTACACAAGGCTTTATATCGATTACAGTATAAAACAGTACTCCAATGATCTAGTTTCCCAGCAATCTGGTATGCTTAACTTAACTTGTTTATTTGAATATGAAATAGTAAAGGCTATGTCTCCTAATGGAATAATTAATTTTAAATATTTGTACCAATATCAATTTCTGGAGCAATATCTTTTTTTTTTTAATGTCTGCCAATAGGATGCATTATCAATTATGAGAAATATGGCAAACATACAGTATGTACTTTTCACATACACACTGTCCTTTGAAAGCTAATGCTTTAGTTTCAGTTGAAGGTCTTAAGAGATGCAACAAGAGATGCAAATTAAATAATAAAGTAATAGTTGTCAAGAAGGTGGTTTTAGCCCACTTAGCCTGATTATGGAGCCAAATCAAACACAAATGCCCACCTGAGAGGTAAATATCACAATTAGAACACACATGTCTTCAGTTCTGTAGGCTATTAAGAGACTGTGGGATTTTTAAAAAGACACATTTAATTGGGTATGTGTCTAAATCAGTCATTTTGGGGATTAAACTGTAGCTGGACACTCAATGCACTGTTGCTCCACATTCAGTTGTTGTGGGGCTTAATGAGAGTGGCACCAATTCAGGTGAACTCTGTGCTCTATTGGAATACTGTAACTAGGACCATCAGATTGTACAGTATGAGGCCTGCATTACAGCTAATGTGTATTAACAGCTTTTGACAGCTTGTGTTCTAATATTAAACGCACTGCACACAATAAACTACCAATGGAACGGAAACCTATATATTAAAATCACTACTGATTACCAACATGCATATCACGTCTATGTTAATAAGATCACATATATAAAACAAGGAAAACTAGCACACATTACAGGGACTAAGCAACTTGCCTTTTCTCCCATTAACAGGGGGACATTGAGGTTTCTCCTCATAATCTTAATGACATTTGAAAACAGACATTGGTGTTAATGAAAAATAAAAACGCATGGTTATGTAAAAAACAAAGTATGCAATAACTAACTCTTACAGAATGCTGCAAGTTTAACCCTCTAATGATACTGGGGTGTCCAGGTACCCTAGTATTCTATTTTACAAAATAGAGGGACACAGTAGTAAATGCATTGCATGTGAAATACATTCATTATAATGAACAGAAACAATACCCATTCCAAAGAAAATGTATTAATATTCTTATAAGGCTAGCCTATGGCAAATTAGAGAATGGGCAAATTTGAAACACTGGACACAAAGGCAAAGCTACATTTACTGTAAAAGGAAAAAATACATTGCAATGCAGCAGCATTTGTCAATAAAAGTTATGATTTGGTTTCACAAATGTATGCAGCATTCTGTTTTAGGCGTTTACCATGTAACACAGCACAAAGGAACACACACACACACACAAACACCTAAAGTCCAAGAACAGGAAGTAATTTAATTTTGATAAACAGGACATTTGGTTTATACTACTCACTATATGCCCTGTATAAATGCATGTATCATTGAGGTGCCAGACTCTATGGCTAGTTCATGATACATAGTTTACAATTCTAGCATGCAGGACAAAAACAAAAACTAAAATAGAAAACACTAGTTGGGGGAAAATTGAGTAAAAGGACCCTGTTAGAAATTCCAGCATTGACAGGTACTGATTTAGGATGGTTGGAGCTGGTATTAGATTCGTGAGAGAAAAAAATAACAGGAAAGTACCTTACTCTGCTAAATGCCAGATTAAAAGAACAGTTTGGTCTATACTAACAAAGAATTTTGTTAGTATAGACCAAACTATTTCAGGCATTCTCTCTGGCCACCCATTTTTTTAATTGTGCTCAGTCTGTTGTCTAGGAAAGTGGTTGTCACATTTATCCCTCGTATTGTGTTTCGTTAGACCATTCAATGTCAATGCACTTTTAAAACAGTATTTTCTACCTTTACCAGTATACTGTGTCAGTATCAAAATCACAATAGTTATTCACAACAGTAGAAATTACGTAACTGGTTGTCAGTGTAAAGTTTGCAGAAGCAGCACAGATTTGCTCTGAGGGTCATGGGTCGACAATCACCATTCTAGGTTGCTTCTTTGTTAAATCAGTGCTCCAATACTATCACAAAAGTAGAAATTCTTCTCTTAAGTAATGTATTCGATATGTTGGTTTATAAGCCTGTGGTGTTGTGTTTTTTTCTTAATCAGCAAGAAACTATTGAATGCATGCCCCAAATCAAGTCACACTAGAATTTCCAGCAGGGGTAAGGGTGTGGCCTAGGCTAAGTGACAGCACTGTGAGACACACCTGCCTCGACCTCTGACCCCTCGTGTTCAGTTTGCTCATTCTCTTCCCCTGCTTCTTCTGTGGGTGTGTGGTTCATGAGACAAAGACAATGCAGACATGGTGGAGGGTACAGTGACAAGGCAAAGGGCAGACAGACAATAAACAGAGCACAAGACAGATGAAAATGCACATATACTGCAGTAATGTGTTAAAATATTACTGTTTACCCAATTGCAAAAATGAAGTACTAAGTACAGTATGGCACTACAGTATGGCAGTGCTACTGTATACTATACTAAAGGGGCTTCCGCTTGGGTTTATCTGACCATTTACTATACCAGGTCTTTGTGTGTTATATATATATATATATATATATATATATATATATATATATATATATATATATATATATATATATATATAATTTGCTGAGTATTGACATTTGATTACTGATATTTTCATGCTTAACATGGTTCTGGCATCAAATACTAATAATACATACATATAAAACTATAATAGCTTCAGTACTGTAGCCGCAGTTTTAAAAAATGTTTTTTTCAAGTCCTATTTGAAGGTCAATTTCAAAATGTCACTGATACAAACACCTGTGAAATTACTAAAATAAATAACAACAAAGACTTTAAAATGTTCTTAGCATTTTCATCATTACCACTGGTCCCCATATTATTGGATATGAAGATTTCTCATGTGCACATTGTAGTTTGGGAAGCAGTTACATGCAAAACCAGCAAGGCATTTAGCACAAAAAGAGAACCTGTGACAACGTGCTAATATTGCTTATGCGAATAAGAGGTAAGAAAGTTGATTTGGCCACTGGTTATCACTCTTTACACTTCTAGGTTGGCCTTTTGTATCACAGATGTGAAGACGCAGCTACCTCACCACGATACTATCACAGAGATCAAATTAAACTATAATATTCATGTAATAAACTACAATCCTTGTTTCACACAATCCACAGCATCCACCCTCAGAAATTGACATTTAAAGGTTGTTAATTGTTATCTGCCACGTGCTGAACACACAAAGGTGTTACAACAAGCTCTGTACCAGGAGATTTACTAGACACTACCTAATACCTAACTGCAAACAGCCTGGCTGTTGTGGAGCATGCTTCCTACAGATAGAAGGTTCCAGCTCAGCTACATGTTAGTATTTCTGTAGCAGCTGAAGCCAACTTAGTTATTTTTATTAACTACAGGCTAGGAAAGAAGTTGTCTGCTATAGCCCAGTGGGATTAATAAAAAAGTGCCTCTTCATTAATCACCTTTTCATGAAGAGTATTTCACTTTTCTAAAAGAATTGTTCTATATTGGAGTCAAGGGGATTGGCAGACGAACACTGAAGGTGTGCTTGTGTCTCATCAGGCTTTAACCCGACAAAAGTCCTGGGCCAATTCAAGTGTCCCATTTCTTGCTTGTTAAGCCCCTGTGTCATTTATAATTGGATCACAGACATTGAAATGTAAATTGATGTACATGAAGCCACAACAGAGATTGGCTGAAGTAAGATGAATCAGGGAACTGCAACAGTCTACAACAGTTGTACAACATTTCTCACACAAGAATGTCAGTGAATGACTATTTGTTCTTGTACTGAATTTGTTTATTATCCTGACATTTTATTTAAAATATTGACAACATTTTACCAAATTGAAAAAATGTGTAATGAAATAGTTTGTAACACTTATATCTACAATATCTAAACCCAGTGTCTGTAGTACACACACACACACACACACACACACACACACACACACACACACACACACACACCAACAGAAAAAACAAAAACACGCACTGCAACAGACATTACTTGGTTTCATGCAGTGAGCTTGGCAAAAGAAAGTTTTTTCACAGAGTTTACAGAGGAATAAGCACAGAGAGTTCAGCCTGTCGAAACCAATTAACACCTATTGCAGAAGGGTTTATTCTTGGAAACCGAGCCTCCTGAGGCTCTTTCTACAAAATTAAACCCTGCATTTGAGTTACAGACCTTCATAAGGCTCTAATCCTTCGTCTCCACTTTCTGGGAAGAAATGAAAAAAGGAACCAAAAGCAGAAATGTTAAATAAAAATGTAAAATAAATAAATAACTAAATAAATAAATAAACAAATAAAAATAAAAATTAATAAACAAACAAACAAACTACATTAAAATAATATACATTTTAAACCTCCACTTTCTGAAGGCATTCCAGTTACAACCACATATAATTAAACACAAATAACTCACAAAAGACTGACAACATACAATACAATGGACACGTTTTACCCTAAACTGGTGAAAGTTTATGTTTTAAATCACCTTCTCAGCCTCAAGTAAATCACAAGTAAATAACAGCAGCTTCATAATGTATCTTCTATCCACCAATATGAATTCTCAAACATCTTTAACTTATCATCAATAGACCTTTCCAGCAAGAAAACCAGTAAATACTGACTATGGATTAATTCACAATTAGGGTATAATGTGCTTTTACCAGGCAACCTTGTAAACTACATGCAATACTATAGTGAAGCAAATTTCCAAAGAACAGTTACATTGATCCAATCAATTAATAAAACCAATGACACTAAAAAAAAGGAGAAAACTGATACAACCAGAAAAAGAACTAGCCTCCAGATGTTGCTCATGAGCTTTAACCAGCCCTTTTGTCAGCTTTGATGAGCTTTTCCTACCACAAAGACAACACCCCCAACATCTTTCACCAGCCAAAGCTGCATCTTGGCACAAGGCTTATTTTAAAAGAGCATTTCACTCACTTCTTTCTAGCGTCCCCTTTGGTGGAAGCTGTGGCAGCTGTCGACCTCTGCGTCCAGTCAAGGGGGTACTTGTGGGGCTTGTTTGGACAGATCCGCTACGAGGGTGCGACCTGTGGGACACAAGGGGGAGTTAGTCTGGTGTGGTCACGGCTCACAGATTCTCACAGGAACACCATGGGAGGAAGGGGAGCCTATCCTCAACGTACACCTCATTTCCTCAGGCACCAGATAAAAAATGCTTCCACATCAGTACTCTGTGAGAGGAAGAGTTTGCAAAAAACTGTAGAAAAAAGCACACGCTTTAGGACAAAACGTCTTCCTGATACAGAAGACGACATTTTTTTTTAATTCTCTTTCTCTACATATATAAGTATTGATATATGTACACACATTGAAGATGACATGCTCAAAACAACCACCATATTGTATAGATACATATTAAGCACGCATATATAATGAAAAACTATCACACACATTAACACAGACACACAAACATATTACCTCTCTACATATATATACTGTACGCATAAATATGTTGTTTTTTTTACTTAAATAACTGTATTTTTCATACATCAGCATATATTCTCCTGTGATCCCCAGTGCAGTATACTGTGCACAATAAAATTAAATCTATAGGTCCCTGGGGTCACACAAGGATATTGGTTAAATGATTTGACACAGATTAAGTGTCCTGAGAATATATGTTTTTTTACGATTTGAATGGAATGTTTCGAAAGAGATGTCCATTCCCTTTAGCGGTACACAAGTGAGGACTGTATTACCCCAAAGGAGTTCTGTTTAGGGATGGGTGGCAACTGCCTGTTCTGATCTCGGCCCTGTTTTGACTTATGAAATCCAGCTGAGACGTATTTTTTTTAGGAAAAATACTAAATACTAACAATTTTTAGAAAAAAATTCAAATACATGTATTTTACTTGTACTGTCTATTTCCATCGATCTATTCCTTCACTGTCTATGCAGACCATTTTAAGCAAGTTTGTTATTATTAAGATATATCTCCATGTACAAGTTTTGGTGATTTTTTGTATGTGATATTAAAACAGTGTTGAGTTCTCCCTTCCATGAAAGTAGCACAATAAGGAAGCCTTAATAAAAATCCTAAACACCCTGTATATTTTTTCTGGGAGTTATAGGAATAATTTCAACAATATACTGGACTAGATATTAAGGGTTAAATAAAAATGAAATACCACAATAGCAATCATGACGTTTAGAGTCATGTAATGTAATGACACTAGTCCTACTATGGCTTTTGTGGTGCTATAATTTTAATATAACTCAATTATAGCACAGCACTCTACTTACTAATATCACATAAATTCCAAATTAAAATGGACTCACCCATCCCTAATTTGCTTATAATGCACAGCCTGTGTGTGCATTCTTCATTACGTACTGTATCAGCAAATCAAACAAACGTTGTCTATCTGTTGCATTTATTAACTAGACATATAGTACATCATTCTAGCTGTGAGCAAACAATGATTCCAGATGCACCACATAATCTGGCTGAATGGACTGCAAAACTTCCATCTCTAAAGGTTTTATGATGTCTGTTCCAGGAGTGATGTCAAATGTCAAAACACGGGCAGAAGACTCTTTAAGGCTGCAAGAAAAAAGTAGGTAGCCATGAACTGCCAAATGCAGGATACTATCCACGGTTTTCCTAATGAACCACAAAAAACAGATGTTGTTAAATATATAAATATGTTAGTAAATAAGCCACAATGAGTCCCACACCATTATATCCATTGAAGAATATAAGTAGTGTGTCTAAAATAAAGGAAGTTAGTATATACTGTTTCTAGTAGCTATTCTAGGATGGAAAAAAATACACCACTTGTACTACAGGAAAAATAAAAGGTGAGTTGGCGGGGGTGGGGGGCGTTCGGGATTGAATTAGTCGGGCTGTTTTGATTGGTCTGGGTCACCTCGTTAAGGCAGGTGAGGGAGGGGCAGATCTTCCTGATGTTAAAGATGGCATCGACCTCATGAGGTTAGAGTCGGGGCGCTCGGTGGACCGGGAGCGGGAGTTAGTCCGCTCGAGCACTGGGCGCTGATCTGCGGATCTGGACCTTGTATTTTCATGTCTATCCAGGGCTTCGCAATACCTGCAATGTTATTCAGAAAACCACTCAGTTGACCCATTACCTAAATCAAGCAGAACATATCATAATTCACCAGGTCACCCCCGTGAACGAGACACGGCCTCTCAGGTCTTACCTGGTTATGGGTATTTTTAGATTGCTGGATAAAAGCACAGAGCAGACAAAAAGGCCAGTCAGAATTGGAAAAAGTCAAAACACAGTTTCAATTAGCGTTAGACATCTAGCTTACACCCTTCTCCCTAGTCATCAATGTGACTTTGGGAATGAACTACAAAATAATTTACAGTTAACCTTAAAATAAACTGACTTTTGAAAGCTCAACAAGCCCTCCCTAAATGTCAGATTACTGATACAAGAACATTCAGATCTGGGTCTTCTGAGAGCTGTCGGGGGGAAAAGTGACATAAAAATACACAAAATGTCTATATGGTAACACTTCTTATGTAATCAGAAAAAGGGGAAACTTCAAGACATGGCTAATTGTTATTGTGGCTAATGTGCTAAAGAGGCAGCTTGATGACATCCAAAATGGGCTACAAACCATCCCATTGGTTACATTGAAGATGATGTTTTAAAACACCTTTTTAACATGAAAACTTCATACTGTTTAAGTAAACTGCAAGAGCTCAACAACATACATTTATGTTCTACGAGTATGCGTCTTCAATGCAAAACAAAACAAAAGACCCCATAAAAAGTATCACTTTAATTAATCAATTGAATAAAGGGTGATTCCTACACAACACACCATAGAAAAAAGAAAGTTTTCTTTTGCTTGGTCTCAATGTATAAGTAAATAGTCATGACAGACAAATACATTTTTGATATACTGTACCTCATAAGTAAAGTGTCTGTCGTGAAGCAGATGCCTTCCATTAAAAGTATTTAGTGAGGCCAAAACAAAGTCACACAAAAGCGTTGTTACAAAGTTTCGTGCTACTTTAATTTCCATGTGCACTGCCAATGGTGTAGTTCCATTTCAACATGTTCTGTAACAATATCTTTTTTTTCATATGGTGCATTGCTTATGAATAATCCTGCTCATTAGGAATCATGTATAAAATTGATTATTTCTGTGGTGTTTTACTATCATGACATACAGGGCTAGACAATGAGTTTTTTTTTTTTTTTTAATCCATTTATCCCAAACTTTTTTTTTGTTAGTGGGTGTCACAAAGACAACATTAAATTTGAATTGAATTATGAGCCCCTCCATTTTCACCATCTTCATGGTGGGGTAAGAATTGCTTGAGTTTTATGCAAAAGTTAACCTTTTTAGGGGTAGATGTACTAAAGTGTTGCACCTGTCGCAACAGCCGCAAACCAGCTGCAAACGAGTCTTGGGTGAAATGTACTAAACATGCTCAATGCTATTTGTGACTTTTTAGGGAGTGCTTTGCGGCAGCACTTTTTTTTTTGCGGATCAAGCTTAGATGAATATGTAGTTATGGGCGTTCCTGCATAAATTCACAAAAAGGGGGTGGATATAGTGCAAATGAGGGTTCTCAAATATTATAATGAGATGTACGAAAGCTGCCAATTGCGACACTTACAATTACATCAATTTGTTAAGAACTATCGTAACTGTCGTAATTGTTGCTGGCATTTCCCAGTCCGCTTTTTCTCATGCGTTGTCAGTTGCATTTCTGAGGCAAACACCCAAGTACGTAATTTTCACGAAAGGCAGGTGTACTTACAATCCTTGAAAACAATTTTTTATGACATTTCTGGCACAGATGTGCCGCTAACCCATCCAGCTCACTCTAAGCATCTGTATAGGACCATGATCTATTTTGTGTCAATTGTCAAGGTTACCAAGTAGTCCAAGTTAAAACTAATAATAATTAAAATATATATATATATATATATATATATATATATTTTATTCGCATTCTAGACCAATGTGTACAATGCAGCAGCATGATTTATTTTATGTTACCAGTATGCTAAAGTAAAACGAAAATGCGCAAGGTATTCATTTGATTTTACTAGCATAATGATTTACATTTAAAATGCATTGAGCCCTATAAATGTATGTGTGTGCGGTATGTGAAATCTTTTTGGGGGTGAAGGTGGGGCCACACTATAGACTCTGATGGGATTAAACTGCCTTTCATTTTTATGTTATATATATAAAGAAGATGCTAAGAAGACGCAACAGATATTTAAATTAGTATATTGCATCTCTCTTCATTAACATATTTTCTCTTAGTACATACGACAAAATGTTTACTTTGCTAAGTGTTGCAACGAAAATGCAAATTGCGGTATGTTTGCGGTGTGACTGGCCCATCTTAGTACAGCTACCCCTTAGTCTTGGTTCTATCAGCTCTTAATTACTATGATGAGATTTGGCGGTTCAAAGATAGAAACAGGAAAAAATATCAATGTTACAGAATAGATGTCTTTACAACCTCCTCTGTGAAAAGCAGTGCAGCAGTGCCACTTGATCATTGCTCTGTTACCATAAATACACATGATGGTTTTGATAACAGTGTGACCAATGATTAACTGACAATGAATCCAATAGCAGGAAACACAAACATTTGGCAATTTAATTTGTATATGTTTTTTTAACATTGAGCGTTACCAGTACATACAAAAAATGAGTTAATAATTTGCTTAATAAAATACATACTCCACAAGGGAATTAAATTAAATAAACCTAAGGGTGTAATCTAATTTAACTTCAGTAGTTCAGGACAATCTTCCACAACACAATGTATTTAAATAAGCAAACATTTTGCTTCAAACCCACTTGGTTCAAAGGGCCTTGAGAGAGAGAGGGAGACCAAGGGCCAACTACAAAGCTGATGTGGGGGAGGTGGAGGGATGGAAATGTGTCAAACAATTGAAAGTGCGCAAGTGGCTTGTAAATGACGTAGTCTGTGTAGGGGGAAGTCCTTCCTCACAAATCTAAGACAATTATAGATGTGGGAAGAACGCTAATCTACTCTTGAATCTAAGCGAGATATGACCTCACATCTTCTTCAGGATCATAGGGTTCAGCTTCAAAATGGGAAGCTAAGTCTGGCACAACATCCACTGTCTCACTCCTTTATTTGAATTAAAAAGCACACTGATATAACTTCCAAAAGCTATATGCCTGATAGTATCTGCTCCACATCTACTTATCAAAGCTTTTACTACCTATTATTCTGTCAAACAAAAAGGCACCAATAAAGTTACAATAACTAGCAAGAGACTACTTATGTGGACTTCTATGATATGAACATTCAGAATAATTTCCAAAAAATTGTGCAAAATGTAGACTTTAGGAAATAATCAGGGGTTATTGTGCTCTGTTTAAAAACGTACTTCCAAAATTGGGACTGGTAACTGAAACATATATTATACTGCACTACCTGCTGGCAATGATGTTTAAATATTACATTTAATGTAGATTGACTAATTTCTCACACTGCAATGTTATTAGCTATATACAGTATACACAAGCCTTCCCTATAGAACAATCACACATGATTTGCTTGTTGTAATATGTATTTTTTGTGGCTTTAGCTTGTCATAGCACCGCAACATGACACCCTCCCCATTAGCAAGCTGTGTTTATTACTTTTGTTGCATTTAGAAGAATCGTTTACACTCAATGGAAACATTTCATATTTTCACTACAACACATTGTTTATGGGTGAGCAAACACAGTTAATTAAATGATCAATACTTTAAATACTCAGGTGTTCCTAACCTGTTTAGCTCTGAAGATGGTAAAACGACCGAAACGTTTGCACTGGCAGTGAGCACTTTATTTCTTTATTTGCTTGTTCTTTGGTCAAATACAAGGATGTTTTTTCGCTTCCTTTGATCATGTAGTGGTTTCTTTGTCGCCACTCTCCTGATCACAGTGTGCGGATCCTTTTCGATTTCTGCTACTACATGTATATGGGGATCTACGCACCTGGTTTCATTTGTTTGGACTTTGTTTCTAAGGCGCAGTAAGAACTTTACTCAAGACTCAAAATCTACCTGACCCCTGGTTTATTCAGATGTGAAATAATATTTTGTTATTTAATTTTATTTATTTTAATTGGTTCTTTAACTTAATTCTGGGATTTGGTTTATACATATATTCTAAATAAAGTGTATGAAAAGCCAAACTTGCTTTACTGTTTCTCAATAAATCAATAAATCTTTATTTTATATAGCGCCTTTCATAGTGGACCACCATCACATAACTTGTTAAAGGGCACATAAGGACCTTTTTTATGTTACATGTTCCCATGTATTGCTACAACTGTTTACAACAGCAGAGGTCAAAAAAGAAAACAATACACACACCTTACGTAAACAGCTGTAGCAACACAAGGGAACATGTAACACAATAAAATAAAAAGGTCCTTATGTGCCCTTTAAGATGATCTTACAGCAAACTATATGAATCGACCAAGCAGCGGATCAATCTAGTCCACAGAATAATTGTTTCCAGTCATGCATTTTCAACTAGGAACATTACATTGGCTTGTAATGTTATTGCGGTTGAAACTATAACACTATAATTGAGTCAAATATTGACTTGAGGTGTAATAATATCATTCGAAACAGACAAATCAATATATAAAATGTTGTAACAATATATAAAAAACAATAATTTGGACTGAACAAAAGTGAATGTAGAGCTTGTCAAACTTAAAATGAATATGTTCCGTTAGCTTTGAAGAAAAGGAAATTCACTGAAAATACAGAAATACTGTATTAAAATCATGCTGCAGTCCTACCCTTTACTTGCGTAGACCTTGTATGCACTGTGGGAAATAGAATGCAATATGTATATGATACTGATATAATAATCGCTACTGCTTGTTCCTTAATGACCAGTCTGCTTTAAATTACTCTAAATATATTCTGTAACATTTAAAACGATATATATATATATATATATATATATATATATATATATATATATATATATATATATATATATATATATATATATTCACACCAGTTTTGTTGTGATTCTCTTTAATTATGTCAAAATAACAAATAGGTACTATTTCCAGAAACTATGCTTCATTGTTTAACCTAAATCATTTGCACCAATCAGGCAAATAACTTTTAGTGCATATAATGTCAAACGTCAGTGGCTGTTTGAAAGAATGTATGACTATTTTATGATGCATAGTATTTTTCCATATGGATATTATATACAAATCATTTCCTTTACCATGCAAACCATATTTGCATGCTTGTGTGTTGAAACAAGTATTTTGTGAATCATGTTTTCATACAGTATTATGTTCAATTTTGTGTCCCTGATAAAGTTAACGTATGTAACCTCAAACATTCTGTAAACATGGAAGTCAAAGGACTCTTGCTTTAGTAAAAAAACAACAAAAAAAAGACTATAAAAGTTATGAAAGCAAATCCAAGCACGGCACACGACAAACAAAATAGCCCTTTGCAAAAAGCATCCAAACATCTCAGCTCTCAGTTTGGATGTAAGGGCCTCTAACGCAAGCATCTAGCCTACACTACAGTCACCTGACACCTTACCTGAAGTCCTCACATGTACCATTCACTACATGATTTGACCATGAACTAGGGCCATTGTACCATCTTTAAAACAAAAGAAAAATAAAATAAACGTGAGATTTTATTGCTGGTTAATTAAATATTAACCCTTTATGAACTTATAGCAGAAAAACAGACATGAAAAGCATATTTATAATAATCAAAATAATATGTATTAGAAAAAAAAATTAACTATATGGGGGCTTTCTCTCTGTCTCTGTCCATTCATGTAAACATATACCACAGAATTGAGTCTAGGGCAAATAAGTCTAGTGAGGAATAAGGAAAAAGATACAAATTACTGGGAGAATGAATTGTATAAATACATTATCCCTGTATTACAGTACACCTTGAAACAGCACATTATTATATACAGTCATTCAGTCATGTGTTTGAAATACTTGCAAACGGACTTACAAGTATACATTATATTTCTATAGTTAAATATAGTACTGTATATCATTAGCTTTTTGTTAAAAGATTTTAGAGCCACTGACAAAGCATTATTTGTAAAGTTATATCTGTAAGCTCAAGTATCATCTACATCTACATCTACTGCAGATGTCTATCAATGTTATATAAGCAAATATACCTTTCAGGGGAATGGGCAGAGTCATCATACAGTTTAGGCACTCTCCTTTCCTGCATAATCCTCCTGAATGTAACGCAAAATGAAATAGACAACCGTTTGTAAAATCTTTGGCTGCAGAAGCAATTTAGATTCACACAGTGATTATTATTATTATTATTATTATTATTATTATTATTATTATTATTATTATTATTAATAATAATAATAATAATAACAATAATAAATATGTTCAGTCTCTTTTGGAGTTAGACAAATGCATGTTTCCATATTTTTGGTGGATGACTTATTAGCACTATTATTATTATGACTATTATTATTAGTATTCACCACAATTCACAATAACATTATTATTATTATTATTATTATTATTATTATTATTATTATTATTATTATTATTATAGTTTTTACTGCTTGTGCAATATTAGTAGTACTGCATTAATGATTTAGTAGCAGTTCTCTAAGTGAACTGATGGTCAGTTGCCAAAAACAAGTAACTGACTAGTTGTCATATGACCTGTTACACCTCACACTACCAGGCATGAGAAACTATAAGTAAATGACCTAAATCCACCGATGCCATTTCTTTTCCTAGTGTATCTTATTAAATATAATCCACACAGAAAAGCTGTGCAGCCCTATCAGAGTATGTTCATTTCTAATTGATCAGTCAGAAAGAATGCCTAACATAAAGAAGACACATAGGGCTAATTAGAGAGAGACACCTAATTAATTTACCAAACTAAATACAGACAACATATACTTTTAACTTAGGAACTTGTAAGTAGTCTTAAGTTGTTTCTTTTTGCTTTTAGAATGGTAATGGTGTTTATTTTTTCTTTCAGATAAAAAATTGGATTTGGAGTAAATAGCTTTGAGAATACTGTACAGTATGCTACAGAGGTAAAGACATATATTTGATAGCGATAAAGGGGTTTAATTGTGGAAAGAAAAAAACAAAAAAATTCTAATAGCAAGAGAACCCTCATAAGAGGGCAGATCATTTGAAGCTGTGTTAATGTAACGTATTTATTCATGTGTGTGTTTATGCTTGATCTTGCCTTTGCAGATGCAATAATAATGTGCCTGTAAGTGTGGGTTTATTTCCTTATTAGTGTAATACTGTGTATTAATTAAATACTGTGAAATACTAAACCAGTTCCATCGGAAAGTATAGTAATGTATTAAAACCATCATAAACCACAACCATGTTAAAAATGCCATGCTAGCACAGTGGCTTAGTTTGCTAAAAGTGTAATGCTGTAAAAAAAAAACAAAAAAAAAAAAAACTGCGGATTCTGATGCTATTTGCACCAGAAGGGGGCATAACATTGTGAAACGTGTGCAAACTGTAAAATGAAGTTAAGATATACTACTGGTTAAAGTAGTACACATACACCAGACTGAGCAGCAGACACTTGACCTGACACCAGATATCAATGAACTCACAGCGGCTCTGCTCTTGTCTTTCGAGTAGGTGTCACTGTTAGGTAATGGTGTTTTATATAAGGTGGAAAAAACAAGGCAATCTAGCCTTCAATATTTAACCAATGGCTTCAACCACTAGAGGTGTGAACTTCTGATTTTGAATAGGAATTTTCTATTAAGTCACTGATGCTGCTGTTGAAGAGGGGGTAGAATTTACAGTTTCACACCGCCAGTGGTCATTTCTAAAATCACCTTACTGCCCATGAGCTTGAGAGGAGTGTAAATGGTATTTAACCAAACGACAGAGCCATTAGTTCTTATTAATAGTAATAGAAATGATCATTATCCAAATGGGATCTAAGGCACAGTTTTCAAACATGGTATGTGGCATATGTATGGAACTATTGTAAAAAAAAAAAAAAAAGCACACACAAGAAATAGAAGGTCTTAGCATTTATACCTCTCAAGATCATTGTAAGCACCCTCAGAATATGTACGGCACATCTTATGGGAACGTAGTAACCTGACTGCATCTTCACCACAGATGGGGTACATGATATGGTTGTTGCTGCCAAAAAGTTATCAGAGAAGGTCAACAGAAATCAGCAACATCAGACTGGAATGGGAAAGGCAGCAAATAGAGGAAACGCACAGCGCGCTACTGCATAACAAGATCCACTTCTAAAAGCACTGCACCTGGCTACCTTGGCACCCAAAGTACTGTATGTATATATCATGTATATGATCTTATATACTGTATAGACACACATACACAAAACAATGAAGGGGAAGAATGGATAGTGTTTTGCTGCTGGACTACTTTTCACAGAGCAAACAGCACAGGGTTGTATTTTACTACAGATCTATAAAAAAAAAAAAAAAAACCTGAAGCAGGAAAAAAGAAGCAGCGAGCTGTAGATTTGAGCTTCCAGGACCACCATGCTAACGTTAGTATGTTTGTTTAATTTTTAAATTTTATAGTTTATTTTTAGATCTAACAGCACAATAAATAATACATGAACAAATGAATAAATAAAGTACAATGAACTTACGTCCTCTATGCTTTAGATTTGGTTTAATAACACTTAAATATATTGTTAATGACATTCTAGTTTATATCCTGTTTACTCCTGTTTAGACACACTTATAGTTATGTGCTAATATATTAAATTATTAAGACAGTATTGTAATGTTGCAAATGTGGGTTTGTTAGGTAAAGCAATAACACCAATGAGTTGCTTCCTAATGATTGCTTTGGTCAGATTTAAGGAACACAAATGTACAGCAGTTACCACTCCATAGACTACCGTTAGAGCTCTTGTGAAACCTGTTAGAGTAAGAATTCAAGTATATACAGTAGTGCAGGAAATAATTATGGAAACAACCAAACAAACAACACTTCAGCTTGCAATTCCCATGAAGTATTTGTCATATAAGCGGATTTTTAGCATGCACATTTGTTGTATCTTTCATGTAAATTTCACAAAATCACAGATTCCAGTTTTAAAAATCCAGCCCCACGTGTCACCAATCCACCACCATGCACCTAGCTCTCCTGCAATTCCTCAGATGTCCTGTGAACTTTCAAATCTTCGAATTGCTCAGTAATTAACACAATGATCCAATTACAAATGTTCTTTCTTTTTCTTCTGTTGACTTCTTCTAGGTAGATTGCTGCATGTCAACTAAATGACAGAGAACCATGACAATTTAGGAACTGAGCATCTCTTTCAGAGAGTCTTCTGTCACAGTGTAGCCAGGCTGCAATCCACAACATTAAAGAGCTTTCTGTCTAGCCAGCAGTGAAGGAACAATCACTTACAATACAGTTGTTTCCAAAATCATTACTAGAATAGTATTGTATTTTAAATAATACTGTATATACAGATTACTTCAGATAACTAGAGCATATTTGCAATGCTTTATGTTGATAATGGCATTAACACAAATACTGTTTGAATTGTTTATAAGCAGATCGATCACATAATGACTGAATGTGACCTCCCTTGCTTCCCAACTAGATGTTTCAGGCGATGTTACAGTACCATGTTGGAGGGTGTCAGTGCCATTACTTGTATCAACATAAGCCTTGGAAACTGCCTTCGAAAATCCCTGATGGGTATCAATGTTAAAGAGTTTGAAACATGAAGGGACACACATGCACTCTCACACTGATTCACACTCAGGTAACACAGTATACCTGGGTTCCTTGTGATGATGCTCAATGGGCTGACTGTGTCTGGACCGAGGTAGAGTGAGATACTGGCTGCAGCCATGCGAAAAAAACCAGAAAGACAAATGTATGGCATTGAATGAATAAAGATTAAAGTCAGAAGCATAGGAAAGAAGAGGAAAAAAAGTGTGAAAATGCTGGAGTAAAGCAGAATGATTATTGGATGGTTCAATGTTCTGAATCTGCCTCTGTTTGGTACCCTTTTTAAAGCAACTTCTAGCAAACGAGTGATGTGCTGTGGTCTCCCTCAGAAGCAGCTGATGATGGCCTGTGATTTCAATGATGCCCCTCCTTTTATGATCAGTAAATATAAGACCTTTTTTGATTTATAAATATGGCACACTTGAATTAAATTGGGCCATTTTTTTTCTAAAAGTGTGGAGCAAGCCGCACAATGACTTTGTGAGGTTACTCAATATCCTGTTAACAGATACCTTGCCCAGATGGAATCTGATAAAGTTAACTGCATGCTGCTAGAAAGGAAAACACAACCGGTTGGTGATTCAGTTTGAAGTGGTGGGGTTTGACACACTTGTAAAGGTACAGGAAAGATTAAACCAGTCATAAACATTTATTTTACACATTTGTATCGAGGACGACTGGACCTGCTGCTCAGTCACCACAAGATTGCTGGCTGGAGCTCATCTCAGATCCTCTTAGATCAGTGTTTTTTGTCAGTCATATTTATAGCAACCGATAGCATCTGTTCAGGACATGGTCTACCATTGAGTAATATAAGGGGGGAAATACATAATGTGTTATAAAACGGCTGAAAAATATCAGAAACCTGAACTTGGACCAAATTCTATTGCGGGGAGATCTGCACGTCTGCAATAGCTACATAAACAAATAACATGCAGTATTCTTAGTATTAATTTAATATACAGGTAACACCACATAACCTATAAAGTAATCCAATTCCTGACACTCTCTGAATAAAGTACCACTTTTATTATTTGATGCAAAATTACCTCTCGTTGAATGGCTTTGTAAGGGAATTTATTAAAATTAATTCTAACATAACAGATTTATAGAGGGATTAAAAAAAAACATTTATAATAATAATAATAATATAATAAAGATTAGCATACCCAGTCATCATTTTATATTGCATTAAAATATTTGCGAATCCCTGAACTGAAGATTTAAGTATTTAAGCAATTGAAGCAAAAAATGCAAATTTTAAAGTTAATTTAGAACACTAAAGGTAAAAATGTTCCTGTCTCTGCATGAATGAAAACAATGATAAGTTTCTAATTAGGGTGTGTTGGTTCTAGTTACATTCTCATAGCACACAGCTCCATCTGAACCAAGACATTGCTTCATGCTCTGTCTACCTGTCTGGGGAGTAGTGGTCGTCCGTGCGATGTTTATCCATTCGGCTGACTGTGTTGTACTGCGATGGAGACGAGTGGGAACCTCGAGATGGTTGGTCCAAGCTCCGGCTTTGAAACAGAAATACACTGTTTGGGTCACATATTATGCTATAGGACGACCGCCATGGACGTTAGAGCGTGGCGGTTTTTTGAACACTAATTAAACTCATGGAAATAGCTAGGGTAGCAGTTCTTGGGCTTTGCTAATTGCCCTTTCTAATAACAGTAGAATTGAAAATGTTCATGCTTCAGAGACAACAGAAAATTAGTCATTTTTCCCTTCTAATATGCTTGGGTCAAGTCTCTGGAAAAAGTGAAAGAACATGCAAAAATTATTTGTTAGTATATTGTACATCACCCTGACAGATATTATGCTCAAGATTATAAACTTACATTTGGTTTGGGTCATGGGCATAGGAGCAGTGGTTTCTCTAATGGGAAGGGGGTGTGGGGGGTGGGCAGGTAAAAAGTGTGGGACATTTCCTTTGCACGCCACCAATACAGAATTGCCAAATGTTTAGATCACTAAAGTAGACAACGCTGAACAATACGGTTGTGCCTTTACTGGACACAATGTTATCTGCTGCAACCTATCAAGTGTGTCATTCTTCAGCACGGTTCAGAGGTAGGAAATCAATTTGTATCATTAAAAATAAAATGAGAAAATCCACCTTTTAATTAAACCTTATCATTTTATTTAACACCACAGGTTTACTCCATATACAATGACCTGTATATTCAATAACCCCCCTTGGTAATATATATATATATATATATATATATATATATATATATATATATATATATATATATATATATATATATATTGCACAGATTAGTTAGAGCAACGTTTGTCTCACAAACTCAACATGTTGCCCTGTTTTTAACACCCAGCCAACAACAATGCCGTGGAATCCATATTCCAGAGTAGGTTTGAATGGCTAATTGTACTTTACACAAGGAACATGTGCATTATTTCAGAAATTCCTTTCAATGTTCCTGGAAAACATGCTCTACACCAGCCCCCCAACACACACATACACACACACACACACACACACACACACACATATGCACACACACTCCACAGTTGAATTTACCTCTGCGGAGGAGGGACACTGGGGGATCGTGACCGTGTCCTGCCCATACTGTCCCCTCGATTGGGTGACCCAGAGCGGGAACAGTGATTGGACGACATCACCTGCTCGGGAACTGATAACGTGGAGCTCTGGATGTCTCTGCCATTGTGCCTGTAATCTGTGAAGGCAACCACAAACAGAAAAACACAAGCTAAAAGTTGTACTCACAAAAACAGGATTGGGGGGGGGGGGACTTGACTGAAGCCTAAATAATCTTTTCATGATTTTGCAAAGTTAACCCAGAGCCAATTTTAGAAATACTAAAAGAAACTTAATAAATTCAACAACAAACATTTCAACTAAAACTCTTTCTCAGTGTCTTCAGACAAAGGACACAGCTGGAAATTAAGTGGAGACTTTGGACAAAGTTGTGGGGTCAATCCCCTACTAAGAACTGAATGGCCTCCTTTTGTGTGTGCATTTTATTATTTGTTTATTTAGCAGACGCCTTTATCCAAGGCGGCTTACAGGGACTAGGGTGTGTGAACTATGTATCAGCTGCAGAGTCACTTATAACTACGTCTCACCCGAAAGACGGAGCACAAGGAGGTTAAGTGACTTGCTCTGGGTCACACAATGAGTCAGTGGCTGAGGTGGGATTTGAACCGGGGACTTCCTGGTTACAAGCCCTTTTCTTTAACTACTGGACCACACAGCCTCCATACCACTGCACCCAAACGAAAATCCTTACCCCAAATTCAGCAGCTTAAATTACTGCATCATCGCCAAACTAACACATTTGTATTTGTTAAAAAAAAATATTTCAGTTCACTTTTAGAAAGTCAGCAATACAACACCCGGTGAAACACAGTAAAAATAAATAAGTTATTAATAATCGTACAGTACTCTTCAACTCACAAAGGTCACGCTACAATTAAAAACAAAGGCTGACCTTTGACCACTTCATAATGAAGAAAGGCTATCCCTGAAGAAATTCCCCCCAAAACCCACTTTACAGTGGTCCCACTTTATATAAACAGCTAAAATGTTGCACAGAATGAAACATAAAAAAAGTGGCATGCAGGACCTGAGCACGTTTTTCAGAGTTGTTTGACTTATTCCTTAAAACATTGTCACTCCAGTGAACATGAGAAAGACCATGATTTTCAATCAGAAATGGTAAAAAAATGGCTAAGGTTCATAGCTGCTGGTATTAAAATCTATAACTAACCATGCAGTCTGCTTCAGTGTATAATAAACATGCTTAGTTGGGCACAAAAATAACAATAAAAGGCAGAAACGATTTGTATATTAATAAGATGTTAACATTTTCCATATATATATATTTTGAAAAGTTTGTTTGCAGCCATGCATTCTGCACTACCTGTTTTACCCCCTTCACCCCATTACATGTAAAATTACAAGACAAAGCCATGAGCATGGACATTCCCCTGTCTGTCTTTAAAGAGCAACTTGGTATGAGTATTAAATAATTATTTTTGTAGTTTAGATTCACTTTGTATATAATTTTCTGTTTCAGTCATCACAGTCAGGTGACTTTATAAAAGTCAAAAGTGTACGCTGCTGTGGCTTCTAAACGTTCTCAAACATGTCTTTTCTAAAAGTGTTACTATTAACCTGTCCCCTGCAACAATCGGAAAAATACTTACATATTACACTGTCATAATGCTTTTTTTTAAGATAATGAAATCGATCATTCTTTACGATTTTGATCACTGCTGCTCAACTCTCAGTAGGGCTTCAGAAGTTTTGAACCATATCTTGTAAATTTGTCAAAATCAATAACATAATAAAAGCAGAATGAAAGAGGGCAAGGGTTATTTCCACAACACCAGGGACAAGAATATATTATTTTATGAAGAGACTTCCAATTTCCCAATTAACTTGCCCTTCTTAGGACATTTCAGCCTAGGAAAAAAGAATGTGTAAACATCAAACTCCTTCATGAGGGATATCCCGTCTGGGGAGTAAGGTCCAGCCACATAAAATGATTTTTCAAAACTGCAATATGCTTATTTTACCTTTAATCTCATTTGATCTGTTTCCCTAGTCACCGGTTTCTGGTCTTCACACATATACCATATTGTTCATCAACCATTCACCCCATCTTAATTATTTGTTTAAGACTGAAAAACATTCTATATTATATTATTTGGCAACAGATGATCCAGATGGGAAGTACTGTATATATCTGAAATGGATGTAACTTGTAAGGTTGGGGCCACATTTTCCGTTCTTTTTCATTACCTGATACAACTCCAATTCCATCATCGCAGTCATAGTCAGATATTTCACTGTCACTGATTCGCTGGGATCCTGAAGCAGAATGAAGAGAGACAGAAGAGAGTTCAGCGATTGGACATGAGTCGGGACTGCTCCGTTACAGCTCTGAATCTAGCCAACCTAGAGTATGGTGATGAACTGGCCTCAATTATACCGATGCTCATGTTACAGGCATGTGACTCCCTTCTGAGGTCAGTGAAGGTAAACTAATCCCGCCCAGGGTATCACTTTCCACGATGGTTTTAGATTCACAAAATCTCTCCAGACAAAAATCACTCCAAACCAGAAACCTGTACGTCTATGTACAGTTAAACAGCACGCACCACACAGTATAAGAGGGGTTTTCAGCAGCAGACAAATATTAAAAAAGGAATGACAACTGTACAGGACCTGATTCTAAAAGATGAGTGCAAGAGACCAGAGTAAAAGCATCATTTATGTAGCCCCCAAAAATATACATATACCTTTTGGTTTTGGGTGGGGAGTGGGGGTTATTCCGGCAAAAACTTGTAAATATATATTTTTTAATCTCCACCAGTCGTTTATATTTGGTGCTACGGAAACATTCAAAATGTCACTGTTCAGGCTCGTAGATCGGTGATATTTGTAAGTTTGTATGTATCTGAGTGGAGGTGTGTACGGTACTTTTATACTCAACAACATTAGTTCTCCACACACAACTTTAAGTACTGGTGTTTTATTTGTATTGTTTTAAACATGTTACATCCTCTTACTGGTATTTATTTAACACTGCATTTTGAAGAGCTACTTTATAGTAACTACATTTTCAAAATATTTTATTTCTTAGCTGTTTAGTATCCTATTATTATTATTATTATTATTATTATTATTATTATTATTATTATTATTATTATTATTATTATTATTAATTGTTATTGTTATTATTTATTTATTTATTTATTTATTTATTTATTATGCTCTATTGCTGTTTCTATTTATGTCATGATTTACCAGGCCTACTAACAACCATAAAGGGAGGTGATTTTAGAAATGATCACTAGGGGTATGTAACTCCTTTGTAACTATGGCAACATTTGGTAAATAAATGGTGCTGTAAAACTCACAGTTTTAGAGGGGGCAGATCCCCTAGTGGTCATTTTCCAAACGACCTAATCTCAGAAATTAAACATTTTAAAAGCAGACTAGGATAAAAGGTAATATATATATATGAAAATGTAGATGATACCATTAAAGCTGCAATGTGTCACATCATACCCACTGTGACCATCTGAAAGCCATATCTGAAGACTGGTAACTATGTCTGCAGGACTCCGTATACAGTACTACTTTTCCTTTTGTTTAGTCTGACTATGATCATTGTTACATGATCCTTAAGAGCTCAGCTGTCAACTCCAAACTGTGAGAGTGGGAACCAGGTTCCATGCCTCCTTTCATTGAAGGCTAACAAAGCTGTATCTCACTTCACTCTCAACCTCTGAAACACTGACTAGGGATTGTTTTTAAACACTTTCGGGACCCACAGCAGCTGCTCAAGATACAAACAGGGAGGCGTTGAAACACAGCCTGTCTGTGAAGTAGATTAGAAAGGTTTGCTATATAAAAATATAAATAAATAAATAACAGTGTATGCAAGCCATGGTATGCAAGCAAAACAGCAATGGAGCAGCTCAAGGTAAGGGCCTATTTAGATTATACTTCGTGGCTTTTAAAGATGTAACATGCTTAACCACAAAAGTATATATGGAAAAACAAATCCTGTAGCAACTATTGGGTTGATGTGGCAAACTGTGTCAAAGGCTTCTCTAGGGCAAGTTCCAAAATTCTTCAAAGGGTTCGAGAATTAGTCCTAATTCTTCCAAGACGTCTTAACTGTGATTACCACAAATACGACATGATACTTTGCTACTCTAAAAATGGGATGTAATACTATGGGCAGCAGTGTGGCGTAGTGGTTAGGGCTCTGGACTCTTGCCCGGAGGGTTGTGGGTTCAATCCCTGGTATGGGACACTGTTGCTGTACCCTTGAGCAAGGTACTTTACCTAAAATTGCTCCAGTAAAAAAAAAAAAACAACTGTATAAATGGGTAATTGTATGTAAAAATAATGTGATATCTTGTAACAATTGTAAGTCGCCCTGGATAAGGGTGTCTGCTAAGAAATAAATAATAATAATAATGTCAAAGCCCTGCAGAGGGAGGTATTTAACAGTGTCAAAACCTACTTCTAGTGACAATTATTAGATGTTTGCTTTATAACTGTGATTACTGTTTAAAGTTGTTTTTTTTTGTTGTTTTTTTTTCGGGGGGGGGGGGGGGGGATGCTTAGCAAAAGGAAAGCCCAGATTTAGATGGTACCAAGTGTGCTTCTCAAATTGACATCTGAAGCTCAGCTCACAAACGTATCCTCTAATTGCTGTGGAGGGTATAGCAGTAAAGCAGTTCAGAGGGTCAGCTGCATTAGCTAATGGGGAGGAAATATGCGAGCCACACCTTTCGGAGTTCAGCATAAGGACAAAAGCAAAGGGGCAAACCAACTGCTCAGCAAACTTTTGGATTTTATACGTCATCTTGGGCATGCAGAACGTTTTACCTGGGTTGTATGAATATGGGCCTTTATCTGGTATTACAATGAAGGAAACAAAACACAAACATAAAAGACATGAAGAGAAGTTGGTTATCAGATCAACTACATGACAAAAGTAATTTGTTCAAACACCTGTATTCCTATGTTTGGAATATAAACCTTTTTTTTAATGAAAAGACAGACATGGCTTGCCACAGAAGTTTATTATCTGAAGAACATGCTAGCAACAGAATTTAAATGCTGGGCTTCACAAATACTGGGGAAACCGGTATTTGTGAAAAACTGGGTATTTGTGCATGCAAATGATGTGGTCCACAGCTATGGCCAAAGGTTTTGCATCACCCTATAGAATTAACTAATTTTGCTTCATAGTCGAATGAAACCTGCTGAATAATGTTATGTTAACATATTACATACCACTGTGTAGTTTTATACAGAAATTGAAAAATGTGACGTTTCAAAATCTAACATGAAATACTGTACTACCATTACGGCTTCCAGTAGACTTGTATTTTCTTTGATTATATGATGTTAAACAAAAGATCTAAATTATGTTCATATAGATTTTTTTTATTTTTTATTATGTCTCAATCCTAAAATTCTAGGTGATGCAAAACTTTTGTCCATAGCTGTATATTAATGCAGCATGTGTCCCCCTGCTCTGTTAAAGGGGGACACTTGCTGTCTTTACTGTACAGGTAAGATGCTAATCTTTTTTTTTTGTGCCACTCCTATCGTTCCTGGCATTCTGAAATGAGTGCAGTATATAACAATGATAAACCTGTTATTGGTAATACAAGGGAAACTGGACAACATTTATCAGAAGAAACATATTGTGGGTTTTTCAGTATTTAAATACATTAGGTCTGAATTATTGTTCAAAATGCATTTTATACCATCTTGAACAAAAAATAACCTGCCTGTGATATAGTCCTAAAATAGTGGTTAGAGCTGAAGTCGAGGTTAGAGACCAGGTACTGCACTGGATTAATTCTCTGATCCCCAATGCAAGATACTATACAGCATGTGATTGATTTGGACAGAACGCCTGTCAATATAGTTGTTTTCAAACACTGCAGATACTATACGCGAGAAAATGTAACTTTCATTAAATCTGTCTCCCTTAACCATCTCAGTAAAAACACGTTTTAAAAAGCTACTTTTCCCAGCTAAACTGCAGTAAAATTATAATACAAGATTATTCAGCAGTCACTACCAGCTGTAAGAAATGACGACCTACTTTGCAGTCTCCGCGTGGGACTCTCCCCGTGCAGCTCTCTGCGTGGCAGGTATGGTGAGGGGTGTGGAAGGGGCATGGAGGACACATCGTGGGTCTGAAGTTTGTACCAGTGAGGCTCGTCATCCAGCAACGCTGTCTCTAGTTCTATTAGAATCTACAAGGAAAACAGCTCGAAATTCAATTTTCAACCACAACCATTTCTGTTAACTCAGGTTCAAACCCATAACACCAAGACACGAGGACAAACAGATGAGCAGTGTTTAGGAGCACAGTACCGCAGTCTTAATGGCTGTTAAACCATTGGATGTGTGGGCTAACATTTCAGAAGAGATTTTTAAAAAACTGAAGGGAGGATGTCTACATGTGTAAATGCCAACACGCATACTGTATTTGTGAACACTATGGTAATACACAGAAAAAAAAAAAAACTAGCTTACCTCTCCTAAAAATTCACTTTCTTCTTCTCGAACCCGTGCCTGGTCCCAAAGTGTGATCTCCAACATGCGCTCCCGGAATTCCCGCCGATGGACCGGGGAATACATAAATGTCTGGTTCCATTTGGGCTCTAATGTTTTCTTTACTGTTTTTGTTCTTCTTTTGCTCTTATCACTGGAGGAACAATAATTCACACTGCTTTTATTTACCACCAAGATACAATATATTGGGTACGTTAAAGAAGAACCAACACAAGTCACAGAAATCTTTTAAGGAAACAACTAGGATCACATTGTGGAACTCTACATTATTTACCACATTTACCACAAACAGATGCAGTCCGTCTAACTAAAGGCCATTACTGGGCAACAGACAATTAGGAATAAACCAGTTGAACATAAAACATAATTCCTATTTTATGATAAGTCTTAACAAAGTACCTTAAACTATACAAAAGTGTAACTAAAACCCCTTTCAATTTGCAAGAATCAATAACAGTAGATTCCAATTAAATTTGTTTATTTTTTAACTGTTTCTTTATCTTTGTATTATGTTTCCAGTCATTCCGAGTGGTTCCTATAGCAAAACTCAAAAACTAGTTTATTACATTTTTGTTATACTCTGTGTCAAGGAGCTTTAAACCGAGTTCAGGAGCAGCTCTTGAGTTTATTTGCATTGTGTAAGACAATCTGCTGTAAGTAATGTAATTTGAAGCTACATACTCTTTGAACGCACTGTGATTTCTGATTTTATTTATTTATTGTTCTTGTTTGATGCTTCTATTCTTACCTTCTGTCTGGGAGGAAGTAAATTTTAACATAAGGGTTTCTTGGTCTCCCATCTTCCGTTGAAGGAAGGTCTTTTGCTCCCAGTATTGTGACAATCAGCTGGTGACCAACCTTGTCATACCAGAGTTTTATCTGCATGGAAAGAAATGTACTTTTTTTAAATGCTTCCTAAAGTAGGTTGGAAACATGCAGTATTGTGTCACAATGCAGCGTTTATAAATTATGTACTTTGTGAAATATTGAGGATTATACTGTGATCTGCAATGTGTATCCCAATGAGGAGATGTATTATGTTGCTTAACTGTCATCAATGTCTTAATTGTCTTCAATGTCTAAAGAAACTATAATATAAACAGTCAGAGTAGTACTGAAACTCATTATCATTTAGTGCCATTTAGTGCCTTCATTGTTAGCCATATATATGTACTTGTAAGCATCACAACAAATGTATGTCCTGGAGGGTGTCTTAAGATGAGGTTTAATAAAACTGAAACAAACTATGAAAACTATAAGAAACTATGTTATACTGATAAATCTTTCGACTAATGCCTTCATCTGTTATATTGCCTTTTGTGACTTTTTTTTTTTAATTTAGTGTTCCCAATTATTTTACCCCCAATTGTCTCCCCAATTTGAAGGTCCAATTCAGTTTTCCCTCATCACAGCAATTCTCCACACAGCTCAAGAGAACGGACGGTTCAGTGGGTGTCCTCCGATCCCACGACCGAGCCAGCTTCCTCGTTTACACCCAGGAACTCGAAAGTGGACGTCAGCAAGCTACCAGCCTCTGGAGGGCAAAGGTCATCCTTGCAGGTGTCTTCCTGAGCTCACTACTGGCCAGCAGAGTTCACTGTAGTGCAATGAGTCCCTGCTGGTTTTGCCCCCCCTAACCCACGGGAGCACCATAGCCAATGCGACGCTCCCTTCGGAATCCCCAGTGAAGACCGGTGACTTCGCACAGCAAGTATGCGAGCCTGCGCTTCCCTGACTGTATGACTCACCTTGCACACCACATTGCTGTGCTTTTACCAGGTGAGCCACTGGGGGATCCCCATGCCTTGTGACTTTTTAAAGAATTGAAAAGAGTGTTTAAAGTTATGGATGAACACAGCATTTGTTTTTGATGCAATGTTAAATGGAGATTTGTAACCCTGGTGTCAGAGATTAGTACAACCCTAAATCAATCCAAAATCACAGATATTTCAAAATAATACATTATGATTCATGCTGATATGATCGATGTATATAAGGTTAACAGTGATCTCAGAGAAGTATGGGCAAAAGCGGTTTCACACATTTGCTCTGTGATTTTGGCTATCAGTAATTGCTTAGAAGTCTGTGGTGTTTTGACAGGCTACAGAAAGCTTCTTATGGATTTCTACCATGTCAAAAAAACTTCTAAGCTCTTGCCCATACTTGCTAGTATCTCACTGGGGGGGGGGGGGGGGGGGGGGGGGTATATAAATCTAGATGCAAAATCTAGATGGTAATTACTGGTATTCTACACTGTCTACCTCTTACAGCATGCTGCAAAGCAAGAAAAAACATTCAGTACAAAGTAATACAAGCCAGAGATCTGTTACTTTACCACACTAGGGGATACAAAACTCAAACAAATTGTACCCTTTTCCTTGTGATATTGAAGCCCTTGAATGCAAAGAACAATAATGTAATACATGGCACAGCCATGTAGTTATTATGTAGACAAGATACTTTGGTTTTCTACTCCTTCTTGTAAACCATTACTGACTCCCACTTGTTAGACGTGAGTGACATGGAATCAATACACCAGGACAGAGCTGCAGCGAACTCGTTCCTTTGAAAGTCAAACGGCCTTGAACAAGCCCTTTGGAACTCGGAAAATGTTTTCGAGCTTTTGCCACTGTTTATACAAAAAGGCCTGTATGGAGCTTGCATCTCAAATTAAAATCTGAACCTCTATGAGTATGAACTGTACATACTCATGTGTTTATAGGCTACTTTTAGTTGTACATTTTCATTGCCGTGTGAGAATTTCCAACTAGATTAAAGATAAACAAGGTGTCTAAAATAATTTCTCTATCTGTTATTCTGTTATTATACCTTATTAAGTGTAAATAATACATGATTGTGTGGGTTAATCAATATAGACTTTTATATAACTGGCTTTAAATAGCTTGAATTCACCTCTGTTTGCCCAGGCATTGTAATGATGAAGGAACTGTTCATGATTAGGATGTCAAGTGATATTGGTGAATTGTATGCAGTGATAAAAGTTATCATTATAGAGTCAGAGGCGCTGGAATCAATTCATGAACTGACCCAACCCCACACCCCGCAGTGGAAAGAGGGGCAGGTGTTTTCTGTCTGTTTTAACTCAAGCTCGAAACCCTTATAGACTATCATTGAGCTTGAACAGTGCCTCTTTGCGAATGGCATCAAGCTTCTGAGGTTAAGACTCGATTCTGTTTCTGGGTCGAACGCAAAAAAATCCTGTGCAACTCTACACCAGGACTCCTAAACTTCAACTCCCACAATCCACTCCAGCAGCCATGTCCTTTACATTTCCTGTTTAATGCTGCTGCAGCCCTAACATCTCTGGTGTCCCCTAAAATCCAGACTTAAAGCCAGAGAAAACTTATAATAATTAGAACCATAATTTACACCCAATGTAACTGAAAATGGCCACGTTATTAATGTCACGTGACATTCTGTGACATAGTTGCAGCCACTTTGGCTATTATTATTTTTATTCAAAAAATATTATTAAAACACATCATTTAAACCTTTTAAGAAGAAAATGTTATAATTGCTGACCTTGAAATGAAAAAAAAGCATGTTTATTCTTAATTTTATAATTGTATGTGGCTGTATGTACATGTACATTTACGGGGAATAAGACAATGTGTGTACTACATAAAGCCTAGCACTTCATTGGTTTCCAAATTTCCAGAAGCACATGCTCATATCACAAAATAAACACAAAAATTGTAAAATATCTGGGATCTGTTTTGAGGTCATTCTTATTCTTAATTTGTCTTTTTGGATTTTCTTTGGCTTTCAACACCTTCAACATTTGGCAGACATACTGCATTATTCATTTACTTTGAATACGGCCACAGAGGTAATACTGACAGGATTTAAAAAGGTTCATAGGTCCCAAATTAATAAGGTACAATTTGTTTAATTGTCAGTTATAAACTCCACTCAGTTGTGAACTGGAAAATGCAATCTTGTTTTAATAGACAGTAAACTTTGCATGCCTTTCCACTGTAACATGAGTCATTCTATTCTACTAATGTTTTTGTAATGTGCACACAAGGTGTTGAAAATTATTTTCAGTAACCCAAACAATCTGTTCCTGAAAGGATTTTATTCAATATTTGTATTTGTATTATTCTGATTAATATATTTAGATAATAATTTACTCTAACAAACCTGTCATAACATTTTAAAAATGTTCCAAATGCTCAAATAAATCTGGCTCCTTTTAGCCTTACAGAAAACCATTAATTGTGATTCATCAAATCACAGTGAGATTAGTCTAAATGATTTCTTCGAGATAAATTGGCAAGCACAGTTTACATCATAACCAGCCAACTGAAGAGCTACTTTACAGTAAGCCACCTTGGGCAGGATTTTCAAAATCCAGTGTTACTGCATCAAACCCGTGATATAGTAATGAGAGCTTTAGTAGCAAGTGATTTTCAAACTAAATTTGTTAATTAAATCAATCCTTAAATGCTTTGAAATTGAGTCGATGAGGTAGTTAATGAACGCATTTCTCGTTTAAAAGCTTAATGGTCGCAGGTCACGTACATCACTTCCTGTCTCAACGACCAGATAAGGGGAACTCGTTAATCAAAATGCATGTTAATGAGATCAAGAAAAATGAATGGAAGCATAATTCGCTGTTATGGAAACTACTAGCGTACAGGAAGACGACTCTCCCACAGCGAGCAGAAGCCAAATGGAAATAAAACATACTGGGAATATCTATTTAGTGTATGATTTGTAAACGTAATTTAAACGTGTGCATTTTGTCATGCAGAATGTACATTTATTTAGCGCTACTTCACTTATAAAATGCTGATTTACGTTTATCTGGTGTGTGGGTAAAAATCGGACGGCACAAATTAAAAAATAATAATAATAAACCCCACTAGTCATTTACCCTCATTCGGGAGGATATTTTGCTACAGTTTACTATATACAACTATTTCAATGCACATATTGTAATCTTTTTTTTGGTTAAAAGGAAAAAACTACCTTTTTTCATTTATTTTTTGGATGGGGTGGGCGGTAAGCCATCTATGTATATTGGTTGGAACTTATTCTCTATGTTGACATCTACTTCTGTCTGTATTTTAGTATGTATGATTGTAGGCTCGTTTGAAGTGCCATTTGTGTTTGTAGTTGTTAGTTATTATACATGTATACCATGTATGTTACACTTCATTATATATTTACTAAGCTTTTAAAATTACGATAAAACTCCCTAACCAAATACACAATTTGTTTATAATTAATTGTTCGGTGAATTCCTCTAATCATGCATTTTCTCTGGTACTCTTTGCTCGCCTCCGTGATAAATAAACGCAACATGATTAGAAGTAGCCACTGAACACATACAGTACATTTACAGAACATTTTATATGCATACAGACGTGTGAAACTGTGCATTGTACATAAAGTGTGGGGGGAGTCTGACAACATTACAAATACGTTTAGACAAATTCCATGTCAATGATCTCGATCACATTCCTAGTGGATCTGTGCGTGCTTGTACACCTGTTCTTTGTTCTTGTGTGGATAAGACACAGGTGTTAAAAGCCAAGGACGCATTGCAAATCCGCAATCACCTAAGGAAACTTTATTGTAATATCTAATATGCCGTTTTCTATACCAAGATTTCATTATTTACTCTTAGGTTTGTATTTGTAGAATTCAAATAAAATTTACAGTAGAGGTCAACTATCGTATAATGTATGTATCTACAGTTCAGATAGGCTACAGTTGCATTGATAATTTCTTGGTTGTAACATTACACTTGGTGCAAATAACGGTATATATCATTTTAGCAATACAACAAATGTTCCGTAAGGTTACAAATGGTTAAAACAAGTGAATAAATCTAATTTATAACTGCAAGTATAGAAAAGGCTAAAATATTTTATAACTACAAATATTGAATTATCTAGATAGTTTGTAAGACATTAACTCTGGTCCTGTACACTCTCTGTATTGTCTGCGTCACAGCCGCGGTCTGTTAAATGTCTGTTTCAAGGTGAGTTATATACTCTTTCGTTAATTAAAACCCTCCTTTTCCAAGCGTAGATTAACTCCTGATAAATGATGACAATTAACACGAATTTGCTTTTAAATTCCCACGCAAGCAAAAGAAATAGCCGCAACAAGCTCTGCTCGTTAAGATTTTAACATTTAATTTCGGAAATCACGTCAGCACGATTATTTAATACTAAAATAGGCATAACGACCGCTTGAAAATGCCAAAATCACTGATTTGTTGATTAACACTGGAGTTATCATTTACAACCTTTTGAAAATCCTGCCCATAGTGCCTTGGCTAACCACTATAAGTCAAATCAAAACTAATAAATATAAATCTACACATCATTTCATGTTACATGAAGAAGCATCCAAATTATTTGTCCCTAAAATTGAATTAAAAAAAAAAAAACATTTAAAGAGACATTTCACCTTCCACAGCCCATCCAGATAGAACAAAACTAAACAAAATAAAGAAAAGTGTGTGTTTGTCAAGTTACTGCTCATACAAAACATTATCAAGATGCTTATGAGTTTTGGTGAACACATGGGCCATAGCAGATTGTCTCTTTAAACTATTTTAGTTGGGTTGGTTAGTCATGCAGACTGTTCCAGGCTCCTGGCAAGATGATATGAGAATGTTTTTTTTTTTTGATAGAAATGATAAAGCATCGTTAAAAATCATTCTAAACCATGATAGATGCCATTTCCCTGCTATGCATTTTCCAAACAAAAAAAAAGAAAAAGAAACAAAGCAGACCAAAAGAGTATTCTGTCAGACAGACAGGGGCTGTTACCTGAACCCTAGGAACAAAAGGCGCTGATCTTCTACTAAGGCTTTGGCTCTGGGACAGCAAAATTAAACAACAAAGAAAAAAATGCGATAAAACAAAACCAAAAGGACACAACACACTGCAAATGCAAAAAACAGACCAAGAAAGGAAACCACAAAACTCTAAATAAATCAAAGCTGTATACACTACATACATCTGTGAGTAGACTGACTGTAGTGCAGTCTAAATAACGTATAGCTAAAGGGTTCAATCACCAACCCTCCAGTTGAAATTAATATATGGTATAAATATTTATTGATCCCAATCCAGTTCTTATTCCATAAAATAATCAAATCCCAAGAACAAACAAAGCTGACAACCCCTCAATGTTAGTCTTCATGCCTGCATTTGGGATATAATGCTGTACTTTGTCAAATACATACAATGTTCCAGTTTAACTGAAAACCTAGCGTGTTTTGAGTGCTTTAAAGAGTGGATTTGTGATTAAAAGTTACATGTGGAGAGACAGATACAGTTAAAAAGTACTTGGCCTACAAAGTTGAAACTGGGCCTGACAACACTTATTCATGCATATAATCCATAATGCAACAAAGGGGGAATTGTAAAGGGTGAGCAACTTCCCTGCTACTATCAGACATCACTGATGCAAACCCCTGTCCAACTCCCCCAGCATGACGGCTCTTAAATGGCATGCCACCCAATTTTGAATTTAGCTTAGTCCAATGGAGCTTAGTTTGTAGTTAAGGCCTAATCTAAACACTGTCTCATTTAAATCCTTTTTCAGCGTGTGGAAAAAACCTAAATACAGTATTTAAAAAAATCTAAATCAAAGCAGAATGACAAAGTGCCCACTGAAAAGAAAAAGGTATTAAATGCACTGCCCAGCAGATGTCTGTGGAAATGTAAGCCTGTCCAGATTTGACCTTTCTTTTCACACTTTTGCATTTTTGTATTATTATTTTACTACTTATTTTATTTACTGTTGGAACTTTTTTATCACATGTTTCACACAATTTCTCAGGCAAGAGAAAAACACCTGAAAGAAACATAACAGGAACATACTGAGAGTTGTCCAGACAGGTATTGGGGAGCATCCCGTAGCATGCCAGGGCTCATGGGAGAAGTGACTGAGATAGAGGGACGATCCATTTTCTGGGATTCAAAAGAACTTGAGCCTGTGGAGAGAAAGGGGGAGGCATAAAGTGCTGAATCACTCAGACAGAAGATTTCAAAATTGTTTTATGATTTTTTTTGGTTTTTTTACAATTATTTTATCTCCCCAATTTGGAAAGCCCAATTATTTATTTATTTCAACCCGGCTCACCGCTGCCACCCCTGCGCTGACTCGGGAGAGACAAAGACAGACACACGCGTCCTCCGAAATGTGTGCAGTCAGCCGTCCGTTTCTTTTCACGCGATCTCCAGGCTATAGGGCTATCCTTTACCAGATGCACCATTCAGGAGCCCCTTGTTTTGTGAATTTTAATGATGTCCCTGGAAACTGATTTTAACATTTTATCAACTGGGACAGCTTGGTCAGCTGTTTGGGGATATGGGTAAGCTCTCCACACAACCCTACCAGTTCTGCATTGTGGACTCTAGGAACTGGAACTAGAACTATATAACAAGGCCCTCGATAGTTACATTTGAAGTGTCTACCGAAGGTATATATCCCATTGCAAATCCACTAAGCTATATAGCCTGTGATTTAAAAGATATAATAACATTATATAGGATGCCTAATAGAAGTGTCTAATTAGAGTGGAGCGAAAATAAAGTGTAGCATTGGATTTACAGTATATAGTTCAAGGTCTAATTAAAGTTGCAATCTTGCCATTAATCTTCATACAGTGGATGAGTTTTTATTGTATTCAAGCTCTTTCCTTGTACGAGAACTATAATTAAAACTCACTTGATTCCAGTTGTGCTTGTGTGCTGTCTGGTATCCGGGGAATGTCTCTGAAATGAGGACAAAAAATATGCTGTGAATATTCATTAATTGAATGACCAAGAGTAAAATGCAGGGGACTTCAGATACAGAGATAACTTATTCTACTGATCTTATACCAAGTTTTGTCAGAAGAAGTACATACTGTATTTACAGCACCGTTTCCAAAAAGTGGACTTGCAGCTCATCCTAAATTAATTTGGTTTGCTGACTTTAAAACCAAGCAGCAGAAAACATATATTGTTACATGCTTTGCAATAGTCTGTTATTTAATCAAAAAGTTAATTCAATTGATATAAATATTTTCAGCATTGTACATAGAAATAAGTCCTACAAAAATGAGGGTATTCAGTCTGCCATTATGAGTGGGGTTATTTTCTTTAGACTTCAAAAGTTGAATAAAGTAAGTTTTATAAACAGTGATTTACTGTTTCTTCAATCAGGACACCTAGTGAAATAACTTACCCAATGGGCCTTGAGACTACAAGTTCCACCTGTGGTTCTGGCTTAGATTCCAGAATTATATTATAAACTTCCTTAAAAGTAGCTCCTTGTAAATGCCTCCCATTCCATTCTAATACCTGATCACCTGAAAGAACACGGGCATCAAAATCAGCATACTGAAAGTTATGTTTATATGAACGGAACATACAGTAAGGGAAGGATGTTTATATAAAGACACTGTGCTCTATTTTAAAACTAGTAGAAAGGCAAAGCCTCTTTAGCCATGATTAAGGCTGTATTGCTGTGTAATATGTTGTTCCCGGTGGAAATTCCCATTTCTGAAAGAATAGTGAAATATACATATTGTTTATCACTTATAAGCAAAGACGTTTGCCTGATTGAGGAACTACCTGTTACACTGCATTTAGGAACCGGGGCAGCCGATTTAGTTTGCTTTAGGTGTTCCATAGAACCATGTATATGACCTGCGCCCATGCCTCCCCGTATGAACTCCACCTCCTGGGTAAAACATGTCACCATATGGACATTTCACGCCGAATTCCAAAACAATGTACAGTATACAAGTTATGAGACCCTCACTGTAATATTGAATTGCCTGTTATTGTGATTTATTATTGTGGTTGTTATTTTACTGGTGATAGAGCCGTGGGTGTATTATGTATTGTGCATGCTGTTGATCAAGTGTGTTTGATATATGACGGTGTACTGCTCTAATTAGATTAGGACGCTTCTATTAATGAAGTTACAGTAGTTATACATGTGGAACAAGTGTTTTGTTATTGCCATATGTTCAGTAATCTTCCACTAGAAGGAATAATGCTCATTTTCAGTCTTTACTGGTAATAGCTAATGATTAAAGAATAACGACAATGATAATAAAAAGTAAGCAATATAATAGTTTAACGATCGTTTGTAAACAAAGATGGTATGCATGCAGGTTAAACAAATACATATAAATGAGAAGAAACATGTTTAACGTAAAATATCTGAATGTTTTATTGTAAAAGTATAAATGATAAGTATTTTTGTATAAAATCATTCCAGGTGCAAATGTTTATTGAATAATTAATCCTGTTAGGAGTAGGTGGGGTTGGGGATTATATAACGCCGTGTCTTTCTTTAGGAAAGAGAGGATTATTAGGTCAGTCAAGATCTTGTCTGTTGAATGTCAGTTATTGATGATACAACCATCCTAGACTGAGTTAAGTGTGTATGTAAATGTGCTCTTGTATGTGTGAGTCAGTAGGGCTCGGGGGGATCTCTATTTAGGAGCTGGATGCGAGTAACTCGGGGTTGTCTTGTGGGTGTGTTGTTGGTGTTACCTAACTGAGCTACTTTGCCTGCTGTTCCTGTTTAAATAAAAATAGTAGTTTTAAATGCTTTGAGCTGCATCCTGTGTTACCTTCTCTTATTCCGCTGCGGACCAGATACGCCTCCACTACAGTATGCTCATTGTGAGGATTTCTACAAATACCAGTTTAAGTAACAATAATGCCATACCATTAGTTAGGGTAGCACAGTTTCACAGGGAGATGGTAGTTCATGGCTTAGATATCAAAACATGTGGGAGGCATGGTTCTATGGAACACCAGTAAATGATTGAACACACTACATACAGCTCCATTATTTCTTTAAAGTGTCTTCAGTGAAAAAGACACCAGCTGCATCAAAGATCAGAAATATTTCTGCTAAAGATCACTCTGTCCAGTACAAGGGGACATTTTACATGTCTTTTGTTATTTTTACATTTATTTATTTATATATGTATTTATTTTGTTTGATAATTCACTGGTGGTGAAAACGGAACATCTTTAAAAGATGGACATAAAAAACAAAATATTATACAATTTAGCATTTACTATTTTTCAGATACGCATTTAAATATTTAGGAACATTTATTGCTTTAATAAATACTATGTTTAATCGTGAAATATCTGGAAATGCTGTGAATTAAGCAATTTTGTACTGTTAAAAAAATTCAGCCCTAGCTGTGATTAACCAATTACAACAGTATAAAACGTGCATGCAACAACTTGCGGGATGGATCAGTTAAACTATTATTTAGAAATCTTTTTTTTCTATTTTTATACATTTTCTTATTCCTTTCCCTGGTGTAAACAAGTGTTCTCTCCTGAAGATCCCAACAACCTCTGATGAGCTGGTGACCAGCAAGGAATGGGAACTATTTGTTGGCCTCTTACTGGCCTGTCAGCAGGTACATACAATCCCAGACAACCCTTAAAAAAAGTTTGAAAGTCCCACACTTTTCCCATGGTTATACTATGCATTTACCATTGTTTAGCATGGTTTAGAATGATTTTTTAAGATGCTTTACCATACCTCTCAACGCTTTAGAATGCTTACCTATGCTTTACCGTGCTTTCACTGTGCACTACACTTTGCTATGTTTTTACTGTGGAACACTTTCATAAAGGAAGGTTTACAGCTAACAGGTTAATTTAGGAGTGCAGACAACCAACAAACAGTTAACGTAAAAACTTTACAGTAAACAGATATTTTTTTCTTGAACCAGCTCCACAAAAACATAGACCAGTGCTGATCATTGCTGGTATATATAACTGTTGCCCGATACATTTTTTGTCAGAATTTATTTCAATGAATTTTTGCACTACATAAAAAACAAGGTTATAGGGATTGGTAAATTAAATCGATAATTCCCATAAGAAATAAACCATCAATTAAAAAAAGGAAAGTACATAATATTTCAATTAGAGCTGTGAAGCAGGGATGGTATATACTGTGTATATATATATATATATATATATATATATATATATATATATATATATATATATATATATATATATATAAAGCAAATATGCCATACACTGGTTCTTGACTTTGTAAATAAAATAAATGCTTTACCTGGTCGGAGGTGGCCAACTGTATCAGCTAGACTGCCTTTCTTTACTTTTGTAATAAATGCGCAAAGTCTACCAGATTCAGTCATCTTTCCACCAACAACCTGTTAAAAAGATAAGTGATTTAAAATGAGTATTACATTTCATATTAAATTTAAATTTCTACTGTCATTTGTGCAACCGTGTAAGCCATAATTTTAGCTCCGGTCATATTTTTTTACACTAGCATCTACAGTATTAATATAGCATACCCTGGAGCCAGACTGGCATATTCATATGCATGTCTATATGTGTGGGGCAGATCTGTCTCTGGATGTGCAATAGTAATTATGTACACAGTTTTGCAACAACTGTAATAGTAATGCTATTATTACATATACCGGTACATACTGTATGTATTTAACAGGACAGACTCACTCAGATGCAAGAACTTATTTTCAAGGATGTCCTGTGTTCATTTATAGGAGTACAGCAATTGAAGATCTGTTTGAGAATTAGCCCGGTTAAGGCCATGCTTCTGAAATACTATACAACATAATCTGGCCAAGATACTAACAGCTTAAGCCACCATTTAAATAATAAAACACCTGTTTTACAAATTTTAAGCAAATAAATAAAGACCCAATAAATTGTGTGTTTCTAATTTGATAACTTTGACAAAAACTGGAATTAAATAAATAAAAGGTGTAGTACAGTGGTTTCCGCATATAAGAACACCTCCTAAGAGAACACTTCAACTAAGAGAATAACATTGTGGTGAAACAGATTTTTCCCATTGTAAATGCTCCACCTAAAGGAACAGGAACTTTGCTTAAAAGAACACCTTTTTGGCACTGCTAGCGATTTGTTCACAACTGATACAGTACTGTTTTGTAACCTGACAAATCATCATCATCAAGCTTAAATTTAAATGGTTTATTCAATCTTTTCAAATGTGACTTGTTATCACGAGAGCGTCTTGAGGCACACTGATTGGTTTATTAAACCTTTCCAGAAACGCTGTCATATCATTGCCTCGTTTTGTATTCTGATTTCCATGAGTACATCTCATCGCTACAAAATGGCATGTATACAAACGGCGAAATTGCTCGAGTCGCAGAGCAATTTGGTGTTTTCTATTCTGGTGAGTTGCTTCACCGTTCTGTTAAATAATGTTGTGCATGTATTCATAATTTATCTAGAGCTGCTGCTGCATTTTTTAACGTGTGTAGGGATGCTGTGTTAATTTAGTTTGACAATTAGTTTATTAACGTTAGTTGGGTCTGTTACTTTATTATTACAGTTTATTAACATGCACTTGCCTAGTGCTTTTCTCTTACTTATTCTATTCATTTCATATGTTGATGCACGTGCTTCATGACAAGTAATAAATATGTATTTATTTATACTGACTCAAATTGTGTCTGGTGGTCAACTCTGTCTTAAAGAACACTTCGGCTACGAGAACACTTCACTTGATTCCAGAGGGCTGTTCTCTCGGAGACTACTGTAAACAATCAACGCAATTAACAGTTTTTGTTTCTAGTGCAGTTTGGACTACTTTTTTTCTAAAAGATGAATGCTACAAAACTAGCCTCATTTTGTTCCATTTGGATGAATACTTTTCAGGATTTAATACATTTAAACCAATTTCAAACTGGAGGTAACTCTCCATGGTCCTGAAAAAAAAGAAACTCTGGTAAATCATGCCATTAGGAGTATTATTAAAACAAATCCCAATTAATCATGGTTGGACCAAAAATACAGATTAGAATGCTTCCAAATGAAATGGGTTTATATAACTTGTAGCTGTAAGCTACAGGCCCTTGCCTATGCTGTTGAATGGACAGAAATGCATACAGCACATAAGCACTGGCCAAATACAATGCATACAGTACATAAGCACTGACCAGACACAATGCATACAGTACATAAGCACTGACCAGACACAATGCATACAGTACATAAGCACTGACCAAACACAATGCATACAGTACATAAGCACTGACCAGACACAATGCATACAGTACATAAGCACTGACCAGACACAATGCATACAGTACGTAAGCACTGACCAGACACAATGCATACAGTACGTAAGCACTGACCAGACACAATGCATACAGTACGTAAGCACTGACCAGACACAATGCATACAGTACATAAGCACTGACCAGACACAGAACTCACATTGTTCCCTTATTCATTATAGGTTTCATCTGTGATTAGCATATTCATATTGCTATCCTGCATAAATATCAGTCAAACCTGTTTTTGCAACCTCTCAATGGACCATCCATAAGTGGTCTTTATATTCAAGTGATAGGAGAACATGAAAAATATCTAAACATACAAACATAGCTATTCACAATAATTCTGAGGCCCTTGAATTCAGGTTTGACTGCAGTTATTATGGTTTTCAGTGCCATCAATAATTATGAAAAGGTTCTATCTGGGCATTATCAAATCCAGGAAGTACTGACAGCTGGAAGGGAGAAACTATTGAAACCTCATTTGATTTCAAGTTATGCAGTTTTATTGAAGTACACTGCAACAGATGTTGTCGAAAAGCAATGGGCAGATGTCATTCCAGGATGCGAAAGACTTTACAGAGGAATTATTATTGCTTAATACATATGATATTTAAGTGTAGAGGTAACAGATCATAGCTGAGATGTATTTCTGAAATATAGTGTGTTCTCTGTATGTTCACTGGTTTGGGGATAGAAGTGACGAATAGGCTGTTTCACAACACTTATCAAGCATAACTTCTCAATATGCAGTATGTTTGTCAGCTGGCACTAAGATGTTGACAGATATTCAGAAGTTACTCACCTTCAGCCCAAGTAATGCTCCAGAGTCTCTTGGCACACTTCCATCTTTTAGCCGCTTGTTTAGTAAAATCCGCCCTATTAGGTGATCTCCATCTTTGGATGGTTGCCATGTTACAGGGTGCTACGAGGTCAAAGCAACAACACACCTTGTGTTTTACAACAAATTGACTTGCTCTTACTTTTAAGACAAACAAAGCATTCCATATGTAATACAATATATCTGGGCAAAATTAATGATTGCACAAACCCTTTGGATATATATGTATGTATGTATTATTATTTTTATTTTTTTTAAATAAAATACTTGTGCTGTTTCTACAATCACTACTTTTTTAGGGTAACAATTATTTTGCTATAAATTGTGCAATAACCTGAACTTTTTTATATCTTATTTAGACACTTACAATGTATATGATTTTGAAAACATTTGTGTGCTATGCTGTACAATTGTTATCAAATATGTTAATAGTATTCAATTAAATTAATTTGATGGCCTTACACACATAGTACAGTATGTATTTTAAAATTAATTTTATTTACGCGGTGATGCGAAAAGTAAAGCATCTTATAACAGTTTAGTCTGAATTAAAAAATATTTTAAAATATTTGTATATTTTTTTAAAGATTGCTTTTCATGTAAGAGTTTGTGTAATCATATCAATATGTGGAAGGCAGAAAGTGAGTGTCATGCGTAAAAATCCATGCACAAATTAGCAGGCAAAGGGCAGCACTTTTGGAAATCCCCACTGTCTATGATAAACATCACAATGTTTAAAGCGGAACGATAAAAAGCAGATGACAAAAAAATACTTTTAATGCCACGTTGGCTGGAATATTATGCCACGGCACAAAAAATAAAATTACAAACATGACAAAGGGAAAAAAGAAAAACACAACTTTTTTTCTGTGAAAAACAAATCCAATCTTCCCTTGTAGTATGTGTTTTACTCTATGGATACTTTAAAAAAAAATATATATATATATATATATAATATAATAAATAGAGCTGTGGGAGGGGGAGGAGTCATTACACAGTGAAGGATGCCAATTTGGGTGAAAAGTACCCCTAAAGTATTCAAATGTCAACTACATAGCAACAACACAAAAATACTGAGAAAGACTATCATGCAGCTGTAGGACCGAACATTCCTGTGTGCCGCCACAAACAAGATTTTGTAAATTGCTGCCAGAAAGCAAACAGCAAAGCAAGCAGAGGGTTCCCAACGTTTTTCATCAGCACCCATAGGATGCTGTTGAAGTGTCCCTGAAACACACCCTGACACAAACGAAGACCAGATGAGTAGGTTAAAAAAAACAAAAACAAAAAACAGGCTATTTAAACTCAGTACCTTCTCACTATGGCTATGCTCCTCGTTAAGGGTTGTACTACTGCAAGTATCTACCCCAGAGTCTTTAATCTGAGGCTCAGACCATTCCAAGTCCTCTTCCAAAGAATGGCCCCCAAAGCGCACCATTTTCTTTTGTCTCTCAGATAAGATGTTTGAGTCCGACAAAACTGCCTGCTCACTAGTTTTTCTTTTTCCCCTTTGACTGTCCCCTACAGGTGTGGGATAAGAAAAAAAAAGAAAAAAGAAAACATGCAAAGGTGTAAATAAAACAAAGGAAAAGTGAAATGACAAAGGAAACTGAAAGGTAAGGCTCCACATGTCTCACCAAAGACATTGGGGATGCCTCACTGCTATGCCAAGACGCATGGTCCCACCAGTTGCCATCCATGTCCCCTGTGAGAGTCAGACACATAAGAAAGTACAGTAGAGGAAAGGACAGACAAAACAGATACAACAGTACACACACAAACTAGAAGTGCATATTTTCTTTGACCTCTAACCAGAAACTAGCAAATCCCAAAGCAATTGCTTCCCCAGTCAGTAATCCGTCAATAAAACATCTAGCAAATACGAAATACTGAGGGTATTTCCATCGTCTTATTCCGAATAAAGGAAAGCTAACTTATCATCCCAGAATGCTGTTAAGCACTTCATGGAACGCTTTGCTAGAGATGTTAATGATATATTCTGAGGCTCTTACCCACAGCAGCCCTCCCTGTCAACATTGTTTGCGACACTGCAAGGGAAAACTGAGGTGCAATTTTGGGATCTGAAAGTACCATACTAAAGCCCAAACCACAGATGGCCAAACATGGGTGGTATTTAGTGACATTTAAGCTGCATTTATGCAAATGAGGCAGTAAGCATTTGGTAGTCACTTAATTCTGTTGAAAGAGCTCATTCATATGTTGGCATATTTGGTGCTTTTTTATTGCATACTGTATGTTGCTAGAAAATGACGCTGCAATGTGCAGCAATAATGCTGCAAGGGCACGGTCCATAAAGTAATACATATTTAGTTATTTATTAAGATTCCCTTTCTTTAGCATTAAACATGAATTACACTTCAGAATAAAAACCAGAATCAAACAGCTGGTAGTTCTTGTCTTTTACTGTCAAGGGTGCTAGCGCTGGGTATAGCCCCAAGCAGGAGGCAGTTAACAGTGTAAACTCACTTTACAGCTGTTCCTGGTGTCACATGACAGAACTATGTGATACACATGGTACTGTTTGCTTTAATGCTCTAAAACAATGAAGGACTATCAGTTAAAAACACTTTAACATAGAATATTGCTCAGTTCAGTCATACAGTTCTAAATTGGCTGACGTAAATAAGCTGTATCATAAAAGTTCAGTTCTCTTTGACTGTGTGGTGTCTGAACACAAACATCACATAGTGTTTAGTAGTGAATCTCCATACAGTAGTCAACTACAATATAAGGACTTCTACAGTACAGTATATCAGCTTTGTGCTAACAAGTTTGTGTATCAGATGTTCCATAAGCAATAAAATGAATGTCCAAACAGTCAGGTCCTAAACAGAATAAATCCACAGCATGGTGCTTCCATCACATGGTTAAAAACAGAACTTCTTGCATAATACTTTTATGCAGACATTAACTAATGTGTTGGATTCTAGGAGTAGCCTGCATTAATGTTAGCGACCTTTTAGCAAATTAAAAAAATTAATATGTCCTGAAACAGACACTGAAAACTATATACAGATATACATTAACAGTCAGAATGTTAACACAGTATATATCGCAGGTGGCTGTTACATAATGTAAAGTACTCTGTACAAGTACAATAATAATAATAATAATAATAATAATAATAATAATAATAATAATAATAATAATAATAATAATAATGTCCTCTGAGAAGTATGAGCCTTTACCTTACCTGTGTATACTAGTGTTTGAAATAACATATGTAAACAAATTATCTTTTTAATATTAATAACAATTAACTAAGTAACCAGCAACATCATTCCTCAAATCCCTGCATTGCATCAAATAACTTTCATGAAGTGAAGAGCAGAAAAGAGGAAAGTAAAAAGCTGAAAGGAAGAGCAAAGACTGGAATACAAATAGCAACTTCCGGAGTCAAAATAGAAAGCACCCACTCCAAAAAAAAAAGGTTAAATATTATATCTTGATAATGTGAAACATATAAAGATTCTTCTGTGAACAACATGATGACAATGATGTCGGATTTGGAGTCCATGAGCATTTACAACAGGGCACTTGCTCTTTCCTGTGCGACCACAGGCACTGACATTGAAATACAACAGTAAACAATAAACAGTATTTTGGTGTTCTGTTATTAAATGCAGTTGGCTCATGTATACCTGGTTTGGGAGACTGTATTATATGAAAAACTAGTTTTCCAGATACATTCCTTAACAGTGGTGTGTTACACACCAACACCTGCTGTGTGTGTATTTCAATTAATTTATCTTTTCTTTTTAAAAAACACTTGTTTAACCAACTTACCTGAAGCTTTAAAAAGAGGGTTCCTCTAATAGCGTCATTTGTAACAAGGCAACCCCTCCCCCAGTAAGAACAACATCAAAAATATCCCTTAAAATGCTGCTTGCTTCCCTGGCCAATAAATAAGCAGAGATTTTTAAAATGTATGTTAAGCTGCAGCATTCTGGGACATCTTTAAGTTTATTTAAAGCCATGCTCAAGGGAGACGTTTGCTACTAAATAATAAAAAAAAGAACAGATATTATTGACACATTCTTAGAGTATGGAATTGTATAGGATGCGTATTGCTCCAGGTTTTCCTTTACCACCCCCACTTCATATTCCCTTCAACGGACATTTGTAGACCTTCTGTCACAGCAAAGTTTAGACAAGGATGTTTTACTGTATTTGAAAGCAAAATTAGAGGCATATAAAGTATAGGCGGGCAAAAGAAAGAAAGACCGGTAGGACAAGGTTCCAATTTTTTTTTACTGTAAGACAAATTATACTAAAAATAATTTTACCATGAAAATGTGTATTTCTTTAACAGTATGCTGCATGAGTAATGGTGCCGTATTCAATTCAGAGAAATCTGTGAGACACAGGAAGGTTTACTAATGTTTTACAGCAAACTAAACCGGGGACTTGATACTGCCCTGAACACCCCGCTTAAGTGACTCATGCATGTGAGCCAAATGGATTTTAGCTTTTGTATATGCAGGTCCTTCAGTAAAAATCACTGCCTATGATTATAACACCCTGCAAAAGGCGCTCCTGTTGAAAACATTGTAACATAAACACATGAATGTGACATGCCATTTTATATGATGTTCACCCTGTGTATTACAAATGACAACAGGAAATTAAGAACACAAGAGCAAGCATTCCTGTGTTTTAGCCTAGCCTAACCTCTTGTATGACCTTTCAGCAGGAGGCAGGAGGGCATAAAACCACAATAAACATCTAAAAGATTGCATGCAAAGGTTAAAATAGCCATTTAACTGAACTGTGTAAATGCAAGTCTTTAGAAGACAGACAGCAAGCCAAACGATAAGTTATGGCACAGGTGAAAAATGCAGGGAGCTGACAAACTCTTCTGCTAGGTTGATAAACAGTATTTGGGAGAGGCACATACATCTGAAATCAACAGCTAGCATTGAACTGACATTGCAGAGTCGCAGCAATCAAACTCAAGCGGGGACACATAAATTCAGTTCCTTTCCTACCCATGCGATTAAAAAAAACCTTACGTGAGTGCATTCCCTTTAGTTAGCCTATGCCCTACATATATTTGTAGCTGTTTTCATCTATTAAGTGCCTGTGTGTTGTTTTAGTAATGATGCACAGTTTATAATAGGACATAATGAGGTGGTTTTAAGATTAAGTTTTAAAAGCATTTCAATAAAACAGCCATCACCACTAGCTGTTAAAAACACAATCCACTGTGATCATTGTTGCAGTGGGAAAATGGGCACTTTGATGGTGGTTATCCGTAAAGAGATTTAGAGGCTTTGGAGAATTGAGCTAATTAAGGCTATAAGCGCATTTGAACTTGAGCAAAAGTTCTCCTGTGGAAGCAGAGGTACGTTGTTTAAGGTCACGCAGCACCAAGGGGAAAAGCCTATTTAGGTTTCCAACATTGGTTTACTGTTTGCAGGCTATCAGTCTTACAGTTGCTACAATCAGACAGACATCTTCTGGTTTCTGTCCTCCATAAATGTGGGCCACGACAAACTCAAATGGAAGAAATGCATCATGATATTATTATTATTATTATTATTATTATTATTATTATTATTATTATTATTATTATATTATTTAGGTGCCTGACAATAAAACCCGGTTCCACTCCTCTCAGTAGTGTTTAGCCAGTAAAGGGTTACATTAGGAATACACCAGCTGGTGCAAATTCTTTTTTGCCCACACTCCACTAGTAAAGGCCCTGTTTGATTTGTTTGAGTTTGTTTTCATTTCTTAAGTGGTGTCCAATGAGTTAAATCCTGACTTCTCCTGACTGAACAATTTGCCAGACTCAGGGGATATCAACATGGCTGCTGTCTCAGCTGGACCTTACCATGCGAGGCATTTAGACAAAGACACATCTTCTTTCACAGAACTTCATTTGTGCTCTAGTAAAGAACTGAAAACATGTGCTGTTTGTGAGTGTGTATGGAACTCAGTTGAGGGGAAGCAGAACATTTCAACAAAGGCACCATGACACCTTTTACAGGAAATATATTCGTCAAGCATGTGTGTGAGGGGACTGCAAGTGTGTATCAGAAGGGAAAGGGTCCGTATACATACATTATGCACCCTTATCGTTCTCATTTTGACCCATAAATCCTACAAATCTGAAGCTGTATGAGCTTAATAGGAAAAATCCAATTTAAATTCAGCATGCTACTTAAATATGAAGATTTTGGAAGAAATGTTTAGAATATTCATAGTTCATAATATTGTTCTGTATGTTAATAACTGAATGCATGAGGGTGGCTATGCAAAGGCAAATACCCTTTCAAGAAAAAAATTGAAAAATTCTATAATTCAGATGATCTCTCTGAGTGCTCTTTGAAGTCACATAAAGGCTTTCACTTTGGCGCAGCCGGAATATAAAAGTGGCCCAAGGTCTGGCAATAGAACTTGAATTATCCAATTAATGTGATTTCTGAAACTCAAATTTTCATTAAGGAACAAAAACAATTTGCAGCAAAAATTGACTACATGTGAACCTACAACATTTTTTTTGGTAATATCAATTCTTCTGATATGCACAAGCATTTTCCCAAGGAGTATTTATTACACTGCAGTTGTGTAAATCAAATTAAGCAGGGTCTGACTCTATACAGATTAAGCAGGGTCTGACTCTATACAGATTAAGCAAGGTCTGACTCTATACAGATTAAGCAGGGTCTGACGCTATACAGATTAAGCAGGGTCTGACTCTATACAGATTAAGCAAGGTCTGACTCTATACAGATTAAGCAGGGTTTGACTCTATACAGATTAAGCAGGGTCTGACTCTATACAGATTAAGCAGGGTCTGACTATACAGATTAAGCAGGGTTTGACTCTATACAGATTAAGAAGGGTTTGACTCTATACAGATTAAGCAGGGTCTGACTTTATACAGATTAAGCGGGGTCTGACTATACAGATTAAGCAGGGTTTGACTCTATACAGATTGTGTTTAAATCTGATAGTACTGATGCTGGCATCATATGTACGTTTACCACTAACAGTCAAAATACATCTGAATACAGGCAGACAAATCTCCTTTTCAGTATCTGTGGTAATTTTAAAATCACTCTACTTGCCTTACTGAATTATGTCTATGTGGCAGAGCAGAAGCCCTAGTGCTGTAAATAGTGTGTGTGTGGGGGGGAATATAAGGATGGCAGGGATGGGGTTAAATCTGTCCCTGCCAGCAATCACAGGTGTTACCATTCCCCCAGTTAGGTTATTGCCACTAATTGTGGAGTGGCCACATGTATAAAAGGAAGGACAAATCCTATGTCTGGTGGAGGAAGCAGGTGGGTGTTTTGATGGTTGCTTGTATAGTGAAGACGAATGCCCAGCCCATAGTACATATTGTTTTGTTTAACCTTTTATTTTGGCCCTTGTGCCTGTTTATTTGTTCCTATTTTTTTCAACAGCAGTCCTGCTCTGTCTCTAGGGGGTGCTATCCCACTGCTAGCACCAACTGTGACAGGATAGCGCTGTGGGCCCAGATGTTAGTTGGTAGGAAGAGTCTCGGGACAGAAGCTGCAGTGAAGTGCTGTTGTGCACATTTATTTAACAAAAAAAACTAAGAACTAACCAGGCACAAAACACTCACCTGCTCCCTCCACCAGACAAAGGATTTTTCCTTCCTCTTATACATGTGGACACTCCCCAGTTAGCACCAGTTACCTAACTGGGAAATGTCCACACCTGTGATTGTTGGCAGGGACAGATTTAACCCCATCCCTGCCAACCTTACATTCCCACACATACTATTTACAGCAGCAGTGCTTCTGCCCTGCCACAGTCTATTATTTTACAAAACAAACGTTACCTTTAATTTTCTATGTGCGAGGATGAAAAATGGGTTTCAGTGACTCAATACTCTAAGGAACACAGAGGGGATGGGGGTGCACCTTTGTGTTAAGTTTATGTGTCAATGATTCTATTCTGTAGATTTTCTTTACAAAGAATGAGACGGTTTGTCTTGATGTAAACAATCACTTATTCAGCAGTTCATTACATGCTGGCTGCGTACACAGTTCATCTATAGCTAATTTCCAATTATTTCCTCATTACCTAGCCAATAGGATTTGGGTTAGCACAAATACAAAACACTTTCCCTTGTAGTTTATTAACAGTGGCAACCACAAAATGGTCTCTCGTCTCCAGTGAGGAGCTGTGGTTTAGGAGCAGGAAACTCATCACGGCATTAAATTGTGAGCATCAGCACTCTGTGGCAGCCTCACATTTTGCCCGGCTCCATGCTGTTGGCAAACTGCTGATTCAGGAGCACAGCAGTGGCAGCGTGAGAGTTCACTGCCAGCAATCTCTCCATCACTTTGACAACTCAATAAAAACCTGTGTAAACTATTAATTGGATCATTAATTATTGACAGTGTTTTTACTACAATTCGGTGCAGGACCAAAAAAAAAAAAAAAGGTACAACATAGTATGTTTAAGCACACAAACCTGTTTTTTAGAGTTGTTTGTACTGTAAAAATGATGGTTTATAGTCAATGTTTGTTATACAAATGTGGATAATGCAATTGAGATTCCATTGTAACCCCTCACTGCATATATGTGTATGCATACTGTACATGACATGTAACATAATACCTAGGCTTTATCAAAATATTTGTCATGGGCATCCCCAGGGTTAAAGGACGCAATACCAGTTTAGACTTGTTTTACATTATGATTTATTCAGCTCAACGATTTTTTTAAGTGCTTTTCACTGATAAAAGCTTGAAAGCTGAAATCTCTACATTATAACTTGAATTTATTAGTCCTTCCTTTAGCTTAATAATTCCATATACTGTATTATTTTTCATTTATTATACCATAAGTATATATTAGTACTGCACACCAGATTATTTATGGATAAAAATGCCTTTGAGTGCTTGTCGTTCTATGTTATTATCAGAATCACTATTTGCAGTGTGTGTCTGTGTGTTGTATTATTACATGATGACCTAATGGTAAAAAATGCAATATACTCTCCGTTAAAAATGTGAGTCTAGTTTGACTTCAGTTAGTTCTAGGGGAGTATTCCCAGACGGTTGAAACTGTTCAGTCAGAATGTAATGTAAGGCTGCTAGCTGTGCACCATTTCTTACATCTACGATTGAATCGTCTCTTTAGCTATTTTACATGGTGCAAGATGCACAGAAAATGTGACCCTAACCTTTTCAGTTTTGCTTATGAAATGTAACAAAATGCACCCTGCACTGTGGGTTATTTAACAGCCTGCACTGTGGGTTATTTAACAGCCTTCACTGTGGGTTATTTAACAGTCTACTTTTATTCCTGAAGTGAGGCTGTATTAATATACAGTAAGCTTACTCATTAATTATTCTTAACGTTGCTGCGGGTCAGGGCACATTTCAATTTCAACAGAATACTAGGCTGGGAACAAACCTAGATTATGGATTACTATTTAACATGTGTGGTCCAGTGGTTAAAGATAAGGGCTTGTAACCAGGAGGTCCCTGGTTCAAATCCCACCTCAGCCACTGACTCATTGTGTGACCCTGAGCAAGTCACTTAACCTCCTTGTGCTCCGTCTTTCGGGTGAGATGTAGTTGTAAGTGACTCTGCAGCTGATGCATAGTTCACACAACCTAGTCTCTGTAAGTCGCTAAATAAACTAATAATAATAATAATAATAAATAATAATATATGCTCCTCTTTTGTTAAATGTTTTGTTTAATATTGTGTCACAGTGTTCACTGTTATCTGGGTGATAGTGTTGACATGTAATGCTGGGAAAGGGTACAGTATGTGTAGTTTCCAAGTTAACCAAGTATAAAACATCGTCATCACTTGCGTACTATGCATGCTTTTTAATGGCTACTTTGTAACAAATGGATTTTAACAAACAGGGATGTAAAGTGACAAATGGGTATTCATAACATTTTTTTTTTCTCTTTTCCCTGGTGTTACCTGCAACCAATTGATTACTAACTCAACTGCTTATAAAATTATAAACTACAAGTTTACTGTGGTATACTATAGTAAAAACATAGCTATAACACAGTAAAAGATTCATGAAAGCTCTTTTATTGGTGTCCAGGCTATTGTAAAGAACATGGTATTAATTGTAGCTCACATCTCAACCCAGATGTGATGCAGCACTCAAAATCTCACCTTGGAGCTTTTCTTATCTTGTTATACTCTAATGAAACACATCTATTCCATGTACGCCACAAATGATTGTTTTTCACTGTCGGTGCTGCTGCCAATCATCTCCACTCACAGCTTCTTATGATATACAGTACAATTATACATTACCATTCAGCTGTCAAAGAAAGCATGAACTATCCAACTAGTCAGTCAAACTTCCATTAACAAACTTCTACCTACTGTACAGACCTTCTTTAAGATCAAATTATACCCCAAAAAGCATGAATTCACACATCAGCAGTTTTGAGGTATATATATATACACACACACAAACAATATAAATATATTCTAGTTGAGTATGAATTGTATGATTATACAGTCCCCTTTTTAAAAATCCAGGTATACAGGAGATGTATTGTTAAATTAAAATATACTCATCCAACTATGTATTCTGCTGACCCTTAAAGAGGTATAGCCAAGGATTTAAAAAACATGTCCTTATCTCTCATTAGAGCAACAACTTACCCTTTTTCAATTTTAGACAGAGTTGGTAGAAAAATATTGCATTACATGTATTGTTTCTACAACAGTTTTCTGTTCCTTGTGACATTGCGGTTTGTCATTTATAAACCATGCATATACATATTTGATCTTCTTTATGAGTGCATATTTTATGTCTCTTTTCTTGTCTCCAATTGTTGTTGTTATTGACACATTCCCAAATATAAAACATAAAATAACACATTGTAGAATTGTTTTTAAACACCACAATTATTTGATCATAATTAGGGCTTCTGATTTTCGGTTTTAACTGACAAAACCTGATAAAACACCCCGATACAAAAAAAAAATGAAAATCGGTGGATAGCCAATAAACACTGGAAAAACTGTGGAAATGGTTAATCAATTCACATTGACTTTACCCTTTTCCCATTAAAAAATAAAACCTACTACAAAAATAATAATAAATACATTTCCTAGTGCTGCTGGACAATGTCCCGCCTTCCTGACTTGTATCTATCATTGATTCGTTCTGAATACTTTAAACCCGCCCCAACTACTGAGTGACAGCACATTTCTACATTTCTATTGGAGTCTCCACTTGCAAGATTTAAAACGAGATTACAATCAGGAATAGAGGCTTGTTAGCAGGATTTAAAGCTGTATTACAGTTAAGATACGGAGGATTTAAAACAGAATTGTGGCGAAATGTAAAAAAAATGCCTACACACAAAAACCCCAGAAGAATGTGCCTGTGACCACAGGGATTTCATTGTGGAAGACAGCAAAGGAAAGAACATACAACTTAAGTGTGCAAGTACTGTAAACGCTCAAGTATTTTGGAAAGTAACCGAAAACACTAATTTCATACAGTACATCAAAAACAAAAGCCCCGAAAAAAAATGATTTACATAAAACTCAAAAATAGCTAAAAATAAACACCGAAGAATACAATGAATAAAAACCAAAAAACAGAAGCCCTAATCATAAACCATAGTTACAAAATACAAAAATAAAAAAGTGTGTGACCCCTATCATGTTATATTTAAAAGTTGCCAGGATGTAAACAATGAAATGACAGAAACAGAACTGAAAGAGCATGCCAACACTTTGGTAAATATAATGCAATTACATTTTTACCAACTTTCCCTTTATGTGATAGACCATAACATGCTATTCATTTCCTCTCCCTAATCACTTCCTATATTACAGTAAATTGGACCACACCTGACCACACATAGTTTTCTATATATAGTACAGCTATAGCCAAAAGTTTTACATCATCCCACAGAATTAACACATTTTGCTTCATAAAGCCGAATGAAACCTGCCGAATAATTTTGTAGTTTTTTTCCATATACTTAACGAAAAACCAATTTTTTTTTGTTGAAAAACTGGACATTTCAAAATCTAACATGAAATACTGTACTACTATTATGGCTTCCGGTAGACTTTTGCAATATAATTTAATAGTTTCTTTGATTACACGATATTAAATAAAATATCTAAATTATGTTCATATATATTTTTAAATTGTATCTCAATCCTAAAATTCTAGGTTATGCAAAACTTTTGGCCATAGCTATAAGTATAGCCAAAGTGAAATTTAAAAAAGTCAACTGCAACTACAAAACAATAAGTATGTTGTTATGCTAATGAGGTAAGGAATTGTCTTTATATCCCTGGTTATTACAATGTGAACTGCACATAATTCTTATATAATAACCACACATGCTTCTGTAATTTTAGTAAAACATTAAGTGCCTGCAGCACCTAGAATGCAATGAAAGAGGCCATTCAGTTGACGAGTAACATTGTACAATAAGGAGATTTAAAATATGAACCTTTCAAATGAAAAGCACACACATACCATAAATGAAAGTATATGTGTACTAACTGAGTGCAATTTCTGTGCAGAATTTGTTTTGTTTGCCTCTGAGAGAATGCTGATTCCAAATGCACCAGAAGATAACTCAAACTAAGTGTATGACGAGACTGAACCCAGATCATGGGCAAAATTTGGTATCATTCAACCACCAGTGCAAAGTATCTCAAGACTTATTACAAAATGGAAAGCATTACAGTAATGATACTATTAGAATGTTGAAACAAATGAAGGAAAAAAAACAGGTGACGTGTTTTGCATACCCTTAGGATATTGTGAGGGCAGAGCTTTGCTGTTCAGAAAGATTACTGTATCGGTCATTTTGGTAAGCAGGTATAAAAGTGTTTGCTTTATGTAGAGGTTAAGCTTCAGGGTGAATAAAAGCTTATCGTTTTTAAACCGATGCATAATCACTTTCTGGATGTTTTTTGTATATATATATACATAAACTGATTCCAATGTACCTCAATGCCGACCAATCCACATTCCAGTCCCTTCCCAGCTTACAATAATTCTAAATAGTGTGGTATTTGATACAGACTTCCAGAGGTGAAAAATTGTTCTGGTAAGCCATGTCTCAGTTTCTTTCTTTTTTTTTCTGAAGGGATAACCAAATTGTATTTGAAAACAATCCAATGGATCCAAGCATCCCATGTGGGACATAGGACAGTTTAAAACACATAAATCAGGGACCTTTCATGGGCTTTACAGCAAGCAGATGTGCAGTGACAGTCACTGCAAAGAAAGATAGATCACGGGGAGCCCTTTACAGTTTGCTGTTATGTGAAGTGGATCAGCTCAATTAAGGAGATAATATAAATTGTTCTGTGTTTTAAAAATACAGACTGACTAACACACCTTTAATATCAAAGAGAGTGGATTATAAACCATATATAATTCTTTAAAATGAGATTTCAAAGGGTTACTCCATTGATGACATATTAAAACAAATTCTATTATGCTGGTATCCATACCACTTGGGCTACAACTAGGGGTGTTTATTTTGATGAGTGCCTAAAATACCGTACCATTTTTAGTTTTGAGCAGACCCTCTGGCAGTGTTGAATGCAGCTGCTCAGCACTGAATAAAAAACTGCAAGTTACACATAGAGAATGTCATTGCACAAATTCACAGGTTTCACTCTGTTTCAAAGAAAAACCCAGGTTGGCTCACAACAAATGCATTCCTTTAAAAGGCGAGTTATTTATTGTGGTATTCTGGGAACTCGTCAAAATAGAACAGCCCAACATACAACACCAGAGCTTGCAATGGTGAATAATGCATTTGGTTTTAAACACTGCATGTTTGATAACCCTCCAACTGCAGATGCAAGTACATATTTAAGACCAAACATATTTACGGTGCTGAGAACAACAACAACAAAAAAGCCATCATAAATGTGAAATAACTACAGTAACTAATCTCTTCATTAAGAGTCAAACATCAATACAAATGCAGTCATCATAGCAGCAATCTGACTAGTTGCACACTGTAGCTTCAAACTGAGACAGCTGTGATATTCTACCGGACGGTAACCTACTTCCACTGAAGTCTGGATGATTTGTGAAAATAAAGCTATTTGGGTTGCCTTTCCTTGTCCAAATTCTGTTTTCAACATGTGAAGGTGTTTGATTATGTACTGGATCTTGCTGTTTATGTATTTTCCTTGGGTTACCTTAGGACAATTACAGTACAGTAGGTTTGCAATGAATAGATTCACAATTTGTGTTGGCTGTTATCTCCACATGGAAATCAGAAATGGACTTCCAATAAAGATCTGTTTTTCTTTGAAGCTAGTGCAGGGAAATAAAATGCAATTCATTATTTTGAAAAAATTAAATGAAATATTACAAAACACCCTTTCCCTTTCAGCAATTTGCTTGGTTGCTTGATAGAGATGGCACTCTTTTCTTATTAGGTTTGGTAGCAGGGAGGTACTGGCATTGGTCATTCAAATTTGGTAGCATTTGTTATGAGATGTGTTGTAGTTGCATAATGGATGCTTTTTTTCAGATTCACTGTGTTATTCCCCACAACTGGCGTGGTCAAGTAGCCCCCATCATTACAGCTTTCGACAACAAAATCCATTTGCAATTACAATGACTAAAGGCTCTATAAAGCTATCAACAGTGACAGCTTCAGAAGGCTCTATTTATTGTTAAGGCAGCTAAAATAAATAGCTGCTTTTTTTGCAGAGAAAGGACAGTCCATTTTGCAGTTTTATGTGAGGGGGAGGGTACACTCCAACTACAGTTTAGCATTTAGATTTTATTTTTAGTTTGGTGCTTTTGAGTTGTTGCACTTGCTGGAGCCAATGACAGCATCGACTGCATATGTCCTTTTTCTTACAATATGTGAGCTTCCTACAAAGCTCCAGTCAACACACTTTAGTCCTGACCCAAATGATCCACCTGTCATTTAGCCCCAGAACAAACAATATACGATGACAGTTTTGCACTAGTAAATCACTTTATGGAACACAAGAAAGAAAACTATTTCTAACTCCTTATGTACTAGCAGGCTGTTCTTATCATCTGTGACGTAGGGTTTAATTCCCTTTTTCCACAGACAATGTCTGATTATTATATAAGACTGCAATAGGAGTGGTTTCATTTAATAGTTGTTTTATTTGGGCTAACATCTGCCAGACAAAGGGATATAATCCATCTGAAGACATTTGTCAGAGAGGTTTTAAAGCTGTGACATCAGGATCAAAAGAAAGCCTTTCCCGCTGGGTTATAAATCATTTATTCAAAAAAGATTATCTGCCCCCAGCATCTGGAATCAGCATCTCAATACAAGCGCAAACAAAAAAATATATGGTTCAGGTTTAACTTTAAATATACTTTATCTAGTTTGATAAAATGTGGACACCAAATTAGAGCACAACCCATGGAGTATCCTGTAGGAAAAGGTTACATTTCTGTCACATTGTTAATTACAAGTATTCATAGGCAGTATATGCAACTAGCAGAAAATGTTAGGTAAGTTCCTTGCCAGATACACCTAGAATGCTCACCTTGGAGCACTTGGACTCCCAGTAACGTTACTAGTACAGACCAAATCCATCAGACTAGCTTCATTTTTAGTAATCATGTTTCATTAACACAACTAAAAATAATGAATCCCTGCCAAGCAACATCATCTATGGCTGTTCAACCATTTAAAGCCAACAGCATTCCCTGCTATAAAGCTGAATGACTTGAATCTAATAAGAGATCGACCCATATCAATCTTTCCTTCTGCCTGGTACTTTCCAGATCTTGTGGTAAGAAATTGTTCCTTTAAATAAAAAATAAAAAAACAGCAGTAGATCGGGCCAGATAGAATTCCTAATAAAAATGCAATTTGGATTACCTCCAGTATTTTGATGATGATACTGAGACAGTAAAAGCAGGAACATTTCATCACAAGTTATCAAATTGAAGGCAGAGGGCTGAGGTTATATTTGTATTTATGATTTGGGTGAGAGTCAGATGAAAAAGCCACTCATATTACAGTAACAGTCTGTTATAAACTTCAAACATATTTTTCTATACCTGCAGACTTTCAATGATTGCTTCAATTGACCAATGTTACATATTTAGATATTAATCTAGCCACCAATCTAATGTCTGTGGAGGTTGTGGGTCCAATTACTTGTAATATTTGGACTCAAGCTAATTATTATTATTATTATGATTTTATTTTTTACTGTACAATATAATCCTAAAAGTTTACAATACAATATTTTGGACAAGGCAACCAGCCAGTCAAATGAATCCCTGACCAGTGATTGAACCCACAAGATTCCAATCCTAATACACATCCACTAACCATCTTATAGACACTGCAAGATGCTATGTGGTTCAGTCAATTGACCCAAACTTAAAACCTGAATAGGACTAGAAATGCCTATTGGGTCATATTGACATAAACACAATTCAAATGAATTACAATTAGTTTGAACTCATATTTTCAAATTCATATTATATATTATACAGTACATTTTCACCTTATTTCAATTAAAAATAGGCATGCAAGCTGCCTACCTTTCTCACTGACTGACTCACTCTCTATCTCCACGTCATCACAGCTGGTGTACTCTGGGGTGGTGGCCAGCTCCTCCTCAGAGCTGCTCAGCGAGACCTGCCGCATCTTGCCTCCCTTTTTCGTTTTGTGTGGCTTTGGCGGCGGGGGCCGGATGGACTCGGACTGGTCGGAGCTGAGCGAGTCATTGCGCAACATGGTCTCCATCTTCTCGCGCTTGGTCTTTCGCACGGCTGAGCTGGGATCCAAGTGGTGCTGCTGCTGTTGCTGCTGCATGCGCATAGGGTCCCCCCCTCCCCCCCGCCACATGTCCCCTTGCTGCTCCCCCAGCACGGGGCTCCGGTGGGGGGTAGGGGGGCTGTGATTGGAGGTCCATTGCCGGTCGTGGGTGCCAGAGCCATGAACCTCTCGAGTTCTCTCCATGGAGTAGGAGCGCTGGCTCTCCATGGGTGCCCGCCTCTCAGAGGTGGAGCGCTGCCGAGACTGGCGTTCCCCTCGCATCACAGACACCTGGGGTTCATCCAGCTCTGTGTAAGCCAGCGAGACGTCACTGTGCCGTCGCTCATGCCGAGCACGGGACACCTCGGCGTGCATGCGCATCTGCTCCTCGTAGGGCTGGGGCTTGACTGGGTAGCGGGCCAGATTGGGGTCGCTGCGGTAGCGGGCCTGGTACTCCTCTTCCTGCTGCCGCTGCCTCTCATATTCGCTTAGCTGGCCATCCAGGTCCTCATCTAGAGGGTACTCCTGCGAGAGCCGCCGACTACGCCGATCCCGGTACTCCCCCCGCGCTGCGTCCACATCTTCGTACATCCGTGAACCCCGCTGCGGCCTCCGCTGCTCCCGCTCCCCGTAGTCTGATGGTGACCTTGGCATCCCGCTGTCCGACGGGGCATACTGTGAACGGTCACCCCGCTCCTCCCTTTGGTCGTATTTTTGGTTTGGATCCCTGGAGGCTGATGGGCTTCTTTTCCTGTGTCAGATGGGGACAGAAACAAAGGAGTGAAAAAGGAGTCAAAGAGAATTACATTTTTTCTGCTACTGTGAATCAAGGAGGGAGTGGTTTGGGAATGCTATATCTGTTTTTATCATTTGTATTCTTAAGTACAGCTGTTCAGATTTAGTTATATTCTGTTTTGTGTCTGTCTATCTGTTTGTCAGAACAACGTGTTATCAGGCTGACATTAAAACCAGGAACCTTTTTTGCTCCACATACTCTATGTCAGCACTAATTAGATCCCAACAAAGTAGATAGGGATTAGAATCTGAATTTAGCTAAATAAATTAAAACAAACCTGAACTGGAAGTTTAAAACAAAAAAGGTAATCACAAATATCACTAATATTTAGTATGATGCACCATTTGAACTTATTTGTCCATTGCCTCAGAAAGAAACAAGAGATATACATATACAGGATATGTTACAGTATATGGAGAACATTTACTGTATTTGCAGACACAGCATAACTAAAAGTGATTTTGCTTAGCTACGCTAGGGTGATTCACTGACCACATTGCAGTTTTTTGTATAAATCCTGTCCTTAGCTGCCTTCCCCTACTCTTTATCCTGTAATATTTTAGCAGCTCTGTGCTCCTTTACTGTGCGTTTGATGAATGCTTTAAATCTTGCTGTCTTTATGTCTGTTTACTGCATTGTCTTTTTCTAACTATTGGCTCTAAATTGTAAAATATTTTTTTGTGACAAGGGACCTCCCCTAATGTTAGCTTAAACAAAGATATTCCAGATGCATGATTTAGGAAGCATTCATTATATGTGCCCAACATTGGCCAATTAAACCATACAGGCTGATGGTGGCCATAGAAATCAATGAATTTGACATGTTTTAAAATAACAAACCATCTCAAGAGCTGGAAAGTTTCAGAGGTTTTTTTTTCCTCATTTGACAGGTGGTTTAAGACACAGCGTTCCTGATGACTCTAGCTACACTTTCTGCTTAGTCTTTACCCTATTGGCTCTGACAGGAGAGTTAAAACCTCTGTGCTTGTAAGCAAAGTCTTCAAAATTACAAAAAGAGCAGTATTGAGAGGTCCCTTTTCTCAATAAAATCAATTGCAATCTGGCAGACAGTTGCCTACTGGACTAACTACAGAGTTCTGTGCATTTGTCTGGCAATATTCAGATCAGAGTATTTTAGAAAAAAAGCCAAAATCCTTTACTGACAAGTTTATTAGTAAAAAAAAAAAAAAAATACAAAATATGTTTGATTGCTACCTGGTTTTCAAAAGGGCCAGCAAAAAGAAACTTCATTTTTTGTTGTAAATTAATTCTATTAAAAAATAGCAGTTAATTAGAGTTACAGAATCAACTAATTAATTAACTGGAAGATCAAAGGGGCGACAGAACTGTTTACAGGTTATTAAACCGCATTGGATCCATCATGGTTATACTGTAGTCTATACTCACAGTCCCAAATAAATAAAATAAACTTTTAATATAAATTGTATTTTTTTAAGATCCACTCATATTAAAATAACATACACCTTAGGATGCAAAAATAATAAGAATTTCAATTTAACAGTATATTGTATATGATCCCTTTGCCAAAATGATTAATTGCTCTGTGATGTTCTCCTACGTTGCCAATTACTGTTTAGATGGAGGAGTGTATTACTGTGTCCTACATTTAACTGGAGATGATGTCCCCAAGATCCGATCAACCTAGCTAACGCATTATTAATGAATTGCCTTTCTAGTGTTTCTAGAAATTAGGACAAGTATTCCCTAAAACACAGTCCCTGTTTGAAATCAATACACCTCCTCTTTAAGCAAACACATCACTGAATGATTGACTTAAACTGCAAAGACTTCTTGCTAAAATAAAAAAAAGCAAGTGGATAAAAGTTAAATGAAAACTACACAGGACACAGGTGGTATTCAATCTAAGGTACAGATGGCTACCTTTTACAGTGTGTGTAATAAAAAATGAATTGTCTTGTTGCTATATATGTATAGGGAAGGGAAAATACTAGTGGTGCAATCAGCAAACAATTTTGTCATTTAATATCGCAATTGACAACACTTTATTAATCAAAAGCAAGAGGCCTAATGTATAGAACCTTCACAAATGGTGAACTGAGAAAAAGTCATTATTAAAAATCTAGAACCCAAAAACATAGACTCTTCATGAAAGCCTTCCAATACAACTGCATGTGCTTGTGATATAGCTAGCAATATACAATACACATGTGGTTCCAAAATGCTTAATTGAGACATGCAAAATAAAAAGCCATGATGGTCATTAATCAATTCATCCATTACTTGCTGCATATGTAGGAAATACTACTCACTTGTACCCAGCGCTCCAGAGAAGCTATGAATTATGTATGATATTTAAATAATAGTTTTGCTGCACAGCTTGAGTTTGCATGTTATCAAGCTTCATGTAGGCTACACGTTGGTTACTGCCATCTCAGTGGTCAATTGTGAATATACTGCACGGGTTAGCTAGAGAATGAATCATAGAATTGCTGGGACAGCGAACTGTAGCCTGCTTGGGAATTGCCCGAAACACGTGAACAATACATTTGGGTTTTCATTAAAATACTTTTTTTTTTTTTTAAACGGACAGTTGAATCCACTCACTTACAATGCATCTTTGTGACTGGTGAATAAGCGACTGGATTCTTCGGCGCCGTCTTAGCCCCTAGCCTATCAATGTCAGTCAAACAAATTTGTGGAAGGTAAATCTATAGTAGTAGTATTATATTCTGTGTGTGGAAAGAGTTGGGATGCTTATTATTGCTGTAGCAAGACAATCAGGGCAGCAGTGTGGAGTAGTGGTTAGGACTCTGGACTCTTGACCGGAGGGTTGTGGGTTCAATCCCAGGTGGGGAACACTGCTGCTGTACCCTTGAGCAAGGTACTTTACCTAGATTGCTCCAGTAAAAACCCAACTGTATAAATCGGTAATTGTACGTAAAAATAATGTGTAAAAAAATTATGTAATTGTATGTAAAAATAATGTGATATCTTGTAACAATTGTAAGTCGCCCTGGATAAGGGTGTCTGCTAAGAAATAAATCAATAAGGAATACAAGAGTATTGTTTCTTTATTTGCATTAGTGCAGTATCGGCACAGTTAGATTAGAAATATAAATATTATAAATATATAGTATGTGCATGCAGACGTTTTGTTAATTATATTCCATCTGCAGCGTTGGAATTTTAAAAAAAAATCTGTTTCTGTGTTTATTTGCTTCACAGCCATATTGTTTGTGGTCAATAAAGCAAATAAGAATAATTGTTGTTTTTTATTTTTATTTTAAGACCACGTTTTTGTAGAGTAGATCAGAGAAACATTACAGTCAAAATGTAAGGCTCTAGTTAATGCATACCTGTGGCGGAGTGTCCCGCCCCTATATATATATATATATTTGTATTATTATTTGTATTTTTGTTTACGGCGCAGATCAAAGCGCCGCATATTTGTTATTGTTTTTATAATTTAAATACCCTGTGAGGATGCGTGACTGATCAGCTAGTGATTTATTTAGCTAGCTGACAGTCACGCATCCTTATTAAACTCGTGCAGACGGTGACCATCTCCCAAGTTAATTCATTGATTAATTGTTGCTAATCGGGAGATGGTCACTATATATAAACCTGCAGCTCTCTACCCTCAACGGAGAGTGTATTAGGCATGAGAGCGGAGAGAGCGAGGAGAGAGAAAACGAAACTTACAAATAACTGCTAAGCGTGCTGGTTTACACCAGCACGGTATTTATTTGTTTGGCCAACGTGCCTTTTTGTTTTGTGTTGTTTTGTTGTCTGTTTAAACCTTTTGTTTATTTATTATTTAATAAAAGCACTGAGCGCCGTAGCGTTCAGTTCCACCACCATCCATTGCCTTTGTTTACTGTTACTTCCTGGTCCGTGACGTCATCATTGTAACAGCTCGGTCACATAACCCCATAAGTTAGTATTAAAGTATGTACTTTAAGGTAATGTTGCATTTTACTCACATAGTGTCTAAACTGGAGAGTAAATTAGTCAATGACCCAAAACCTTATCTGGAGCGCTGCTTGTACCTTTGTACTGTTTGCTCAGAAGGGCACATGTGAGCCTCTTCCTAAATATGATACATGATGATGAAATAACCCCATTTGAACCCTTTCCATATTACTGCCTTTAACTTAGGATAACTCCAACCCGGGTTGAACTTGTCCCACTTTTCATATGTAAACAAAGTAAACTAAACAAGGTGTCTCTTAGTAACAACAAATGCTATGATCTGTGCTGTTTGTCCACAGTGTTAATTAAGCATGTGTAATTTAATTGGGAACCCGTCACAAGGATTGATTAGCTTCCTTCCCAGCATCTTACAATGCACCTGGCCCACCAGCTACCAGTACTACTATCATTCTTCAACAATTTATTTTGAAATTATTCTCCATTACAGCTTTGGTATCCTCTTGGTTCTTCTAATCCTCACAATGCATGCATTTGATATTTTTAAGTGAGTTTGAGGTGTTTTTGTATGGAAACGCTGGTTAGAAATGCGATAGTTAAAATGTGTTTGTTTAAAATCGAGATTCCACGTGGTGCGGTAATATAAACAATGCATTTAAATCTGAAAAGCATTAACTTTTATTTTCTGGTTAAAAACTGTTGTATAAGACTGAAATACAAAGTACTGTGAACAGCTTGGTAGTTTATATTTTGTTAAAGTGAAAGTATAACGATATATTAGACTTTGTACAACAAAGCTAAATAGTTTAATATTGTGACTGCTTGAGTTATATATGGAAGAGAATACTGATTCGTTTTGCAAAGGTTTACTTTATTAGATACATGCTTTATTAGATATGCTATTTAATATAGTAGTATCTGGAACAGTAGCTAACTAGTAGTTAAGAACTATATGTATTGTAGTAGATGCAAAAGTACTGTTATTGATTAGACATATGGCTCAGTGTATAAAACTGGCACATAAGAGTTTGTATGGAAACTTTATGTAGGAATTTATTTTAAAGATACATGGGAATGTACTGTGTGTATAGTGAATTGTACGCTGTTTCAAAGAGACTCATTTGTATATTTTCTGTTTTATTTGATTCTGCTCTACTGTGGTCATGTATAATGTATAATTGTAATTTCTATGTTGCACACTGACCTGGCTGCACATTGTGTACAATGTCTCAGGTATGTCTCGGATTAACATATTTAAATCTTGGATAAAGAAGTCTTGTCCTAGTCTGAAGTGCAGTTCATTTGTCCCCTTCATAAGGGTGGAACTGGCCACCAGTGACAGCTCAAAATTCGCCCTTACATACAGTAGCAACATTTAAAATATAAAACCATTACAAAAACAGCACCTTTTCTTCTAACAAGATAGCAACTAAGAGGCCATTTGTCATTTGTGATTATCGTGAAGCCTACTGTAGCACATCCAAATGTTGTGACAGAAAGTCTGTCTTTTTATTTGTCATTACCACGTCATGTCTTCGGGTGCACTCTCAACCAGTTCTGTGCAGATGTTAGCATGTTGGAGCCCGGGGTCAGAGAGACGCTTCTGGCTCTATGGTGAAACTGTCTACTGATGACACATATGCATTCAGTAACTATTTCTATTTCAAAACATTAGTAAACCCAAATCTCTGAGTTGATTTAATTTGTGAGGAATTAATAATGTTTTTTTTTTGTTTGTTTGTTTTTGGGTTTTTTTTCCCATTGTGAGAATAGTTTCAAAATGGTAAAAAAATTTTTTTTTTTTTACTACAATTTTTCTACCATTGACATTCCTAATTTGAATGTCACCTCACCACTACAAACCATATACAGTACCAATCAGGAGGTCTGAATAGCTATCAGGAAATACAAAAAGAAAAACTAATGGTTGAAACTTTGACTTTGAATGTTACTGAAAGTTTCTTTCAGTATTTCTAAATATACTATTGCTTGTTTCCTAGTCATGGATGAATATCAACGAGCCACTTCCATTTCCTAATTAACAAATGTTGCAAAGCCATTGTACCCTTATTTCCATCTTGCCTGGTCGAGCAGTTGCAATGAACTATCCCCAGATCATTTTCCTTCCTACTCCACTCTACCAGTTGTCCTCGTTAAGATTAGAAACTTAGCGAATGTACATATTTGGACAGACAAACCGCTTCTCACAATGGTATGAACCAATGCAGCAGTGTGGAGTAGTGGTTAGGGCTCTCGACCGGAGGGTCGTGGGTTCAATCCCAGGTGGGGGACACTGCTGCTGTACCCTTGAGCAAGGTATTTTACCTAGATTGCTCCAGTAAAAACCCAACTGTATAAATGGGTAATGGTATGTAAAAATAATGTGATATCTTGTAACAAGGGTGTCTGCTAATAAATAAATAAATTTTTAAAAAAGTGCGGGTGATCACAGGTGAAGCCTTTCCAGTAGCAGTGTGCTACCTCATCAGAACAGCTGTGCATAATTTTGTCCAGAATCGCAAAAGCTTATCTGCACATGGATGTTGCTGTAATGAAAGCTTACATGGTTAATTGCCAGAAGCATCAACAGAGGGAAATTTCTTACACATAAACTCCCTCATCTTCAATTATCTTTTTTAAGGATCAATACTATAGATCCGACTGCTGAGATTGTATCCTCTCAATACAAGTCAAGAGTCGAACATATAAAAGAAATACAGTCAGACCCATGAATGCAGCAGCTGCATGCGGAACTAAAAGGAAGGGGATAGCACGAGTGTACACCATTAAATAAAAAATAAAAACATTTCAATTCCATTCTTATTTGACATGTCCGGCTGATTTCCTCAACTCCATTTTAAAACACAATTAACTGAGTTAAATAAACCAAAAATACAAAAAAAAAAAAAAAAAAAATATATATATATATATATATATATATATATATATATATATATATATATATATATATATATAATTACGGGCAAACCCTGAAACTGGACAATTCGCAGATTGCCTGGGCGATCTGGAGTGCCCAACAATGCCTGGTCAAAGTTCGAAACGAATCTCAAAGATCTTTCATTTGATGTTTTCAGAGGACAGAGACAGCACTACGATCGGAGAGCTTGTTTGACCCGCCTACCTTGGTAGCGTCATTCACTCACTCACTCATCTCATTCATAAAAACTACACAGGAAGTCCAGCTTCAGAAAATAGGCATATTGACGACATGACTATATAAAATATTTAATTAGACTAATTTATTTTAAACAAATTATTAAAATCTAGACATGTATTACGTACTTAACTTACTCTCAGTCACGCTGCTGACTGGACAGTTCAATACAACTCATTATTAATACTGGTTGTTATTACGCTATTAATAATACTGTCCTTTTTATACGCATGTATCAATGGGGTTTCTCATGTTAGTTTTTGTTCAGATGTTGCGTGTGATATTGTTACGAAATGTGACGTAAGTTTTATAAATATCTTTAGTCCTATCCGGCTGATGCTGATGGTACTACACAAGTGTCAATGGGGTTTCTCATGTTCCTTCTTCCGAAGGTCTGCCTGTCACTCAGAACAGGAAAGCCAATACATGTTAAAATGGATTCCATAGCATGCCAAAAGATATTAGCCAATCATCTGAAACCCTCCGCTACAAAACTTGGTTTAAAGAGCAACTGGATGTTCCAACACGACAACGATCCAAAACACACATCAAAATCTACTTCAGAATGGTTAAAGAGGAATAAAATCAAAGTTCTGGTATGGGCTAGTCAAAGTCCAGATCTAAATCCAGTTGCGAATTTTTGGTATGAGTTGAAGAAGGCTGTGCACAAGAGAAGTCCTTGGAATGTGAATGAACTGGAACAATTGTGCGTTGAAGAATGGTCACAAATCACTAAAGAATCATGCCAAAAGCTCATTGACAAATATCCTAATCGTTTAGAAGAGGTTATTATTGCTAAAGGTGCCTCAACTAGCTATTTAATTTAATTTTCCTTGTCAGGGTATGAATACTTTTGAATTAGCATTTTTGGAGTTTTGCAAAAAAATTGCTGAAATAAATAATTGTAGACATCTATTTCTTGTAACTTTTTTTCCTCATCCACAAAAGCAAAACTTTTGCTACAAAAGGTTTTTCCGAAAATTCTTTGTTTTCGAGAAATTTCTAGGAATTATACATTTCTATTGGGGTATGTAAACTTTTGACTACAACTGTAAACCTTTTTTTTAAAGTAATAAAGAGTAATATTTAATGTTTTTATTAGAGAATTATTTTATGTTGTTATAGTGCATTAAAATGTTTCTCTTTGGAAACCCAATATCTGGCATCTCCCATTGTTTTACAATTGCTGTGCTAGTCTAGTAGTTTTTAACTGAACATGTCAGTGTAATTGCTGTGCTAGTCTCGTAGTTTTTAACAGAACTTGTCAGTGTAATTTCTGTGCTAGTCTAGTAGTTTTTAACTGAACTTGTCAGTGTAATTGCTCTGCTACTCTAGTAGTTTTTAACTGAACTTGTCAGTGTAATTGCTGTGCTAGTCTAGTCCTATTTAAGGCCTAGTAGGCCGGACTACACCGACCGCCCAGTGGCAGTCGGTGCACCGGCCGCTCAAAGGCGGCCGGAGAAAAAATTCAATTTAGCACCCCTAAAATAGGGGTGCCAACAAAGACTAGGCCTTAACTAATTAAAGAAAGAACCAGTAAAAGGACTGTAAATTAAATTTTTAATAGAAAAGGGGAGGTGGTACAGAGCACGCCCCCTAGAGCCCACTGGTCGACAAAGGTTGTGCTAGTCTAGTAGTTTTTAACTGAACTTGTCAGTGTAATTGCTGTGCTGATCTAGTAGTTTTTAACTGAACTTGTCAGTGTAATTGCTGTGCTAGTCTCGTAGTTTTTAACTGAACTTGTCAGTGTAATTGCTGTGCTGATCTAGTAGTTTTTAACTGAACTTGTCAGTGTAATTGCTGTGCTAGTCTCGTAGTTTTTAACTGAACTTGTCAGTGTAATTGCTGTGCTAGTCTCGTAGTTTTAACTGAACTTGTCAGTGTAATTGCTGTGCTAGTCTCGTAGTTTTTAACTGAACTTGTCAGTGTAATTGCTCTGCTACTCTAGTAGTTTTTAACTGAACTTGTCAGTGTAATTGCTGTTCTAGTCTCGTAGTTTTTAACTGAACTTGTCAGTGTAATTGCTGTGCTGATCTAGTAGTTTTTAACATAACTTGTCAGTGTAATTGCTGTGCTAGTCTCGTAGTTTTTAACTGAACTTGTCAGTGTAATTGCTCTGCTACTCTAGTAGTTTTTAACTGAACTTGTCAGCGTAATTTCTGTGCTAGTCTAGTAGTTTTTAACTGAACTTGTCAGTGTAATTGCTGTGCTAGTCTCGTAGTTTTTAACAGAACTTGTCAGTGTAATTGCTGTGCTAGTCTCGTAGTTTTTAACAGAACTTGTCAGTGTAATTGCTGTGCTAGTCTCGTAGTTTTTAACAGAACTTGTCAGTGTAATTGCTGTGCTAGTCTCGTAGTTTTTAACAGAACTTGTCAGTGTAATTGCTGGTAAATTGAGTTAAGGTTTCTTTTATATCAAATTTTTTTTTTATAGATTTCAATACATAAACCTATGAACCAGTCCTCATATAATTTACAAAAACACAATCCCAAATGCAAAATATATAAAGTAGGCAATAAGCAAGATAAAAAAACATCAATAAAGAACAACAGTAGCAAGAATTGGATTATCTTAGATAGACCATTTTAGATAAAACCTGGCATGGAAAACAACAAACAGCAGACAATCAACTCGGTACCAGAAGTCAACTCTAAATCACTTTCACAAGTTATGTTCATTTTGTTTAACTAATCTTGTACTACAATTTATCAATTCTCTCCTCATTTTTCAAATTCAGACTAACAATGAATAAGCAATAGACTGTTCCTGTGCAGTATCCCATCAGCAGACAGCTGCTCAGTCGTTGGGAAGCTCCTTTCTGCTGTGCTGTTTATATGGAAGAACGAGTTATGGTAAGCACCCTCAGTAAAGACCACCACCGTAACCAAAATGAGGCACATTATGCAAGGAGAAAAAGTGTACTTCATTATAACTGTAAAAAACACCAACAAAGCACGCCGCATCTGCGAGTGCCTCTACAGTGATGCTTTTGCAAACAAGATGAGGTACAATACAGTCAAGTTAAACCTGCACTAAAACACCATAGCACCACCTGTCTATAGTGCCCACTGTGGTGAATCTCCAGGATTTATACATTTACCATGTTTACCACTTGTCTATAAAGCCCACTATTAGACAGTGTTGTGAGGTTCTAATAAACAGATTAGACTGTATAGATCCAAATTACAAAGATGACCTGGAGCTGGAGACAGCAGCAAAGACTATTCTGTTTTCACACACACACACACACACACACCTTTTGAATGACCCAATTCCACACCCGAGCAAGAATAACATTATTTGTACTGGTACAAATATGTATATTGAAAAGTAATTTGCTGTGGCTTTCATTTATTTGGTAGCTATCAGAATGCTGTTCTGGAAACTATATTTTAAATAGATATTGACCAAAACTTTGTATAGTTCTGTAAAAAGTTGAGTTATGGAAGATAATATGTTATAATTATTACTGTAAGTTATTTATTTATGTGGCTATCAAACTCTCACAGTACAATACATATCATTTATTCAGTAATTTAACCATAGCAACAATATGTTAAACAACCGAGTAAAAAGCAATCAAGGTGAAAATGCATGTGTTTTCCCCCTGGGGATTCTGCCACCACTGGTTTATAGATACTCTAGAAAGAGAAAATGGATATAAATGGCAATGCACCATCCTGTGAACTCGAATTTGGGAGCATTCCTTTCTAATGATAATGTCGATATTAAAAAATGAGTTAGTATACAAGGCTATCAAAAGGAATTACATTCTCTAATGAGTAAATTGCAAAAAAAAAAAAAAATAATAATAACATGAAATTAAAAAAAAAGCTGGGTGCAAAAATCCATTTTAAAGGCTTGTGTTGATTTATTTTATTTTGAATCAAAACACATTCATTAAATATCATTTACCTTTCTATCAGCCATTGCACATCTGGGCAGTCGGAAGCATCTCGTCCAGGAGAATGCATCAAATCCTGTGCTGGCAAGCACTTTCCTTTAAATCTCCTCTCAGCTTTTGTAAAGTCTCATCCAAAAGGTCTCAGTTATAAAATATATCATTTCCAAATGGTCCCTAAAGTCAGTTGTTTCCAATACCATCTCTCACTCTCCTCTCACACAGGCATTGCACAGGCATCTCCTAAAAGCTCGACGCAATGCTAAGTGCTCCTCCAGCCTAAAAATCACTGGATTGGTGACCTGCTGCAGAGGCTGTTCGGAACACGGAGGGGTGTTACAGTTTAATGCTGTTATCATGGGCTGTATATAGCTGTAGGTCAAGCAAGATTTTACCCTGCAAGGAGGATTATTGTACTTAGCTGATTACTGGCTGGCAGTTATTGCCTACAAAAGGCAGCAGCCTCCCAAGTTTGGACTATCCCTATTCTATTTTCTAGCTGACTGAGGTTACTTTGAAATACACAGCAATGGAACTCAGTGTAGAATCCTTGTAATAAATATTTGCATATACTCTGTGGAAAACATTTTTAGTCTACAGTCATTATTTTTAGCCTGTTTTTATGAGGGGAAACTTGTACAATAAAAACGCAGATATTACCTTCAAGAATTTTGCAATTCTGAAGTGGGAGAATTAACACTTCTGCAACAGACTGAGATATTTTGCCTTTTCAAACACAGGTTGGAAAATGCTGTTCCTGCTGAAATAAACAGGTGGGGCAATGACTGACGGACCCACGTAGGTAGAAAAGATTTGCGCATGCAGTGGCTGTTGAAGATCACACTACACTATCTCCTCACAGATATAGATACTTAGAAATGGTTATGTTCTGAAATTGGTCTGTTCTGGTGTATTTTCAAATTCAAATCTAGATGAACTGGAAGATGAGCTAGTTTATTTCTGCAGCTCCAAAACATATTTTTTGCCAACCAATAAATAAGTGATCAAAATATAATTTCTGATCTTTCTCTTGTTTCTCTTTTACAGGGTTTCCAAAGAGATCAAGTGTGTCTACTTGGCTTTGTTCCAGGCAAATCACAAGATATTATGTCATGAACAGAGGAGATGACTAAAAAAGTTAAATTTAGAGAATTGTATTTATTTACTTGTTTTATTTTAGCTTTTTTAGATTCATGCCTACACTGTATCTAAGTAATTTCTAGATATTGGTCAATTTTTTAAAGGTGTAGATGTATGAAAATGACACATATTTCTTGTTCCTGATTTACAGAGCCCGGGAGGGGACATGAGAGAAAAAATATAACTCTCGTGGCCATGAGATACCTATGTCATGAGCACATGATATTATCTCGTGGCCACAAAATAGTAAGACATCTCCTCCAGGGCTCCGTACTGATTACATTGCAGTGTCAAAATTTGATCTTATTGTCTGTGGAAAGACTGTTTGAAAATCAATTTGATAGTAAAAACAATTAGATACTAATACAAAAGGTAATTATCAGGATGTTTGAGAAACTATACACATTTGCAGATACTTCTATTCAGATAGATCTATTCAAAACTACATCATGACATACTACAGTTTATTCAGACTAAATTGGAAATATAGTATTACTTTGTGTTTGTATTTTTTGTCAATTTGTTCTGGATAAGAAAAAAAGATACATGGGTCATTCCACGCCAACTGAACCAGAAAAGGGACATTTCGTTCCCATCCGTCTCAGATTTTCCTAGAAAAATTCACCTGGGGTTTTTCTGACATGCTGAGTTCAGAAATGATAGCCATAATTTTTTTTAAAATGTCCCCTCCGACCTGTTACCTTGCAAAGGTCAACCTAAAGTGAGAAAGGGACCTTGACCAGAAAAACCCTGGGTGCAATTTAGATGCTACCATCATTTGTAGCACCTTGTTCTATTCGTATTGAATAGGGCTTTTCAGAATAAATTCTAGGAGCCCCCCACTCACTTCTGGCAAATTGCCAGACGAGGGGTAACTGATGAGTTTTATTTGAACTTCAGCCTAACCCTTTACCCTGTAGGGGATGTGCTTCCTAATATGTAAGTATTGCTGTAAGACCCTTAGGAACCACTCTTCCAAATTCTGTGAAAAACATTTGGTTTCAAGTCCCACCACTGGTCATTAAACCGCCTTGAAATTTGAATTTTTGCTATTTGTACCAAGTTTAGGCTGTAATAACTTACATGGGGGGACTCCAAAAAATCACCCAAAGATATGTTTGGATAGATGTTGATGAGATTTACAAGCATCAAGCAAAATATTATGGTATCCGGGGATTTTGGATTTTTTAAGTTGCATTTGTCATGCATTCAGGCATTGTTTATGGCCAGTTTGGTGAGGCTAAAGTGCCACATAGTTCTATCCAAACTGGCTATTTCCTCAACTTTGCATTCTCTGAGGATTGATCTAGAGGAAAAAGTAACAGTATGTGCTTCCACTGGCACTAGCTTGCAGCTCAGGGGTTATGAACGTGGATATGGGACTTGGGACTTCTTTGTTACGATGACACATTTGAAACTACCAAAACCTTACTTATTTGGGTTTTAAAAACTAAATTCATGTTTTTTTCTAAAAAGAAAATCTTCCCTGTTTACAGTACCGTTTAAATACACCTGTCTATGTCATCAAAGACTTCCTAAACCTTTCAGTTGTGCCTGAAATTGACTGATTGGCTAGCATGAGAATCCAGTAAATGGCTTTTTCACAAATGGTTGGTCAGCCAATCACTTATCCCCCTAGGTAGGCACCACAACTTATAAAAAAACTTTACTATCACTTTTTTTTTTTTTTTTTTTTAAATCCAACTAAGTAAGGTTTTTGTAGTTTCAAATGTGTCATCTTAACAACGAAGTCCCAAGTCCCATATGCAAGTTCATAACCCCTCAGCTCCAAGCTAGTGCCATTGGAAGCCCACATTGTTATTTTTTCCTGGAGATCAATCCTCAGAGAATGCACAATTGAGGAAATAGCCAGTTTGGATAGAACTATGTGGTACTTTAACCTCACCAAAGTGGCCAAAAGCAATGCTTGAATGCATGACAAAAAAAACCTGGATACCAACATATTTTGCTTGTAGATCTCATTAACATCTATCCAAGCATATATTTGGGTGATTTTTTGGAGTCCCCCCAAGCAAGTTATTACGGCCTAAACTTGGTACAAACTTCAAATTGGTACAATTCAAATTTCAAGGGGGTTTAATGACTAGTGGCGGGTCACAGAATAAACTTTAACAGCAATGCTTACATTTTAGGACCCACATCCTCTACAGGTAAAGGGTTAGGCTGAAGTTCGAATAAAACTTGACAGTTACCCCTCGCCTGGCAATTTGCCAGAAGTGAGTAGGGTGCTCCTATTCTTTTTTTCTGAAAAGCCCTATTCAATACTAATAGAACGAGGTGCTACACATGATGGTAGCATCTAAATTGCACCCAGGGTGATGTTTCTGGTCAAGGTCCCTTTCTCACTTTAGGTTGACCTTTGCAAGGTCACAGGTCAAAGGGGAAATTTAAAAAAAAAAACATAATGTATATCATTTCTGAACTCAGCATGGCTGAAAACCAGGTGAATTTTTCTAGGAAAATCTGAGACGGACGGGCAACGGCACTGATTGAGTTGGCATGGAATGACCCACATGTAAGAATTAAAGTCGTTTGCAAGTTAAGTAAAATATCAAATGGTTTATTTACAGACTCACACTGGAGCATTCCCTTTGACTGACAGCACGGTCAAGACTAGAGGATATCTGTGGAGGTTAGTCATGACCTAGGTTCAGCTTCAACCTGCAGACCTACTGTATTGTTCAGATTTAGCCTCAAATATCCACACTCATAAATGATTCTACTCCAAGGATGCAGGGAACATTCAAACATGCAATTTGTCAATGCCATCTGTGCAGCCTAACATGCGCCATTGTATTGTCTAACATTCACACATGCTCACTCTAACCTTGATTTTAACACAATTTCATTACAGACCTGTTTTTGAAAAAAGATTTGTGCTTAGACAAAAGGTCCTTTATTACAAGCAAGACAAGACTCATGTCTACTGTACCTAGATGTCATCCATTTCATAACATCCACCTCTTAACAAATTGAACAGCACTCCCTTTTTTCTTTTACCTTTAATATTCCATGACTAGCGATGTAGGTCAACCACAAGTTGAAGAATCCAGCTAACAGAAGAGGTGTTTTGTGAATGACCTCCTACACTAACACTCTGTACATTTTATATGTGGGTTCTAAAAAGTAACTTAATAATTGGAGCCATTGGGAGTCTTTAAAATGAACACACTGTAACAGTCTAGGGTTAGGCCATAACATGAAAGCAATGGCTTTGCCAATAAATTTCCATAGGGTGTAAAATAAAATAAAAAATGTAATATCTGAAAGATCTGAATATGATTGACTGCTGCTCACTGATGTATCAAATTAGTTAACCCAATTAACCAGTGCCACTCTGCGCATAATAACAAACTGCTGATAATTGAAATATGAAGCAGTAATTGAAAAAGGTGTTAACAGTTGGTGACACATGACATCAGGTTAAAACCAGTGTTGAAACAGAAAACGTAAATCACGTGGAATACAGAAATCCCACTAAAACCAGTGTTGAAAGAGAAAACGTAAATCACGTGGAATACAGAAATCCCACTAAAACCAGTGCTGAAACAGAAAACGTAAATCACATGGAATACAGAAATCACACTATAACCAGTGTTGAAACAGAAAACGTAAATCACGTGGAATACAGAAATCACACTATAACCAGTGTTGAAACAGAAAACGTAAATCACATGGAATACAGAAATCACACTATAACCAGTGTTGAAACAGAAAATGTAAATCACGTGGAATACAGAAATCCCACTAAAACCAGTGCTGAAACAGAAAATGTAAATCACGTGGAATACAGCCAGGCCAGGATCTCCAGTGATACATAAGCTCCTCCTAGCGGAAAATGGGTTGCTTTGTTTTAAAGAACAAGCTTATCAGTAAAGAAGACAAACCGGACAAGTAACAGGTCTATACAAGCAGGGTAAAAGCAGAACATGCAGATTATCAAACAGGGATCTTTAATCAGCGTATTCATGATTACAAAATTAAATGATGGAGTCTTTGAGCAAATAGAGAATTGAGATTCCTTTTTTTCATGGTGAAAAATATCTCTCCAGTCATTTCTTTTCCTTTCTTTCTTTAGTTCTGCTGGGCATGCATTTTTTTTCAACATGCAAGCTGGATTTTAAATAAAGAAAAGGAATGAACAGGACTGTGGTTACATAAGCTCTTTAAAGCTGCATTGTAGCTGAAGTGAGGGGACAGAAGAAGGCTCAGTCATGTCAGCTGATGGTTTAATCATTATATTACCCAAACTGCACTGTCAGCCATGTGGCCTCCCATTCATTGTTGCTTTACAATTTTCCAACATTACCTATCTGCAGGATCATCATTTTTTAATATCCAAGGTAACTAAGATGCAGCTACAATTGTCCGAATTAAATAATAATGACCTCTATTTATATTCTATTCATTTTAGAAATGTTTAAAAAATATTGTCTTTTAAAAGGCAGCATGGGCTCTGTTGCTAATACAATGTCTAACCTGTTGTGGTCCCACACAGCAGCAACAGAGTACCCTATAGTCAGGCACATGATGTGTGACCAGTAATTGTAGTTAACAAAACAGTTCCAAAAAATTTCTCCACGATGACAGCAGTTCCTATATAGGTCTAAAATGTGTAGTTTTGAAAGAAACACATGTTATAGAAAACATGTATTTTAATTTCAAAACATGCTATCTCCTACTCCACCAGGTTAAAGAAAACTATGTTTACAAGCCATGCTTTTAGACTCTTAGAGAGTTAAATTGTTCTCACCCCTTCACTTGCTTCTTTCCTGTCAATAACCAATTGGCTGCTTCCCCCATTGACTGACATGCTTTTAGACAGTAACATGCTTTGGCCCAGAAGACAATGATGAGGTGAAATAACCCAAGAAGGACAAGTGCAAACAGATAACCCAAGAATAAGGCACAGAAAATGAGAGATTCCTTTAACTTGAAGTAGTACCAGATCTCGTCTTTCAAATTAAAGTACACAAATACAACAACATGTGTTTCTTTTAAAACTGCACATTTGGGACCTATGTAGCTAATGGAAGTGCAAAATGAATGTAAGATTTGTGGAATTACTTTGTTAGCTAAAATTATTGTGTGTAGCCCAATACAAACAAACTTGCCCAACAAATTCTCTTCCGACTTCTCATTTCAGTTTTCTCTATAATTGAGTACACTCATACTCCCGAGGATTATTCCATGCAGTATGAATGAAAGCATCCTTCTAGCAAGATGAAGTCCATGTTTTCTGCAGATATCTAGATATCCTGTTTGTTCCAGTTTCACTTAATGGCACCAGTTTTGAATTTCAGCCCTTAGCTCCAGTAACTAGGCTACAGTGCCTTCCTATTTAGAAACATGTATTTTAGGCAGGGCATGAAGGCTTCTGAATAAATTATTTGTTACTTTACGTACCCTAGCCACTATGCTATCTACAGGTCAGCCTTGAAACGCACTCTTAGTAAAGCAGTAGAGAAAATAAAAGACCCAATTCTGTATTCTGTTGTGGTGCTGGTGATGAGTAGAATCTCAGGCGATTGGAGAGCTATTATCACATAGGAGTAATTGTGCTGGAAAGGGATATATGCAAATGAAGGGGACAGAGAATACATAAACCAGTTTCAGGAATCCAGCTTGTGCTGATAATAAAAAGAAAGCCACCTGAAGCAGATTCAGCACCACATCAAGAAAGATCACAATAAAAACAGAACATACTGCAGGATGACTGAACAGATGACCAGAGTGCACGTTTTTGTTATAAAAAAAAAAAAATACCTGTTAGTGAAATGGGTTTATTTGAAATAAAGACAATGCTGTGGTTTTTACATTGGGGTGTACAGTGTGTGGGTGGGTGTCATTTGCAGAAAGTGGATGGATGATTATATAAAGATTACGCAATAGCCCAGATCATGCAAAAAGAAAAGAAAAGAAAAATAAGTTCTTTATCTGTGATACTAATTTGCATGTAAAAGCATTTTTTTGGAAGATGCTGATCAGGGAATATTTATTTCCTCAACCATTTTTTAACAAACAGCAACAGAACTGCAAGTGGCATGATACAGTAATTCATGTTAGGTTATTATTTTCTTTCTTTAAAAATGTGCAGGCCATGAGGCATATTTTCAGCATGTACTAGGCTCAGACCCTAGGATAGTATGTGCAATTAAAAATATATATATATTTAAAAATAGGTAGCAAAATACTGTTTAGATTCTAGCTATCCTATATATACAAATAGCAGCAGCAAAAATATGTATAATTACCTAAAGAAGTGAAAAAAATAGGCACACATTGTTTACACAAAACACATTAAAACAAAATCACACAATTACAACAGGCCTTAAAGTCTTGTTGATTCGGTTTTGAACTGAAGGACTTGATCAGTCGTATGAGCAGGGTGGCCCTCTCGTAGAAGGCAGTGAGACGTGGAAGGAGAGTTCAAGACTAGGAGCCTAGAGAGCTACATACCATGTCAGCTTGGCCACTGACTTACTGTACTGCGCAACCCTTGAGCACATTCCTTCAGCACCTTGTCCTTCCCGCCACCCAGTTGTAAAATTGTATCAAATCAGAACGCCACAGAAAATATGAGGTGACGTCTCAGTTTGACTCTAACGTATTTAAAAAAAAAAAAAAAAAACAATTGCTGCTGTTTATCTTCTATAGAAAAGGGCAGACAAGAGCATTCTCTAAAACACATAAGCAAGCGCCGATTATACTGAAAGCAACTGTGTTGCAGAAAACGTGATACCAAAAGATGCTTATTTTACTGCGAAATGTCAATTTAAAGTTAGCTTCGTTCCACACCGGTGAGCATTGCACAGTGCCCACAGCATTCTACCCAGCCTGAGATAACTATTACAAAGATTTTAAACATCCATGAATTTCATAAGGAAAGCTATACAAATAGTTTATCTTTCTAAAATATATACATTCATCTCCCAAGAGGAAATACAAGTTAAGTCTTTATTAGGTTTGTACTCATTATCTAAAAAATACCTTCTATGATTTTAAGAGACATAAAGCATAAAGCACAGGTTGTGCACAAAGACATTTATGGCCCTATCCATAAAAGTACTTGCCGACTGCCATAATAAAACAAATTCTGTTTAAAACTAACGAAAGTCATCCATATTGTTATTCATAAAATGATCTGAGCAAAAGGGCGACTGTCACAAAGCACTTTATGAATGGGTATACAGTGGTTCAAAAACGAAAATCTGCCTCTTTTTGGTGACATCATCAGCATTATTAATGTTCCCTGGGTGGTGTCGGTAGCTGTTGCAAAGAATAAAACAGAATCCACCGACAGTAGCTTACTACCAAAATCTGAGTCTGCAGCTGTCAGTCAAGGGCAGTTTGCAAAACCTGATTCCGATGCCCCTATCACGTCTGCCAAAAATTCAGGACTGTCATAATTAAAAAATACTTTGTATTTTCGTTTTGTTTGGCAATGCTGGTAAACACATTTCCATACGCACACACGTGGCGTTAGGGCAGCTGGGATATCAAAATCAACACTGTAGTACAGATACAGGATTTTGTTGCATTTCAGTGTAATTCGAGGAGATAAGGCTTGGCTGGTTTAACGTCAATTCTTCCCGCCGATCTGAGCCCCCCATACCGCTGCAGGAGGCAGCCGACGAAAACTTGGAATCCTTTTCGCTCATTCCCTGCCTGGAACATCCTCTTCACAATTTCTACATTTATTTTGAATTGCTGTTATCTATACAAGCAGCTTGATCCGAATCTGATTTTACAGAATATTTTCGTAGCATACTGTCTGTTTTCACGCACCACCGTTTTGTGAGAATTTAATAACTGTGACGCTACAGTCAGAACAAATGCCACCTTTCAGAACACTGTTTGTGGTGCCAGATTGCGAATGTTTCTGAAGCTTTTTCTTTAGATTCATCCAGTCCTTCACTCCATTTGCAGTGAAAGCGGGGTCTTTTGAACTTCTGAAAAAGTGTCTGCAAGAAAAGCAGAAAAATGCATATGCCTGCTTACTGTATTCTGATGAAAATGAATGGTTTTGCTTACCAAAGACAGTTTTCAGATAGTCAGTATTAATAATTGATTTAAATTGGTGTGAAGTGATGGAAACGGTGTTCGAAATTGGTGTAGGTACTGTAGGACTGCAGAACAAGTTAACAGATGTAAAGGTTTTAAAAAACAGTGCAGCTTGTTATCCTTACTGTTTTTTTCTAATTCGCTTGTTTTAAAGTACAAGCTAGTGCTGTTAAACTTCATTTATTTTCCTGCCTTATGTTGGAAAACAAACAATGTCAAATATATATGTAGCATCCCTGAGTGGTTTTGAGGTCTGTTTTGTGCTATAAACTATTAAACAGTACAAGTTCTCAAAAAGACGCAGGAGAATGAATCTGGTGTATATATATGGGCAGCAGTGTGGAGTAGTGGTTAGGGCTCTGGACTCTTGACTGGAGGGTCGTGGGTTCAATCCCAGCTAGGGGACACTGCTGCTGTACCCTTGAGCAAGGTACTTTACCTAGATTGCTTCAGTAAAAACCCAACTGTATAAATGGGTAACTGTATGTAAAAATAATGTGATATCTTGTAACAGTTGTAAGTCGCACTGGATAAGGGCGTCGGCTAAGAAATAAATAATATAAGGTGTGTGTATATTACTGTACATCGTTGGGTTCAATAAATGCAGTGGGAAAAGTGTGGAATAGCCTCCCCAAATGAAAGACTCACGCGCCGCCTATGCGCGCACATAAGATTAACTGCAGGACAAAAAAAAAAAACTAAACAAAAAGCACAGGATGTTTGAATAATACTGTAATTATAGTAATTATAAGAAGAAGAATTTTGAAAACTTTAAATGTTAATTTTACAAATTATTATTATTATTATTAATAATAATAATAATAATAATAATAATAATAATAATAATAATAATAATAATAATAATAATAAACCCTGCTCAAAGCAGGGAATCAATCAGGGGCGACTTTATGTTTATGAATCAGTGAAAGTTTCACGTCATATTGCACACTGTACACAAAATGGATCGTTTTGTGGCTCGCGGAAAAAAAAAACTCCCTTTCAAACACTGATCAAGCCATTTTCACAGGTAAAATAAATAAAAATAAAAGGGCCGCGGATCATGACAAAGAAACAATAATACTAATATAACTGTCTATTCTCAGTCTGTCACTTGCTCTCCGCTTCACAGCGCTGTTTCAAAATGATTATGCCAGAGAATATGTTCTTGTGTGAGTATATATTTATATTAAACATTTTCCTTCATATAAAGCTACAGATTATTTTATTTTTTTTCAAAATAGGCAGTGCTAATCACGGGTATGTCAAACAAGTGTAGTAATAAAATAAATCATTAAAAAAATAGTCCTCCGAGGCTGTCGTTAGTTTAGACTTGACTGTAGAAAGTGTTCAATAACTCCTAGTTATCAACAGCATTTTGCTGTCGTTCACACTTATGAATAGCAGGTTGACGCTCAGGACCGATGAAAACTTTATGCTAATCAGGTAATCGTTAAGCATGCATTAGTTTAAAACATGCCTTCATATAGGAAAATCGCTGGGGCTTAACGACGCATCTCAGTTATCTCTTGTGAATAGCAACTGTCGTTAGTTAGGCGGCTATGGACGAAATCCGATCACGTAATCCTATTTTCTCATTTCGACAGGCATTAAACCTCTATGAATAGAGCCCTTAGAATCCATGGGATATTCCTGTCCCACTAGTAATATAATGTACTTTAAAACAGACCCCTGATTTGATTTGTAAGGGGTAAAAACGACCACCAACAATACTTTTTGGGATATGCCTGCCACAGGTCAGGTATTCACTGAGCATTTTATGTCAGAGCTGCTGATAGGCCCCACCATCTCCCAAGGGAACAAACAAACAGTCACTCCGCGGAGCGCCTCTTTTGCATCGAACCCGCGAAGGCGTCCAATGCGAACTTGCAGGTTGGTGGTCGTCTTCTCTTTCAGGGAACTAGGGTTACAATTCAAAGATGACCACCAACAATACTTTTGGGAAAAGTATACCAAAGCCGTCCTGAGGGAGTGTGAGCGGAGACAGCAGAGGAGGGACTACAGTTAGCGGTGCGAGCGTGCAACCTCAAGGTCCCTTGTGGCTAATGAAGGCATAGAGGGATCTACCACATTAAGTCAGTAGCCCAGCTAGCACCAGTACATATATCAGACAATGAGGCTCCTCGAAGGAGGGCCCATGATGTAGCCACCCCTCTGGTAGAGTGTGCGGCCACCCGCCCAGGTGGGGGTAGGCCGGCATTAGTATATGCAGTTGAAACTGTGTCCACAATTCAGTGAGACAGCCACTGCTTTGAGAGGGCCTGACCCAGGGTGCTTACACCATGACAGATGAACAGCTGGTCAGCCTGACACAGAGCTTTCGTTCTATCAACATAACATCTCAATGCCCGAACCAGGCAGAGGGAGTTTAGTCTCAGATCCTCCTCCAAAGAAAAAGCCTCTAGTTCCACTGACTGGTTTAAGTGGAAAGCCGTGACCACCTTAGGGAGGAAAGCAGGGTTCGTACTTAACGATACCCTGTTTCTGTCGTCCCAAACGCGGATACAGGAACTGCACACCGACAGAGCTTGCTTGAGTAGTAGTGTTGCTACTTCCTGCTCAAAAGGGAGGATTACCTGCGCGGAACTGAAGCGCATAGCCGGTGTGTACGGTGGCTAGCACCCAATTGTCTGAGGTGCAAGTACATCAGTACTGCAGCTGGTATTGTGTGAAGGATTGGGTCTGAGGCCGCAAGCCTTCAGGGGCCCTGCTGGGGCTGCTGAGGCTGGGGCCGGGGCCCGCTGCGTTGGAACTACCTCCAGGAGCGCTGTTGCATAGGGATCCCAAGTCCGGCGCCCTACCATTGTTGCAGGTGGGCCCGGCTATTAGCTGTCCCGGAAGCCTAAAGGTGGTGCCTCAGGTCACCATGCGGAGTAGTCCGAGTCACTGTGTGTGTCATGAGTGGATGCCAGCGTCTTGTTCTTGCCCGTACCACAGTACAGGAGGGGAGCTTTGAGGCTATCTGCCGACACACCTTGCATTCTCAGTGAGAGCACTGCAGTATTTCCTTCACAGCCGGCCTGGAGATATTGGCTCGTTGAGTAACGCAGACTTGTCCTCATCAGAGACTCTCCCTTGGGACAGCCAAAGCTGCCTGTGAGCCACTACAATGCACAGGCTCCGGCCCAGGGCTTGCCCTTGGAAGCCAAAGATCTGGAGCACCGTGATCGAAACCAGGCACAGTTCTGAAGCCACCAGTTCACAGAGGGGTGCCGACTGCAGTATGCCATCAAGATACGCAGTCAAGAGGCCTGCCTGTGCTTCTGCCGCATATGCTTTTTTTAAATGTGTCTCAGTTACCCTGCATTGACCGTTAGGGCATGTAGGGTCTTTCGGTAGACCTCCTACTAGAGGGGTTTGCACTAGGGCCATGATGGTCAAGTCCGCTGGTGGAAATTCCGCCAAGCCCAGCTCTGATGCACCGTGGGTGGTGTAGCACTGAGGGCAGTGAGCATCGAGGGCAAGTGTACTGAAGGCACCAAGAGCGGCAAAGCACCGAGGGCACCGAGGCATGGAGTGTCTAAGCACCAAGGGTGCCGAAGCACAGAGGCTCTGATGCACCAAGGGCACCGAGGGTACTGGGTAGGAGCTTAGCCTTAACCATGTGCGGTCACACAACCCGGGGCAGCACGTAGCATTCACCGAGGTGGATACACAGGCTTGAGTGGCTGCGTTCAGTTACAGGAGAGCAGTACAGAAAAACATGGTGCTACAAATAGCAGAAGAAAAAAACACACACAACAGCAGATGCTACGTAGTTAGAAAGCAGACTACAATCGCAAAGTGATGCAGGCTGTAAAAGAAAAGATTTAACGAAATGCAGTTGTGCAGCGTTTATAGCTCAGTTCACAGAAGCAGAGTTTCTGACCTCCAGCAATATAAAATATTGCAGGAGAACTCCAGAAAACTCGAGTGAGAGCTTTTTCATACAGACTTAATCACAGCAACTGGACAGGTTAGTATACCTACCTTACCTTACCACAGTGAGAAGCAAAAGAGGAAGTGAGCTTGGAGTGACTCTTTCTTTGTTCCCTCAGGAGGCGGGACTGAGGACGTCACTCCCTGGAGGGGCTTATCAGCAGCTCTGACATGAAATGCTCAGTGAATACCTCACCTGTGGCAGGCATTCCAATTGAAAGGGAACTGCAGTAATATCACCAAAACAAGTCTCAGATTATACCATCTTGGGAGACAACCGATTATAATGTTACTTCTGACAGCACTCTCCTGAAATAATTAATGAATTTTTTTTTTTAATCAATCTGCTGACCCGCTATGTCCCTGCACGCAAGCTGAGATCCTCTGACTCAGGCCTGCTTGTTATACCCAAGCAAAAGTGCACCTCGGAGAGCGCTCTTTTAGCTTCATGGCCCAGACTCTATGGAACTCTCTCCCAGCTTTAGTGCATGCATTTCCCACAGTCGCTTGCTTCAAATCAACTCTCAAGTCCCACTTGTTCTCTCTTGCTTTTAATGCTCTCTAAGCCTAGTATCTGTTATTAGCTGTTGTCTAAATTGCTATTTCAGGTTTTTTACTCCATCTTATTCGTATGATTCTGTGACACACGCATTCACAATGTTTAGAATTCATCTCCTAGCCTTTTATGAGGGCAGCAGTGTGGAGTAGTGGTTAGGGCTCTGGACTCTTGACCAGAGGGTTGTGGGTTCAAATTCCAGGTGGGGGACACTGTTGCTGTACCCTTGAGCAAGGTACTTTACCTAGATTGCTCCAGAAAAAAAACCCAACTGTAAAATTGGGTAATTGTATGTAAGAATAATGTGTAAAAAATAATGTAATTGTATGTAAAATATAATGTGATATCTTGTAACAATTGTAAGTTGCCCTGGATAAGGGTGTCTGCTAAGAAATAAATAATGTATTATGCCTATATTTAATGTATCTGCATTGTTTTTTAATGTTGTATTTAATGTACTATGCCCTGTATTTCACTGTATTTCACGTATTATGCATTGTTCCTCACTATCTTGTAAAGTGCTTTGTGATGGTGGTCCACTATGAAAGGCGCTATATAAAATTGTATATATGGCAGTATTAAATGCTATGTATGGCAGTATTGACAATCAGGGATGTATAATATGATGCATTTATTCATTCCAGTAAACAGGAATTGAATGTTTTTATTTGTAATACAATTTAAATGATTTATAAATGGAACATTCTTTTTTTTGTTTACAATTTTGTTCCAGTTAGATCTGCTAATCCAATTACAATTTTAAGATAAAACTTACAAAACAAACTAAGGTGTCCATTTATATGCAGCTATGGCCAAATGCTTATAGAACTAACTAATTTTGCTTCATAAAGTTGAATGGAACCTGCTGGATAATGTTACGTTAACATATTGAATTGCATACTGCATTGTAGTTTTTCATATACTTAACAAAAAACTGACAACAATTTTAAAATGTGACATTTTGAAATCTAACATGAAATACTGTACTACTATTATGACTTCCAGTAGACTTTTGCGATATCGTTTGGTAGCTTCTTTGATTAAATGATGTTAAGGTGAGGTCTCAGTATGTTCACGTGTTCCCTAAATAGTTCTTTATCCTTCAAAGTGAGAACCATTCTAGAATATTTATGATAACTCTTTTTTCTAACAATGTGCAGATGGGAAATGGATAAAAGGTTTAATTCTGTCTCACCGTGTCTCAGTGTTTGGTTCATAATCTAGTAGTCGTACAGCCCTTGATCCTAAAATATCCACGTTGTGTCGGACGAATTGTCTGTTTCATACACAACATTTAGGGAATACTACCACATCAAGAGAATCAGTAAACAACTTGCCATCATTTGCGATTTAGAACCACTGACTTTGACATATGATAAATAAATACAAGTCTACAGTATATGCCCTTCAAAATACTGTTTAACCTGATATTACAATACACTGTATTCTTATAATGCTTGTAAAATGAGAACGTGTGAGTAAAACAAAAAGCAGTATGCTGTCTAGGCCAGAACACACACACACACACACACACACACACACATACACACAAAAACACTCTAAGGAACAGTGATATTTACACCTTTTCTTTAAGAATTGATGTAGTACTGTAATTATTTGTGGCTGTGTCATCTATATGAGAGTTCACTCATATATTTGTTTTTACTATGAGGACAATGACCCGTGGCACACAGATTTACTACACTAGCATGTCACAGGGCAATTGTGCTCCAGATTATCTGAAAATCTCATGATCTGTTCTGAGAATGTTGCACACATCTCTGCGACTCTGTGGTCCCAATCAGAAAGATAAAGAATGCCTGTACAGCACATAGTCTCTGGAGTCAAAATCAACTGTTATCTGAAAACCTAATGAACTAGTAAACATGCTGAATTGAATTAATGTTCTATTTCATTTCATTAATGATATAAGTCTCTAGAAATGCCAGTAAAACAAGTGATGGTTATTGGTGCTTATCCATATTTACTCTGCATCTGTCAGAAAAGCTTTCAGCTGTTTCTATATAAATGTGGAATACTCACACACTACAGTTAATTTGCAAGAGTTAATTTTATATTTGCTACAAAAACAAAATTGGAACTGATGCTAGAAACAGACTCATCACAGAACACTTCCTTTAAAATATTTCCATTTGTCCTATTGAAATAAAAAAAAAAAGTAATACTGTATCTTATCATTGCAATGTTTAGACTGGGAAATGAGACAGAGTGATCCCAATTGTAAGATCAAATTCATTCGGGTCTAATCTCTAATACTGGCAGTAGAACTTAATCGAATATGAAGCCGTGACACATTGCATTGAGTCAGAATTACAGGGTCATTTGCATTTCAGCACAACTTGAGACAGATGCTCCACACATCTCGCACATGGCACACGTGTGTGAAGTCATTCATCATTTTCAGATCAAAGTCCTCTAAGGAAGAGTGACAGCACCGCAGGAGTTTCAAGGCAGCCTCAGTATGTAATACAAGCAGCCCAAGCGAAGCCCCTGTTTGATTAGGCCTGCTGGGTAAATGCCACTGTCACGGTTCTACCGTCATGATCCTGGTCACCATGCTTGTTCAGTGGAGTTGGTTTTGCTGCATAATATATTTCTCATAGAACACTTTTGACACTGTTGTACAAATTCAGATATCAGTATATTTCTGGTATCAGTACTATATTATTGTCTTATTTTACAGTTTTAATAACCCTAAGGAGACTGAATTTTGGCTACACATTAAGTGGTTGCAATTGTTATAAAAAGATCTAATCCAGTGTGGTTTGATAGTGCAGAGGGAGGTGAACATTTGATGGGTGGTCTTGCTTTCTGCCATTTAACAAAGGAATTAGACTGATGTAGATGCACTGTTATCCTTTGATGAAATTGGTTTCACTTTGTGACCATGAAAGGTCCAGATGCCACTGAACAGACCAGCCCTGTCTAATACAGTAGTCTACGCATATAGGAACACATAAGAGAACACTTCGCCTAAGAGAACCCCCTTGTGCTGAAACCGATTTTCCCCATTGTAAATGCTGCGCCTAAAGGAACAGGAACTTTGCTTAAAAGAACACCTTTTTGGCACTGCTAGCGATTCATTCATAACTGATACGGTACAGTTTTGTAACCTGATAACTCATCATCATCAAACTTAAATGCAAATGGTTTATTCAGTCTTTTCAAATGTGCCTTCTCATCGCGAGAGTGTCTTGAGGCACACTGATTGGTTTATTAAATCTTTCCAGATACGCTGTCATATCATTACCTCGTTTTGTATTCTGATTTCCACGAGTGCACCTCATCGCTACAAAATGGCATGTAAACAAACGTGAAATACGCCACTGTTTCTCTTGCTACAAAAAGTTTGAGCTCCTGAAAGAAACCTGAAATCAGACACAAGTCGCCATGCAATTTGGTGTTTTCTGTTCTGGTGAGTTGCTTCACCATTCTGTTCTGTATTTATTTATATTGATTCATATTGTGTCTGGTGGTCAACTCTGTCTTAAAGAACACTTCAGCTAAGAGAACACTTTGCTTGCTTCCCGAGGGGTGTTCTCTTATCCGGAGACTACTGTATTTAAAATGTGTGCTCTTGCTTTATTCTAATTCCTAGAGATAATTTCACTGTCCTTCTCTCCAATCTGGAACACCAGCTAATAGACTGGTCTTGGGAGTGTGGATTTGACATGCATATTGGAGTGGTGACGGGACGGGACTGGATGTTTCAAACTCGCCTTATGGAAAGTGACCTATACATAAATAATTTCAACAGGGTGTGTACCGTTAGATAGTCCTAATGCAATCTCTAAGAATAAACTGGACAACATGTGCATCCCCCTTTTAGAATATGGTTTTATTAAGAAACACAGAATTTGGAAAATTGTACTACATTTTACATTTTAGCTATTTTAATGATTTAAATAGCGGCCACCACTAAACTACCCTTTCCTCTGTACTCATGTAATCATAAATCATAAGCATGGAGTTAAAGGATGGCAGTATTTTGATCTGCCAGTATGTCTTATTATGTGTTTTATTAAGTTACCAACCAAAATGTAAATCTGTTTTGCACAATTCTTGAGCTATCAAGAAATACATCAGAAATATGATAAAGATAAAGAACAACTTGTACTGTATTTCTTAGGCTTCAAGGAGATTTTACTTGGAAAAGAGAACACGCAATTTCTAAAACAGGAAAGCAACTGCTTTTTTATACATAGCATACATTATTAACACATAGAGGATAGTGAATGATCATTTGTGGTACAGTTTTATTCAACGCAGGAGGATGTCCCAGTAAACCACAAGCCCTGACAGGTTTACATTAGGACATCTTCCTAAGGGAAAAAAAAACGTGTACCACGAACGACCATTCAGTATTCTGTTTTTACAAGTATATTTTTTAAAATAAGTAGCAATAAAATGTGTACATTTTTTATATGAAATCAATTAATTCAGGGATTGTTTTATTTGGCAGATCTTTATTTTAATTGTCAACAGACTATGCTTTGACACAGATTCATTTTGAATCCTGTAATGGCCTCTTTGCAACCGTCTTTTTAGATAAGTCAGACGCAGGCAGATCATTCACAGGAATTTTTTGACTAAACTCATTCACAATGAAATTGGAGTCCTAATCAAGACAACAATAGAAATCTGAAATTGGTATGGGTATGAAATATTACCTTTATCATCACTTAAAGTTAAAGTTGTATATCATTTTCTGTTTCAGTCATCACATTCAGGTGACTTTTTAAAACTCCCTCCATGTATTGCCAATGTTTACAGCCACATTAAGCACAACCAGAAGGAGGGCTCCGTCCATTTTGGCCTGATAAACATCATTATGTACCATTCGTATATTCGTATGACAGGGACATCTTTAAAAATTCTTCATTCTTATTCTTAAAATATGAAAATCTGGTCAAGTTAGTTTAACTGGTATACTGTATGTTTCTTACTACCCAGAGAAAACAACCCATCTGAAAGGATATCAATTTTATCAGCTGCAGCTGCACATTTACTGAGCCACCAGACTGCCCATCACTTCACTTCACCACATTGAAAATAAAAGTGCTTCCTGTAACATCTATCTTGCCACACATTCTTTTGGTTTCCAAGAAAAAGCTCCCTAAATTTATACCAGAACATTCCTCACCTGAAATTTCAGCTATTTTTAAAAAAAATTCCCCTGGCAATGCACAAACAGAAAGAAAGCAACTTCTTACCTACAAACAGCACGTATAAGGCTTCTGAATGTGCCTAACAAGCACATTTTATGCAGCACAGAAACTGTCGATTAGAACTAAATAGAATAGAAGGAGTCTCTGGCTTTTCTAGTTTAGCCTAGATGAAGGGGGGAAATAACAATAAAAAATACACTATATATACATATATATATATATATATATATATATATATATATATATATATATATATATATGTGTATATATATATATATATATATATATATATATCTACACGGTCTTTAGATTCAAGGAATGTGCTCCATTTTATTCAACATTTGCATCTTGGCTGTTTGTCAATACTACTTCTTGCTTCAGTTTGGGCTATTTTTGCTTTCCCTTCCCTGAACATGATATTTGTTATTGTGACTGACATAAACAGATCTAGAACAACCCAATACAGAGCGGGCTCCATTAGAACAGGTAGGCCTGCCCGGTGCTGAGTTGATCGGGAGGTCCTGATTGGCTGAGGGGCGTACCTGGGGATCCTGCGCGCAGCTCAAAAAGTGTCTGCCCCACAGCTCGAGGCTATTGCACGTCCATAACCATACAGACAGCTTGCTGTGTTGACATCGAGGGCGTTTGGCCTACCCCCTTGGGTGGTCTCAAGTCCGGTTCTCGAGTACAGTATTAAATGCTGCGTAGCGTAGACGCTGTCTGCAATTAGCACTTTTAAGATGGTTTAAAGGCAACTAATACGTCATAGTGTGGAAAGGGCCTTATTCTGTCCCTTACAAGTTTGTAGTGTTGTGGTTCCACTGTGAATTGCATGTGCAAGTATCCCCATAGAAAATAATGTCCTTTTGGTTTCTAGTCGCCCTTTTTTGCCTCTGTATCCATCGTAATTGACATTGTTGGTCCACTCCTGATACCGCTCAGTTATAACGAGTGCTGTGAAAGTCAGATTCCAAATCGTGTAAGTCTCATTCCTGAGAAATAAGCACTGACAGTTTTGTTTCTTCTGGTATTTGCAGATAAAATGTTTAGAGAAAATGTTAGTGAAAGGCTTTCCATCCATCTTTTGTAAGCACGGAAAATAAATACTATTACTACCATTGATTTAGTTTTTAATAATAATAAAAAGAAAACATTTTAAAAGATAAAACCACCTCACATGCTTGTCAAGTACATGAAAAAATATTTGCAAAATACATGTTTTCCATATTTCCTGAAACAATTCAGATGAGGAAGCCCACAGTTGTTGTGCCATGTCATTCAGTACGCTACAAAAATAATTCTAGGAGCAATACATTTCATACTGTTTTAATGGGTGTGGGTAAAGGGAATTTGGTTTTCTGTGACACCAGCAAAATGAATTTCATAACATTAACCTAGATAAACAAAATAATACATACCATATAATTAATTAATGTACTCACTAGTAGTCTAGTATGTTGTTGACTTTTGTCACCCTTGGGAAATGCGTTGTTGCTAATAAACCCATTCATTACTTCTCAGTCTTAAACGTGAACACAGCTGCACGGTAAGGGAAAATAAATAACAAACGTGTATTTATAACTGCTTTAGGTTGCATAAATGGACACAAAAAATGAAACATCAGATGAGAAGCGGTATTTATTTATTTGCTCTGCTTACTGTTGGTGTGCACATAGTAACAACTTTTTTATGGGTGTAAGTAATGATTAGGGTTGATGTTGGTGAGGTACCCAGGTACCACAGGAGGAGGGCAGCAGGGACACCTATGTAAGCACTTTCGAGGCCTCAAGCTGGTGTGTCATCTGCAGAAGGGGGGGGGGGCACTTTGTGCTCAACTGCCCCCTCCCAGAGGAGGAAGAGGAGGAGGAACAGCTGCCAGCTCGAGTGCCGAAGAAAGGGAGGAGAGGTCGTTCCCGGAGGCGAGCCAAAGAGCCGGTACCCTCTTCAGCGCCAAAAAGGGAGAACAGCTGGGGTATATATCTCAGCGCTCTAGAGGTCTCGAGTCGGTGCCCTGCCTGTGGACAGTGGGGGCCCTTCCAGTCAACTGCCCCCTCCAGAAGGAGGAGGATGAACAGCATTTCCGCTGCCAGAGTGGCCTGCACAGCTATCAGCATTGCTGCTGCCAGCTTTGCCCTGAGCAGCATTTTCGCTGTCAGAATGCCTCGCCCTGTTGTCAGCGGTGAGGACACCCCAGCAGAAGAAGGAGGAGACCTCCACCACAGCCCTGATCACCAACCCACCCACAAGGATCCACATGGAGAAAGACAGACATGAGGGGAGGGTGGTTGAGTTTTGGTGGTAGGGGTGGCCGATGGCCGATGGCGGCCATGTGTGCTGGGCACATAGGAGGGAGGTGTGTGGCAATGTGGACGGGTATGTGTGGGGAATATTGGGTGGCAGGGAGGGAGTTAAAATCCTCCCTGCAAAAACATGTGGGAAAGTGGCTGGAGCCAGGAATTGAATACGTGATTAAATGATTAATTAAGGCTCCAGCCACAGGTGTATAAATAGGGTGATCACGGTTGTAAGTAATGATGGTTGATGTTGGTGAGAGGTGAAGGTGTTTTTGTGTTCCGTGCTGTCCCGTTTTGTTTGTTTGTTTACCTCCCTGAGTGTTTTTGTAGATCTTTTGTTTTGGCCCTTGTGCCATTTATTTTGTTAATGTGTTTTGCCTAGTGTTAATCCATATTATTTGTGTTTATTTATTTATTAAACGTGCACCTGAGCGCTTAACCTGCAACTTCTGTGTCTGAGTCTGCCTTCCTGGTCTAAACACCATTGCCAGTGACGCTGTCCTGTCACAATGTGCCATTTTACATCCGGTGTGGCTGTAAAGATCTTGCTTTGTCCACCGACCTGCGGTGACAACTGGCACAGTAAATCAATCTGCTATTTCTCTGCTTGAACAATTGGACAGTACAGAACAACTGGACAGTACAGTACATCTAAAGTGATACACATCTGGGCTCAAGTGTTCCTTTAAGGTCATACTTTTTAATAGCATGCACCACAGGATAAACAAACACCTTGTGACAGGGTACAGAGTGGTAACATCAGGCCAGAATGCAGGAAGGAAACAAATAAAAATACTGCAGTGCAAAAGGTGCAGCATGTGCCGTTTTTATTTTTAGACACAAAAATAAAATAAAAGGTTAACCAAAAAAACACACTGTTGCACACAGAGCGAAAATAAAACAGTTATACAAAACAAAATCTCGAACCCAAAAATACATAAATTAGTCAGGCTGGGCAGAAGCCTTCACTGACACAGAATGAAATTTATAATTAAAGTTCGGGAGGAGGGTCAGACACCAATCTCCGCATCACCAAATTGAATCATTCAATTTACACATTAGCTAATTTAAATTGTTAGCACTATAAATACCCTCTTCACTTATCTCTCAGTTGCGTTTTGATTTCATCGTAACCCACCACCTCCCCATCTCCACCTTTCTTAATAACAGTTTTTATGTTTTATCAATGGGGGTCTCAGCCTCGTCCAGTCGGCCAGGCAGTGAACCCTCAAACCAAGTTAGGTTTGATGCCAAATGAATGTGTATATACAGCATACTTTTCTGTAAAATCGCATACTCCGCATTCTCTACAATAAATATTTGTACTAAACCATTTTGTGATTGGTGTTTGTCCCGAACTACTGAATTTATTTTAGTTTTGTTTTCTTTTCAGTTTACCTCGCTCTTGTTCCTCCTTCCTAGAACACCCACCCAGAGCAGGGAGAACTGCAGGCCACCTTCTACACAAGGTTTCCCATCCACGCTGCCAAACAAAACCTACGGCTCTTCACCATCACATTTAATAAAACAATAACAAAACAACACGACTACACCGTCATATTTATAAATAAATAAATCATAACATTAACAATAATAATAATAATAATAATAATAATAATACAACAAAACAAATACAAAATAATAAATTGCACAGGGGCGGAGGGGTACCCCGTTCTAAAAATAAACAATACATTTATGGCAGGGCTTTGCCCCGCCCCCTTTTCATGTGCACGGCTCCTCACCCTGCCACACACCTATGAAACATCTTAGCATGACTTGTCAACTGCATTCAGAATCAGGCCCATTACAAAATCCTTGCTGTGCTCCTTATTGATGTTGAAAAAAAACGCGGCAAAAGTACTGAGAGCTAACCTTTCGTGGTACAGCTAGTGCTTTATACTTCACTGGACTAGGCATAATAACTATTAAAATTCATTACAAGAAGGTCAAGGATACGATTTAGAAAAGTCCCATCTGCAGCAGAAACAGTGAGATACACCTGTGTCTATTCCCTGTACGATTCCTACATATACATGAAGTTTATAACCCTAACACAACAGCTGCAAAGGCCAGCAGTTTGACTCCTTTTAACACTGCAAGACACAAGAAGTAGTAGATGTAATTTTCAAAAGCGGTGATGTAGCCTTAACCCCACTGTATTGTCAGTGGGTTAAGGCTTGTATCATGATGAACACATGTCTAGTCAAAATCATTGCCTCAGATGGTTCATGGTCCAATATAGTTAACACCACTACTCTGGGGTTCGGGTTTAAAACCAGTCCTGAGTTCTCAGCACAGAGCAGTTCCTCCTCCAGCAATCATGAGGCAAGGGATTGGGAGCCTTTAAATATCAATGTACAGGCATTGAGCGCGAAATAAAATAGACACATAAATAAAAAAATAAATACATTTCGTCGTAAATCTGCATTTTGTGATAAACCTAATAAAATATCCTGCATGCAGAAACAGGATTAAATAAATCCTTACTTTTCAGGGAAATTTAAGGGGAAAAATAGTTCATTCTAAGGATTTACACTGAAACAATGCCATAACGCAGATTTAAAACAACAGCAACAAAATATTATTTTTCAGCAAGATACTTAAAAAATATATTCCATCCCCCTTTAACTGCAACCCGCTTGGGTTCTGCTACAATGTAACAAATCTTCAGATACTGTACTGCACATGCAGCAAGGCGCTGAATAACACATATCTGCACATCTTGCCAGTAAAACAGTCTAATTATGTTCAGCATTAATATGGTTCTGAATCCCACCCCCCAAGGACATTAATCCGTTATTAGACTTCAGAAAGGAATACAGCACTGATCTGCCATGGGGCAACCCTTCAGAAATCACGCATAATTTTATCAAAGGCATCACTCACCCGATGTTGCTGAGTGCCTGCTCCAGCAGCTCGGTTTGCAAAATATTCTGAGGCGGTGAGAAAGCCCCATTGAAATGAGAGAAAACAGAGCTACAGAACTGACGCAATGTCTCAAACTGCATTTTCTGTTCTCCTTTCTGGCCCCTCCACCACCATCAGCACCACCACCTGTCCTCCAAAACCTTCTATCTTATAGGTAACATCAAACGCCAAGATGCCAATCAAGTTCCATATTCCTCCTGATCTCGGTAGAAAGTATGCTTTAATGAGCAGCAGTCGATAGTTAATTGTTCAGTCATTATGCTCTGAACTTAGCCTGGGAAGATTTAGGTGCACAGACAGCTTTTCGCCTGACTGTAGCAGGATTTCTTTAAAAAAAAAAAAAAAAAGCAATAAGGCTGCTTCACAGGCATCCCCTGCTGAAGCGTCAAGGGCTGCTTTCAAACACACTACTCATATTTCTCTGTGCCTATTAAACACACTCACTCTCACACACACACAGGGCTGTATGCTGTCGTCAGGAGGTTAGCCACATCTCGCTGCCAACCATCAACTCTCAGAAGTAATAAAGAAGGAGGACAAGGCACCCTAATATCATTACTAGTGTCTGGGAAGAAGAGAAGGAGTGGATGGGTTTCTTCTGAAATTAAATCTAATGGCTTTGACAGAGTATACTCACAAATCACTGGAGCTGTGTGGGAGGACAGTGGGATTGTCTCAAAACATATAAGGAATCTTTATATGGGAACCGCAATATATTTATATATTGGCCAATTTAACTAGGAATAAAAAAACAGCTAATTTAAAGCAATGAGTCTTGTAAGGGATTTTTCACAATGTGTATTCAATACCAATTTTTTACTCAGGTAATTATTCTTAAAGTATTTGCATATATTATTATTATGAGTATTATTATTATGATTATATAATGGGTTTGATATGTTTAACAGTCTAGAACTATAGTAGTGAAATAATAATAATAATAATAATAATAATAATAATAATAATAATAATAATAATAATAATAATAATAATAATCATGCATCATTATCATTGGGTATAGAAATATAGTTATAAACATTAATATTGTGAGACCATTAAACCTAAGATCCATACTGTTCTTGTATATACATACATATACAGTACATTTGTACACAAAACCTTAGAGGATGTTTCTTATAAAGAAACCTGGAAACAAAGCATTTCAGTGCTAAAATTAAAAATATTAAAATCCTGCAATGAAGCCAACCAGACTAATAAACCTTGAAATGCGCTATTCAGGCAATGTCTGCAGCAATACTGGGGCAGCACTAATCTCACAAGCCTGGCTTCCTGCAAGACACTTAAACAACAGGCCCTGCCCCATCCGGGCTTCATTACTTCATTGTTCTCCTACTGGGGAAAATACATAGCAGTAAACCTTATCCATATATCCACACACACACACACACACACACACACATAATATATACTGTATATAGTGATAGTGTGGTCGAGGGAGCACGATGAACCAGGCTAGAGTCAGGAAGTGCAGTTGCAAAACAGTGGTTTCCCACACAGGGACTGGTATCAGTAGCCAAACAAACATATAAACAAAACACTGGAAACAAAATTAAAACCTGGCTCGTGCTGGCTACACAAGTTTCTTCTTGTCCCTAACTATGGCCAGGACCCCGACAATAAACATGGTGATAGTATCAAATCTGCTTTTGTAAGTTTAACATTTACTTTAAATGCTTCCGCAATGTTGAAAACATGCATCAACATACTCCCCTACTCCTTCAGTGAAGCAAACACAATGAACCTTTTTATACAGGTGTCTAATGAGATAACAAGGACCCACTTAATTAGCACCTACTTAATTACTGACCATTCCAGGTTAGCACGTGGAATTTTCCCACACACAGAGAACTGGGAAAGGGTGACCACTGTTGGTGAAATGGCCAGTTTACAGTGGCCCAGGGATAACGCACTTTTCATCCTAAAGCTAATGTACTGGCTTTCCAGCACCACCACAATATATATATATATATATATATATATATATATATATATATATATATATATATATATATATATATATATATATAATCTGTATATACTGTGTTGCGAAAATCCTGCTGGCAAAAGCATGATTTTGCAAGTGTCCCTAAGTATCCCCCTGAGGAGATTTGTCATAGGAAACCCTGTCAATTTTTTTCTCCACAAATGACATTCTGTATGCTAGTGAAGGAGAGAGCCTCCTCTAGCTGAAAATGAAAATAAAGGCTGTGGTGTAGACATTATAAATATTTTATCTTCAACATTAAAAAAAAGCCATATCAATGGAATCTGAGCCCTGTTTTCATTATTTGGTGATTGTTATCACTTGCTTCATTGCTTTTTTTTTAATGTACTTAGAGGTTCTCAACCTAGTTTTATAACTAACGCATTCTGAAACAGTTTTCTACCTTTCTATACCACGTGTTCTAAATGAAAGCTTGATGGATTTAACCGTACCAGGTATCGTACCATACCAGGTAGACTCTGGTGTCCTTAACTAACCAAAATAACAATTTTTGCTGTTATGCAATTCTGAATTTTCTAATAAAAGGCCCTCTTTTGTTGCTTTACGCTCTAATGGAATGTATTAATGGAATCTGTAGAAGGGAAAGAGCAAATGAAAAGGCGGGGGTCAGCAGCTTGTCCATACACGGACACACATGTTATGAGTTATCAGTGTCCGTGGCAGTGAATATGTCTAACACACACACATATGTAATTGTATATAACTTCCGTTTTGTTTGTCCATGAACAACATGTTGTTGTTTTTTTTAAATGTCCGTCACCACTCGATATGGTGCTGACCCCTTGGGAAATATAAACAACTTATTAAAATCGAACCCTTCGGAAATTATTATGGTTTCACTTGTTTCTGTAGACCAACTTTGGATTTGGGTGACACAGTGGTCTTAATACAGGTAGTGGACAAAAAAACGGAAACACCTGGGTAAATGAGGGACACCAAGTATACTGAAAGCAAGGGCTTCCACACAGGTGTGGCTCATGCGTTAATTAAGCAAATAACATCCCAGCATGCTTAGGGTTTTGTATAAAAATGCTGGACAGGCCTGGTTGCCTATAATTATGGCTAGCATGGCTGCAAGAGGAGACCTCAGTGATTGAAAGTGGGGTGATTGTTGGGGCGCATTTGGCAGGAGCTTCAGTGACCAAGACAGCTCAACTTGCTGATGTTTCACGAGCAACAGTGTCTAAGGTGATGTCGGCATGGAACTCCGAGGGAAAGACATCATCAGCAAAGGGCAACAGTGGGCAGAAGTGCATACTCCAGGATTGTGATATCCGTGCATTAATTCGAAGTGCAAGGCAAAACAGGCAAGCAACTGCAGATCAATTGACTGCAAATTTCAACCTGGGGCGTGAGCAGCCAGTTTCATCAAAAATGGTCCGCCGAGAACGCCACAGAGCGGGATACCATAGTGGCCCAACGCCCTATTAAGTGACTTTACATTGGTGTTTCCATTTTTTTGTCCACTGCCTGTATGTCTAACTTCACTATAATGAACCCTTCTTATAACAAACCCTCTTTTTTAAAGATCCAAGCAGCAAGAACGTTTTTTTTCAATGAAAATTAGCCCTATTGGAACGATCATTCTAACAAAATCTCAGTAGTGACTGGCACTGAACTTTCATCCATTTTTGAATATGTTATTCTCTCAGTGAAAGCAAAGACCTTGGTAGGCTAATTCGAAGATAAAGCTGATTGATAGATAACCTATTGTAGTGCAAATCATGTGTGACGTATGCAACCGTTGCCATCTTCACACAAATTGCAACCATGGCAACAGGCGTGAGGAGGTAACAAGATTGAAACAGCGTGCACTGAGAAAACCATAAAAAATATGAAGCAATCTACACTGGATATGTTTTTCAAGAGACAGGGCACGTGATTACTATATTCTGTATGTAAGTATACTTTTTATTTTTTCATTTCTTTATTGTTTTCTTTTAAATATAGTACTGTACCAACAAAACCAACTGCAGTACATCTAAATGGAAGCCTACTTATTTTAAAACAGTCCTTTCAGCTATGTATTTTTGATATTGTATCTTTTTTGTGTTCCCTGAAAAACGGACAAGGGTTGGAACGGGCCAAAATGAAATAATCAGATATGCGTCACACTCATTTAACCGTCACTGATGTCGACATTTTATAGGGTCGGATATATGAGTGCTGACTGTATAGTGAATAACCTGATATAACAAACATTTCTCCAGGTCGCAGGAGGGGTTGTTATAATGAAGTTAGACTGATGTTATAAGCATATTTTCTGTACATTAGATTCAAAGTTAAATTAAACATTCTTTAAGATTAATGGAGGGGATGCTTCATTCTTATAGGATTTATTCCCCTGGGGCTATACAGTACTATAAATTGCCTGAACTTAATTTGATATTTTGCTCATGGTTTTATCAGGCTGCTGTCAGTGAAATCGACAGTCAGTTCTAAAATGTAATCTTCTCTGCATTTGCATATGACCACCATACAAAATGTGAGTGGTTTCTCTTTACACAACAGGACCAAAACCCATGCATATTCAAAAATATGATAAACAAAGCATTTCCATTAAGGTCAGCTCAGAAAATGTTAATAAACAAAAAACTAAAAAAAATGCATAGTGATCTTTTGCGACAACTGTGAACTCCAGCAGGTGTCCACACTTGCTTGTTCAATGCTACAGTTTCCATGGTTACGATATTATGTGATCCAATCAGAATTGTTTAACATCCAATTTTAAAAAAATGCTGATCAAATCACTCAGACCAGTTTATAGACAGAAAATTGGCAAATAAAACTAGTCCAGATCACTCCTAGGGTCAAACAGCACAGCTTATTTCCCAGCTAAAGATCTTCTTCAAGAAACAGTCGAATAAAACAATAAATAATGAGAATGTACTGCTGTGACAGAGAGAGAGAATGAATTCTAGTCAACAATCTCCCTCCCGACCTGTGAAGGCGCTGTGTTACAGGAACAGTGTGCCCCAGACTGAATGGTTTGGCAGTTCATTCCAGGGTCAGTTGGAAGCCGGCCATCCTAGAAGGTGGCGGAGTCACAATACCAGAAGTCATCGCCTTAATGCGGTAAGGAGGCGGGACTGAAGGTAGATCAGGGGATGTGGCCAAGCAATCGGTTCCTTGTGTTATGGTTACGCAAAGACCTACGAGGAAAAACCCTGTGTACTAACCGTGAGTGTTTTGTTTATTTTGTCCTGTCTAGCAGTTGTATTTGTCATTGTTAGACGGCTAAACAATCTGGGAGCTGTTGCTAAGGGGCCAGTTTCCAAACCCGGCCTTCACATCCCTCCCGTGCACATTATCTGTATTTCACCACCTGCACTAAGAGCACTCACTGTGGACTTGTGACCGTGTTGTGCTTGTGTGTGTGTGTTATATCGTGTCGTATTATTTCGGGCAGAGCCTCTATAAAATAGGCTGAACACTCATTATAACTAGATCAATAGGGGTCTGTTATTCCCTATAAAGGTGTTGTTCCTACATTATGGTTTTGAATTTGTATTTTGACTCATTGAGAATCCTTACGTTACGCACCTTTCTGCTTGTTTAAATAATAGATAAACGTATTGATTTTTAGAATATTCTAGTCATCTTTAAATCTATAGCCTAACAATTAATGCTGACGGAAGCCTGGCGCACTTCCTGTCCTTGATTATCAGTGTGGCTGCCTGGCAGCTCCTCGATCTGCCACAGAGCACTTTTTGATCAGAAGGCTCCACCAGCTGCTGCCTTCTCTGTCATGGAACAGGACTAACATACAGTACACCAGTATGCTGCCTTTTACTAACATGTACGTATTAGTGCACATAGAGCAATGGATCTCTTTGCTAGCTATGTATTATTGATGATACAATCCAACATCACATTTTCAAAAACTTTTGAATTTGCGCTTTTTTTTTGTATTCTCATGGTATCTCGTAATACTAGATTGATAGAATGCATTTATAATAAAGGTTATTTACATTTAAAGCTGACATTATTATTGATTTTCTCCTGGAAAAAAAACTAATTTATAATTTCCAGCAAATGATGGTGACCAGCTAAGAGTCAGTAATTATAACAAATATCATCAAGCCTCTTACTGGACAAGGTTTACAGACAATACTGTAGATTCATTTAGGAGTTGAGACAACAAATAATTTAATTTTACTATAAAGGGATTTTAATGTGCTTTAATATTTTCTTGGATCAGCTCCTCGACCAGCACCTAGTCTCCTGAACCAGCTGAAATTCTCCATTAGAAACAATAACATATTCCCACCAAAGACAGAAAAACACCAGATTCAGATTTCTCAAGTGTCTGGTCCTTTCATCTAGGTTTCCAAATTATAATAATAAAAGTCACAGTTTTGCTTTCCCCATTCACTTTGCTTGGTCCAAGATGGCCTATTAGCTTGAAACAGGTAACATGATGGCACCACTGCTGCTAGAGGCTTGGTGCCTTTTCGCAAATAGCCTTAAGACTTGTGTCCATAGAGTTCAAACTATACTGTATATATAAAACTAAAACATGACTGGGACACAGCAGCTTAAATAAAAAAATGTTACAATCTGCAGTTCCCTTTCAATCTCGAAATGTCAACCATTACAAGTTGGGAAATTACCCTTGTGTCACATGACCTGAGCACATATTCAAAAATCTGCCTGATAGGCCCACTGTGACCATATACAGACGTGCTCAAATTTGTTGGTACCCTTACAGCTCATTGAAATAATGCTTCATTCCTCCTGAAAAGTGATGAAATTAAAAGCTATTTTATCATGTATACTTGCATGCCTTTAGTATGTCATAGAATAAAGCAAAGAAGCCGTGAAAAGAGATGAATTATTGCTTATTCTACAAAGATATTCTAAAATGGCCTGGACAAATTTGTTGGTACCCCTTAGAAAAGGTAATAAATAATTGGATTATAGTGATATTTCAAACTAATTAGTTTCTTTAATGAGTACCACGTGGCACCACACTGAACATGGACCAGAGAAAGCAAAGGACAGAGTTGTCTGAGGAGATCAGAAAGAAAATAATAGACAAGTATGGTAAAGGTAAAGGCTACAAGACCATCTCCAAGCAGCTTGATGTTCCTGTGACAACAGTTGCAAATATTATTAAGAAGTTTAAGGTCCATGGAACTGCAGCCAACCTCCCTGGGCGCGGCCGCAAGAGGAAAATCGACCCCAGAGTGAACAGAAGGATAGTGCAAATGGTAGAAAAAGAACCAAGGATAACTGCCAAAGAGATACAAGCTGAACTCCAAGGTGAAGGTACGTCAGTTTCTGATCGCACCATCCGTCGCTTTTTGAGCGAAAGTGGGCTCCATGGAAGAAGACCCAGGAGGACTCCACTTTTGAAAGAAAAACATAAAAAAGCCAGACTGGAATTTGCTAAAATGCATATTGACAAGCCACAATCCTTCTGGGAGAATGTCCTTTGGACAGATGAGTCAAAACTGGAGCTTTTTGGCAAGTCACATCAGCTCTATGTTCACAGACGAAAAAATGAAGCTTTCAAAGAAAAGAACACCATACCTACAGTGAAACATGGAGGAGGCTCGGTTATGTTTTGGGTCTGCTTTGCTGCGCCTAGCACAGGGTGCCTTGAATCTGTGCAGGGCACAATGAAATCTCAAGACTATCAAGGCATTCTGGAGCGAAACGTACTGCCCAGTGTCAGAAAGCTCTGTTTCAGTCGCAGGTCATGGGTCCTCCAACAGGATAATGACCCAAAACACACAGCTAAAAGCACCCAAGAATGGATAAGAACAAAACATTGGACTATTCTGAAGTGGCCTTCTATGAGTCCTGATCTGAATCCTATCGAACATCTATGGAAAGAGCTGAAACTTGCAGTCTGGAGAAGGCACCCATCAAACCTGAGACAGCTGGAGCAGTTTGCTCAGGAACAGTGGGCCAAACTACCTGTTAACAGGTGCAGAAGTCTCATTGAGAGCTACAGAAAACGTTTGATTGCAGTGATTGCCTCTAAAGGTTGTGCAACAAAATATTAGGTTAGCGGTGCCATCATTTTTGTCCATGCCATTTTCATTTGTTTTCTTATTTACAATATTATGTTGAATAAAAAATCAAAAGCAAAGTCTGATTTCTATTAAATATGGAATAAACAATGGTGGATGCCAATTACTTTTGTCAGTTTCAAGTTATTTCAGAGAAAATTGTGCATTCTTCATTTTTTGTGGAGGGGTACCAACAAATTTGAGCACGTCTGTATCTGTTGCAGTCTGGGAGCAAATCTTAGCCATTTGATTCCTCACTCCAGCCTGAGCAGATGTGTCTTCACTTGCTCCGTTTTCGTGAGAATCTCTTTCTCTTCGAGACTGTTTTGGCAAATTATTACCTCGCGTATTCCTCTTCGGAAGTTGGCTTGCCCCTTCCTTTAGATACGATGGTGGTTCTTTTTTGTATTTTTAAACTAAAATCACACGGCGGTGTGTTTTTAGTGGCGATTGCTGAGACCAGTTTCGTTTTCAAAAAAAGGTACCCCGTACACTCACCCGGTGCCACCGTGCTCGGTACACATCAGTGCATAGCACTTCCGTGCAGAGCACCGGCGTATTACTCCGTGCTCCGTGCAGGTGTATGGCACTCCTGTGCATAGCAACCCCCGTGCACTCACCTAGTATCCCTGTGCTCTGTACGCCTAGGTGCACAGCACTTCCATGCATAGCACCAGTATATTATTCCATGCTCGGTGCAAGTGCATAGCACTCCCATGCAAAGCACCCCGCGCACTTATTCACGACTGTGTGAGGTATGGGGCCATCCTTCCTCTGGAGGACAGCCACAATATGTGAGTCCAATGCCTGGGCTCTGAACATGCCCAGTGGGCGTTGGCAGACCACACCTTTTGCAAGGTGTGCGCCAGCTTCCAAAAAAGGACCTGTGCTAAGAGGGCCCACAGTGCTGAAGGTCTTTCCGCGTCTTCAGGCTCTCAAGAGGCCTTTGTTGTCGCTCTCGAGAAGCCCCTCTCATGCGCCTTCTGCGGGCCGTAGTGCCCGGTCTGTGTCCCACTCCCCCGAGCCTAAGACCAAGAAACCTAAAAAACATAAGCACTCACCAAATGAAGACATGTTAGTCCTACAGGCTCAAATGTCTCAGCTGGCAAGCCAGCAATCGTTGCTAAAGTGTCTTGTTAATCTGGCAGCTCCCCCTGCACCCACTCCGGCATTTGGGGTAATATCTACTCCCTCAGCCCCGGTACTAGTCCCTCCTCTCCCTCAGTCTGAGGTGGCTGAGGAAGAGCAGGAGGATGTAGTGTCCCTGGCTGCCTCTATTGACGAAGGCGAATTTGAAGGGGGAACAAAGGATCATGGAGGACTCCCCGTCGTAGGGTTATTTGGCTCATAGCGGTCCGCTTGTGAATGAGCTAGCAGCCCTTCTGGGCAGAGCTGCTGCCCAAGTCCAGGTTCCATGGGCTGAGGAGGCCCAGGTCCCTCGATTGGTTTTCGAGACCTCGGCATCGGCTGGACAATGCTGTAAGCCTCTCCCGGTCCTCCCAGACTTTTTGGAGAAGGTGCAGTCCTCATGGGGCAGCCCAGCGCTGGCGCCCACTTGCTCCAAGCGGGTGGAAGCTTTATATGCCCTTCAGGGTGCGGAAAAGCAGCAGAGCTGCTTCCATGTCCCAATTATACTCAGTGCCAGGGGCAACAGCATGGAAACCCCGAGCTGCTGCACCCCAGACCATTGTGTGTACTGTTCCAGTGACTGCTCCTCTACGCAGGGATCTTCTCAGTCAGGCGTGGGGTCACTTGTGGCACCCAGACCACTGATCACTCAAGCTGTGGGTCTGGCCCCTGAACAGGAGCATCTGAGTGCCCTCAGCCTCAGACTCCGTTATCGCCACACTTCAGAATGCTAAAGCCTCTTCAACAAGGTCTCAGTGTTCATATAAGTGGAAGATTTCCAGGAGTGGTGCTTGGAGAGAGACCATGATCCCACCTCCTGCCCACATGCCACTTATTTTGCAGTTTTTACAGGACCTCCTAGAGGAGGGTAAGTCCTCCTCTATGTTGAACGTGTACCTGATTGCTATATCTGTGTGCCACGTCAAAATTGACTCTGTGTCTCCCGGAGCTCATTTTTTGGCAGTGCAGTTCATGAAAGGGGTTAGGAGGCTCCGCCCTCCCCTTAAAACAATGGCTCCATCCTGGAGTTTGGACTTGGCCCTAGAGGCTCTCACGAAGGCTCCCTTCGAACCTCTGCATTTAGTGGACCCTAAATTCTTGTACTTAAAGACTGCGCTTCTATTTGCTGTCACATCAGCAAAACGTGTCAGTGAGTTACAGGCCCTCTCAATAGAGGGTTCATATTTGCGCTTTGCCAGTGGTGGTGATATGGTTACTTTACGCACTAACCTGGCTTTTCTGCCTAAGGTTGTTTCGCAGTTTCACCTGACCAGTCGGTGGAATTGGAGGCGTTCCATCCTCCCCCCTTTCGCTTCTGCCCTGTCAGGGCGCTGAGGTGTTACATGGATAGGTCTAACTTATGGCGACAAACTACCCAGTTACTGGTTTGTTATGGATCGCATATTCAGGGTCAGGTACTTTCCAAGCAGCAGTTGTTGCATTGGATAGTGGATACGATCCAGTTAATCTTATGAGATGGCTAACTTACCCTCTCCGGGTAATGTTACAGCAAACTGGACTAGAGGGACTATGACGTCTTGGACAGTGATTCATGAGGCATCCCTGTCAGATATATGTAACGCTGCGGCGTGGGCCACACCACATACGTTTATAAGGTTTTACCGACTGAATGTTGCTGGTTTAGAAGCACCTTCTGTGGGGTCCAGAGTCCTTGAGGCAGCTTGCTCTATTGCGCAGAAGCTAGGCTAGCGCCAGGGCAGGGCTGTGGCTCCTTTGGCTCACTGCGACAGCTTGGGTATACATTTCCCAACTCGTAATGGTTGACATTTCGAGATTGAAAGGGAATGATAGGTTATGAATTGTAACCCTGGTTCCCTGAAAAATAAATGGCAACCATTAAATTTGCAAGGTCGCTAGCTCGCCTTCATAGCCATTACGGAATCAAATGGCGAAGGTTTGTTCCCAGACTGCAACAGATACGTGGTCACAGCGGGCCTAATAGGCAGTTTTTTGATATGTGCTCAGGTCATGTGACACAAGGGTCATTTTCCAACTCGTAATGGTTGACATTTCTTTTTCAGGGAACCAGGGTTACAATTCGTAACCTAACATTCCAATATTCAGCCACCAGGTAAATTACATCAGCCAGAAATATTTTGCATATCGCTTTACATTTCAGTGTAGCTACCTTTGCAACAAAGTCTTAAGGTTTCTGCATGTTTATGATTTTTAAATGTCATACCTTGCTTTGCAGATTACTCAGAAACAGCTTCATAAAAGATGAACTACAGTATTTTACACAACTGTAAAGCCGAGGATATAACTAATTATTTAAACAAAATGTATTGCTTGTAAAAATGGTAAAGGTGAGTTGTTTATTTAGCAGATAAAAAAAAAAAAAAATACTGCCAAACTTGTACTGCGGCATGCATTGGGACTGTAGTTTAACAGCACTGTAACCAATGAACTACATTTAGAAGTTTACTGAGGTTGCAATGTGGCTAAACTGTATAACAATGTTGTGAACTGCATTCAAATTACATTCCCAATCTGTACCACTTCACTTTACTTTTTTTGCATACTTTTTTTCATAAGAGGCGTTTTATATAATAATGAAAAGCCCTGTGAATCATCCTCTGTATCTTGTAAAACAATACAGTAATATGCAGGTCTATAATTATACTGTTGTGTTGTTATGCTCCCTGGACAATACTAAACATTCCCAAGGTCATTCACAGGACAGAACTGCAAATGAACAGATCCCACATGGGACCAGCTGCACAGTCCTTGAATGCTCAGGGACAGGAGTCTGGGCTCAGATTAAATCCTGGAATGAAGGTTGTACCGCTGCAGACTGTGTGATCCGAGGCTCGACCCAGAATCCCTCATATAGATCATAGAGTATGTTGGACCCTGAGTAAGAAAAGGAAAACGCATGCAGAAGGGGACATCTGTTTCTAGCCATGGAGATTTAAATGCTTGCTCCTCTATTGTAAGGATGCTATAAAATAAATACAAGCATAGCCATTTGCATGTGTTAAAGGGATATTTTATAATTTTCAGAATATTTAATTTCTTGACTGTTTAACAGGCTATTGTGTGGGTTCTCAGCCATTCTCTATTGCTGTTTCTGCTTAGAGCATTAGTTTTATGCTTCCGAGCTATACCTGTAAACATTTCATTTTTCAACCATTTCTACAAGCTGAATTGCTGAAGTCAGGTGGTTTTAGATATGACCACTAATGTTTGCAACTGTGTCTTAAAATGTACTAAATTAGTTTAAAGGGGGATCAAAATTACAACTGCATTACCCTACTCGTCATTTTGCTGCAATAGTCAGTATTATTATTATTATTTATTTCTTAGTAGACGCCCTTATCCAGGGCGACTTACAGTCATAAACAAAAATATATTTCAAGAACCAGCAAGCATGGTAAAAAAGATCTAAGCAATGGAGAATTAAATTATTTTAAACAAGCAAAAAAAAAAAAAAAAAGGTTTCTAGCTAGTTTTTTACTGTTACAATTTTACCCAAAGATTTGCCTTTGCAACAACTGTCCTTTTCCTCCATTCACCGTTATACAGTACATCTGAAACATAGTGACATTTAATGTGCGAGGAAAACTGCAAACCAACATCAAACACAGTGCTGCCAGGACAATTGGACTGAGTGAAAATAGTCTAGAAAACAAAAAGTTCAATAGCAAAACAATAAGGGACAGGTTGTTTTTACACAATTCTTGGCAAGTGCACAATACACGTATCAATGCTCCGGAAGCAGCTTGTTACTAACTCTTCCATCTAAGCTTCTCTAGATTGAATCGTTGGCCCAAATGTTGATTAGAGCAAATGTTTCTGAATCCCTGCTGCAATATGCTGTGTCTCAATCAACAGAAATATGGCTAAACAGAATAAACAGAAATGTTCCTTGCGGAAGTGAAACCTTCACACAGGCGTGGCTGTTTGTTATTCCGTCAGCTCACAAATGGCCATCAAGCATTTTGTCTCGCTCAACCCGGGTCAAAGGGTGTCAACCCACATCCTGAGGTGGGTCGCTGGGACCCGGGTAGCCAGGAGCCGGGTCCGGACCTGGGTAGGAGTGCCAGTGTGAAAGGGGATTAAGTTGTTCCCCCTTTTTTCAACAAAAATTTATTCATCTACACAAAGCACACAAACATTTTTTTTTCAAATCCAAGAATACATATTTTCTTTTCCTTGCTCATTAGTGGTTATTTAATCAGTGATAAATATAGAATTCGGTCAGTTATTGACCAGCTAGAAACAGTATGGGGTCCAGAGCTAAAGACTACAGTGCTTAAATCACAAAGTAAAAACTACACAGAAATCTTGTTCACTCCAGGGATCACCCATGTTTCTTTGGAACATTCAGATAAAAGTCCTGCAATAGGCTAGCTCTTTTAAAATGTACCTTTGTCACTCACAAAGCACATGCGACCACATGTGTTGAGCATTTGCACATCTGAATGTAGTCCTGCCTCGCACTTACCAGCACACTAATGCTTTCTGACCTACATTTTACACCCCTCATACAGCACCTTGTCCCCACGGCAGTACGTTACCAGAGGAAGTATGTCTCGGTAATCTCTGGGAAGGAGTGAAAGCTATAACCCCCAAGTGAAGGTGCTATTCACTTAAAATGCAGTTGGCTTCATTAGACCTCCAAAAATGTCGGCAACTAATTGCTCCAAATAATAGATAAACATTTAAACAGAGAAAATGTAGTAGAAATAGGGCTCCATCTCAGGCCACACTACTCTCCTTCAGAACAATCGTAAACAACTTCTGCGGACAAGCCATATATTCTTAATGAAAAACCCAGGTAATGACAAACCTGTCAATCGGAGTGTCGCCTGCACCTGGACCTGAATGCATCCGCCCAGAACCGTTTTTGATTGAGTCTTGCCGTGTGAGCCCTTGAGGTCTGTTTTTGTCTGACGCTGGTGTGGAAATGTCCCCTGAGGGTCCCTGGTACTGGGATGGATCCTGCAGTTTTGCCTTCTTCTCCTGAGGTGCTTCTTCGTTCCGTGGCCCCCTTGTGAGTTCACTGGGGTCCAGCTGCTGGGGCGTGTTTGAACCAACAGTGTAGAACCAGGCTCCTGACTTTGTGAGGATTTCTTGTTGTTTTCGGCACAAGTTGCATACCCACATTACCTGAACAGGGAGGAAGAGAGAAACCATGTTAATACTTCTTGAAACATTCAGGTATAAAACGGATCTTCAAAATGTTTCAGAGTATGTCATATGTGGGATGCTCTGTCATTGCTTTATGATATGTGCACTCGTTAGTCTTCAAGCTTGTGCACATACTTTTCTATAAGCTTCTGCCAACATTCAATTGCATTTTTTTGGTTAAATGACATATTAACAGTACTTAACATCAAACTGGCACAACATTGTACAGTTTGGCAAATGCAGTACCTGTTAAACAGACCCATATTCAACATGCATGAGTACAGAAAATGAAGACAATAGAACATGGTTTCTTATCAGAAGAACTATTCAAAGACAGAAGTGCTGATACTTATCCTACAGTGTAGGACCATTTGGAACCAAGTGGTAGAGAACCAGCCTTTGTATAATCTGCATGGTGATGTTATGGGCCATCTTATTGCCCCTTATTTTTGTACCCCATGAGTGCATTTTGTATTAACATGCCTGCGTTTGTTTGTTAAATAAATAAAACATGAGTATAGCTACTCAGATTATCACATTTTAGAATCCCAATGTCTATAAACAAAGCTGCTGTCTAAAACAGCTGCAGATTTCAGTCATTCCAATTTTAAGAGTCTGTTTATTTAATTACTGCATTATCACATTTCACTAATCAAGGATCTGTATATATGTACAATTAACTGTGGTCAGAGACTTTGCAATGCTTGCACCATTATGAATAGTGCTCATAAAGCACTAGTGCTCCAGTAAATGCAGAATACTATGGGGTAGATTTAATGCAGGTTTGAGACTGGTGGTAATTAAATGTGATCCCTTTTTTAATCAATCACAGTAACATCACAAGCACTATCTAGTGCAGGAGTTGCTGGTGATCCCACTGCCTATAATATGACTTTTGCTGTGTTCTTGTTCTTGACTATTTTGCTGTTGAAAACACAATGCTGATTCTGATTAACATGTCATAGATAAACCACACTGATTAATTACACAAACAGACCAAGATGAGCTGACATCGTTTAAATCATTCTTTACCTCATTTTAATATAGCAATAATTAATTATACGTAGCATTTAAAAAAAAAAGTGTTAACTTTGTAACGTCAGCCTATTTTGTGCCTTGTTTTGTTTTATCTCCATCTGTGACTCTGACGTGTGCAAAAGAATTACAGTATGTGTGAAATACGAAACATTTGCATAGTTAATACAGGAACATACCAAATTTTGGAGAGGTAGACAGATTTCAAAGTGTATCCTATACTAAAATGACAAAGCATCAACATGTTACAGTACAACAGGGAGTTATGAATAAACATGTACAATGTTTGTTATACAGTATATTAATCTCAATCTCACTGCCAGCCTAAGACGAAGAATTGGCATGTCTTTGTGCAAAAGATGATGTGACAGCAATGTCAGCGATTCCACAAAGGTACCCATGTCTATCTTCATATTAAACTCTTCATAATAAACCCCAACAAGGAAGTATGCTACTCAGTGGCAGATCGTGTATAGAGTGCTGCCCCTCCACATATATACACACACACACACACACACACACACACACACACACACACACACACACACACACACACACAGGATTTGGGCAATTTAAAAAAATGACAAAAAAACACAAATAAAGTGAATTCTAGAATTTCAAATTGTTCTATTGAAAGATATAAATTAGAGATCTAGCTTTATAATAAAACAACACATTATTACATATACATGCATTAAATGAAAAATAACATGCAAAAAATAATTTCATACTTTGACAAAAGTATTTGGGCAATCAACATATTTTGTATGAAACCCATTCATTGCTAATTATTGACAATTATCATGCTTGAAAACCAACACCTGATTATAATTATAGAATAAATAAACACATAATCACCAAGTGCTGAAAAATAAATTAGAAATTTGTGATTAAAAAAGCATCAAAAATGGTACCGCAACAATCTCAAAATGGAGGTGTACAACTAAATGAAAAAGGAGAAACTATCAGAAAAATAGCAGAAAGTCTTGGTTTACCGAAAAGCACTGTGTGGGCTACTATTGATAAACACAGGAGAACAGGAACCACTGTAACTAGCTCCAGGTGTGGAAGACCAAGAAATATTGCTGCAAAATCTTGAAGAAGAATCTGATTTCTGCCAAAGATCTGACACAAGAATTGAGAGAAGACGGTCAAGAAATTCATGAGTGAACAATTCAACGATACCTTAACAAGATGAATGTCCATGGGCGAAAACCAAGATGCAAACCTTTGTTAAAAATAATACACAAAAGAAAGCGATTGGAGTTTTCCATTGAATACTTGAAGAAGCCTGATGATTTCTTCAACCAAATGTTATGGTCAGACGACTCCAAACTATAACTTTTTTCACCAAGAAAGCAACAATATGTTTGGAGGAAGAGAGGAGAAGAATTTAAAGAAAAGTTCATCATGCCAGCATGGTGGAGGTTGTGTGATGGTATGGGCTTGTTTTTCTTCCTCAGGCATTGGCGACCTTTGTATTATAGAAGGATCAATGAATGCTGCAAAATATCAATACAGTGCTAGAAGGCTTATTAGATGGAAGTTTGTATTTTTTACTCTGATGTACTGTATCTTTTGAGTTGCATATTCACAATGTCACCAAAGTGTCCTTTTACCATTCGTGAAACATTGCTAAAATTAGGTCGTTTCTATTATTTTCGGATGCTGAGCAACTAATTCATGCTTTTGTGTCTTTCCGACTTGACTATTGCAATGCTCTATTCGCTGGGGTTCCGGGTCATGCCAAAGACAAGTTACCTTTTGTCAGAGCTAATAGCAAAGTCGTCAAAGCCTTTTTCTGAGGGTGCTTTTGTAAAAGACTGCATGCTTAAGTCACAGAAATAGTCTGTCCTGAGAAAAAGCATGTGTTTTCTAATGTCAGCCTTTCAAGAAATACTGTGGCTTAGAGAGTGGATGACCTGGCTACCGAGCTTCAAGATCAGCTCACTGAAAAAGCAAGCGATTTTGTAGCCTTTTCACTTGCTGTTGACGAGAGCACAGATATTACTGATACCGCTTCGTTATCTATTTTTATCTGGGGTGTTAATGCAGACTTCACTATTACCGAAGGCACTACCACAGCAAACAATATATTTCAAAAGCATGAGAAGTGTGTCCACAACTTGAAATTACAGTGGGAGAAATTAGTTGGCTTGCATGGCGGTGAAAAAAAATTGTCTTGTTGCTTTGGTGAGAAAATGTACAACTTACCACTGTATTCTGCACAAGGAAGCGCTGTGTGGGAAGGTGCTGAAAATGGATCCTATAATGGTCACAGTTGTAAAAACGGTACATTTCATCAGGGTGAAAGGCTTGAATCACCGGCAATTCCAAAAGTTGCTTGACGAGCTTAATGCTCAATATGGTGATTTGCCGTACCACACTGAAGTTCGCTGGCTTAGCCATGGTGCAGTACTTAAAAGGTTCTTTGAATTGCATCAAGAAATAGAACTTTTAATGCACAATAAAAGGAAAGTAATTAGAGCGCTTTCAGATGCAAAGTGGTTGTGTGATTTGGGATTTCTCTGCAATACAACTGAAAAGCTCAGCAATTTAAATGTGAAACTGCAAGTCAACAAGTGGCACAAATAAACCTCCCCAATAAACGTATTTTTTAAAACAAAAATAGCCTGGAATCAGAATTGACGTTTTATTACGCAATTTATGCGACTGAAAAAATCACAAGCATTTTTGGCACTAATATTAGCACACTGTTTTCAATAATTGTATAACATCGCACAATATGGATGTGGGTGTAATAGTACAGTCATCTCCGGCTAAGAGAACACCCCTCGGGAAGCAAGTGAACTGTTCTCTAGCCAAAGTGTTCTCTAAGATGGAGTTGACCACAGACAATATGAATCAATAACTAATAAATATGTATTACTTGTCATGACACACGTGCATATGAAATTAACAGAATACGTAAGAGAACAGCAACAGGTTAGTGTATGGTAATAAACTATAATAACAAAGTAACAAACAAATGAATGTTAATAAACTAACTGTCAAACTAAATTATCACTAACTAAAGTCCCCCTAAACACTTTAAAAAATGCAGCAGCAACTCTAGATTAATTATGAATACCTGTACAGGAGTAATATTCAAGGCATGTACACAATTATTTAACAGAATGGTGAAGTAACTCACCAGAACAGAAAACACCAAACTGCTCGGCGACTTGTGTCTGACTCAGGTTTCTTTCAGGAGCTTGAACAATTTCCAACTTTTTGTAGCAAGAGAAACAGCGGCACTTTTCGCCATTTGTTTACACGCCATTGTATGGTGATGAGGTGCACGAGTGGCAATCAGAATACACCACGAGGCAACGATAAATTTAAAGATTGAATAAACTAATCAGTGTTCCTCAGACACTCTTGCAATGACAAGTCAGTTTTGCAAAGATTGAATAAACTATTTAATTTAAATGTGATGATGATGAGTTATCAGGTTACAAAACAGTACTGTATCATTTGTGAACAAATCACTATAAGTGCCAAAAAGGTGTTCTTTTAAGTGGTTCCTGTTCTTTTAGGTGGAGCATTTACAATGGGAAAAATGAGTTTCACCACAAGGGTGTTCTCTTAGCCGAAATGTTCTCTTTGGAGGTGTTCCCATACATGGAGACTACTGTATCGCTAATATGGGTCACTGGACAACTACACTCACTGTATTTGGTTCTAGTGTCTTTGCTTCATGTAAACGACTCGCAGTCCTGCAGTTTATAAAATATACCCTGTACCATTTGGTCTTCCAATAGTTTGACATACTGAATCTGCAGTATTTCTAGCAATCACGCACATACAGCGGGGCACTAACGAAACTGGTGTTTGAATTAGGTAATCTTATACACATTTTACAAGTCCTTAGAGAACAAAAACTTACATTTATATTGTGCCTTATCATGCCATGGCATCTAAAAAAAAAAAAAAAATAGACGGCAGTGGCAGCATCTTTAATTTCTCCAGGCCTGTTCTTATTCTAGTGTCCCTAGAACCATGCCTCCCCGTGTGGTTCTATGGAACACCTGCATTCTGAGATTATGTGCTTAGCAGCTAAACTAGCCATCAGTACGACAAAGCGCTAAATATTACAAGAGTAGAAATTGTCTTTTTTTAATCAATTCGCTAAATATTTTGGACGTAAATATTTATGGAGCTTCAGTAATTCCACAGTGATTTTGTGATGTCTTTGAAACAACTCTTATGTCACACCCAACAAGCAAAACTGAAATCTAATTAGCTGGTCTAATCTCCATTTATGGCCTATATTTTACACAATTCAAAACATGGTTGTGTCTGCCAGTGTACTGTAAGGTATACACTGTCACTGGATAAACTACATAGCCTAGATACTAGTAGTCCTATTCTAGCTTTGTGCAATTAACAAAAAATGATACGCTGCTGGCTAGCAAGCAAGAGTAAAAAATAAATACAAGGTATAATTTATTTCAGTAAATAAAGTCTTTATTTTAAATATTTATTTTAATACATGTACAACAAAACACATTTCCTACCTCCTACAGTTTGGTACAGTTCAGGCTTTTCAACTCAGGCTTTTCACAATGCATTGTGGTATGTTTTACCTGTCTCAGGTCCCATTCTTGCCTTTAAGAGAAGCAGGACTACGCTTACCAGAATGCATTGGTTTGTGAGTTGAAAAGCCTGAACTATCCCAAACTGTCCCACTGACCACGGAGCCATATGGTCACCTTAGAATACCATGATGCCAGTAAATGCTAGAACATCTTCTGCTTAACTTTAGCACCCAACCATATTAGCTTTTTTAAATTATTAATTATTTCAAAATATAGCACACATGCTACTACTGTATATGATGCAAGAACTAGGTCCTCTATGATAAAATATCTGTCCTCATTTCATTCCTGTGTCTCTGACCATTTCAGAGTTATTAATGGACCATGCAAAAAACATGACTTTTACCAAGGTCACTTACAACTAGGGCTGTCAAGTGATTAAAAAATGAATCGTGATTAATCTTGATTAAACAAATTATTCTCAGTTAACACTGGTTTTAATAGCATATTTAATTCATACAATTACTGCATCCATCTCATTTAAGTTGGTTTATTATTATTATTATTATTATTATTATTATTATTATTATTATTATTATTATTATTATTATTATTATTATCCAAAAAAATAACCCAGCATAAAAAAACTGTTTTCCTATTTCTGGATTCTCTTTAGAGTTTTATATTTATTTACAATCCAGCATTGTTTTTAAATTGAACCAACTGCTAAATCACAATGGAATCAGTTTATTACTCACCTTACTGCATTTACAATTATCTGTTTCCTTTACTCAAACTGAAGTTTTCACTGCTGTTTAAATAATAATAATAATTTTACATTTTCTTTTATTAATACAGTGCACTCCATTTATAAGAATTACTGATATAAGAATCAACCGCATATAGTGATCAAAACCACTGGGATTGTGGAGCTTTGCATCACCGCTTAGTGAAAAACTGTGAGATTTGCATTGCAACTGAAAAAAAGCAAGCCACAGAGGTTTGCTAATTGTAATCATATTGCTCCGCTTTTAAGAATCAACCACTTATAAAAATCAAATAATCCGGGATGGATGTGATTCTTATAAACGGAGTGCACTGTAACTTGAAATTGCCTAAATAAAACAAAACATTCACTGAGTAATGGTTATATCCTTGTCACAAAGACGGCCGGAGTGGGTGGCGTCAGACCAGACAGGAATACACAGACAGAGACGGTGGTTGTGATGAGCTGAGTGCAATGGCTGCACTCAGCGTTTAATAACAAATAAAAGGTTTTAAACAGTACACAAAACAGGACACGGCACTTGTAGCCAAAATAAAACGACAAACAAAACGGACTACACAGTGCACAGACAGACGAACAAAACACGGTGAGCAGATAACACTAATATTTACGTTCTTATTTATTTTAACTCCTCTCTCTCTCTCTCCCGTTCTCCACTCACCGAACACCTAACCACAAGTGACTAAAACGTGCATCTATATATACTGTTGTGCTGGGATTCAATTACTAATTAATTACTCACTTAAATCCCAGCACGTGAATTCATTACGTGCAACCCCGTGCCACACATTATACACATTTTATCTGCACGTGAAGTGATGTGCCATCCTCGTGCCTAAATATAATTATACACTTTTTAACTACACGTGAAACACAGACCCGTTTATATCCCGTGTACCAATGACTATACACCAACATTTACACACACACGCACGCAACATACAACACAGATGCACACAGGGGCGGGGTGCTTTGCCACATATACCCCCCCTTGTGCGCAGCACACATGGCCTCAACGGCCACCTCCCCCCTTAAAAATCCAGCAGTCCAGGACAAAGTCTCGGGCTGGGAAGGGAGGCTTCAGTGGGCCCATGGCTGGCCATGCTGTCAGCACCCCTGCCGGTAGTGGCACGGCTGACAGCCTGTTGGTCCCGTCCTGCAGCGAAAAAGCTGCGGGGGCAGGTGGTCCCCCGACCTCCCCCTTCTTCGTAGCCGGCAGCTCCCTCCTGTGGGGCTCCGGCCACAAGAACTCCTGCAGCGAAACTGCTGCTGGGGAAAGTTGTCTCCAGACCTCGTCCCCCTTCTTTGTAGCCGGTAGCTCCCTTTGGTGGGGCTCCGACCACAGTACTGCCGGCAGCGAAGAAGCTGCAGTGGGAGCAGGTCTCCGGACCTCCCCCACGATCTCCGGCAGCGAAACTGCTGCAGTGGGAGCAGGTCTCCTGACCTCCCCCACGATCTCCGGCAGCGAAACTGCTGCTGGGGTTGGTGGTCTCCAGACCTCCTCCCCCTTCTTCGTGGCCGACAGCTCCCCTTTCTGGGGCTCCGGCCACCGTACTCCCCGTGGTGGAGGTATGGGAAGCAGAGACAGCTCCTGCTGTTCTGCTTCTGGCAGTGGCAGAGGCAGAGGCAGCTCCTCTGCTCCTGGAAGTGGCAGAGGCAGCTCCTGCTCCTCTGCTCCTGGAAGTGGCAGAGGCAGCTCCTGCTCCTTTGCTCCTGCCGGTGTAGGTGGCGGAGGCAGAGGCAGCTCCGGCTGCTCTGCTCCTGCCGATGTAGGTGGCGGAGGCAGAGGCAGCTCCTGCTCCTCTGCTCCTGGAAGTGGCAGAGGCAGCTCCGGCTGCTCTGCTCCTGCCGGTGAAGGTGGGAGCAGCGTGTAGTCTCCTGCCGATGGAGGTGGGAGCAGCGTGTAGTCTCCCCCTTTTTCAGGGGACTGGTGCTGCTCTGCCTCTCTTGCAGCGGACTGGTGCGGCTCTGCTTCTGAAGGGGAAACCAGCAGGCATTCTTCCTCTGCTGGTTGTGCTGGGGAAACCAGCAGGCATTCTTCCTCTGCTGGTTGGGCTGGGGAAACCAGCAGGCATTCTTCCTCTGCTGGTTGTGCTGGGGAAACCAGCAGGCATTCTTCCTCTGCTGGTTGGGCTGGGGAAACCAGCAGGCATTCTTCCTCTGCTGGTTGTGCTGGGGAAACCAGCAGGCATTCTACCTCTGCTGGTTGTGATGGGGAAACCAGCAGGCATTCTTGCTCTGCTGGTGAAGGTGGGAACAGCTGCCTCTCAGGCTTCGGATTCCCGCGGTCCCCCCGTCTGGGCGCTGGACGCTCGCGGTCCCCCCGTCTGGGCGCTGGACGCTCGCGGTCCCCCCGTCTGGGCGCTGGTTCCTCCTCTTCATACTGGGTGGGGCATATGGCTAACGTGTGCCCATAAGCCCCACAGCCAGGGCATAACTCTGCTGCGAGGTTCTTTAAAAAAACCTCCCAGCCATCATCCTCGACCTCCTCCCTTTTGGGCTGTGGACGCCCCGACTCCTCCCTTTTGGGCTGTGGACACTCGGGTTCCCCCCACTCAGGCGTAGGACGTTCGGGTTCCTCCCACTCGGGCGTAGGACGTTCGGGTTCCTCCCACTCGGGCTGTGGACGCTCAGGCTCCTCCCACTCGGGCTGTGGACGCTCAGGCTCCTCCCACTCGGGCTGTGGACGCTCAGGCTCCTCCCACTCGGGCTGTGGACGCTCAGGCTCCTCCCACTCGGGCTGTGGACGCTCAGGCTCCTCCCACTCGGGCTGTGGACGCTCAGGCTCCTCCCACTCGGGCTGTGGACGCTCAGGCTCCTCCCGCTCAGGTACTGGAGAGGGCAGCGACTGCTCCTCTCCCTCTTGCTCACTGGAAGGCATCCCTCCCATGTCTGCAGCTAGGTAACCCAGCACCACAATGGTGAGGTCACGAACGGATGCCGGGTTGTGCTGTTGCTCCCAGTCCTCCCATCGTTTCCCATCTCGCATCTGCAGTGCGTGAATAACCATGGGGAGGTCACTGGCGAAGTTCCCCTCGGGGTGCACCAGCCAGTCCCATATTTCCCGGGACGGTGGGGAACCCGGTGGCAGTGGGGGTAGAGGGGTGGCTAGTGCCCCGTTGTGGCTATCCTCCTCCCAGCCCGGCATGCAGGATGAGGGCTGCAGCTGTTGTTGCTGCTGCTGCTTCTGCTGCTTCCTGCAGCTCTTTCTTCCCATCCTCGCTTTACTATTTTTTTTTTTTTTTCCCACAAAACCCCCTCTCCTGGTCTGACGCTTGGAGGCGCTATTACCCCACGATGACACCACGTGTCACAAAGACGGCCGGAGTGGGTGGCGTCAGACCAGAAACAGGAACACAAACGACAGAGAGATGGGGTTTTGGTGAGGCTGAACGCGTGATTGCGTTCAGCATTTAATAAACACAACAGAAAATAAAAGGTTGGAACACAAAAACACTGGACACGGCACTACACGCCAAAATAAACAGACATACAAAACGGACTACACAGTGCACAGACAGACGAACAAAACACGGTGAGCAGATAACACTAATATTTACGTTCTTATTTATTTTAACTCCTCTCTCTCTCTCTCCCGTTCTCCACTCACCGAACACCTAACCACAAGTGACTAAAACGTGCATCTATATATACTGTTGTGCTGGGATTCAATTACTAATTAATTACTCACTTGAATCCCAGCACGTGAATTCATTACGTGCAACCCCGTGCCACACATTATACACATTTTATCTGCACGTGAAGTGATGTGCCATCCTCGTGCCTAAATATAATTATACACTTTTTAACTACACGTGAAACACAGACCCGTTTATATCCCGTGTACCAATGACTATACACCAACATTTACACACACACGCACGCAACATACAACACAGATGCACACAGGGGCGGGGTGCTTTGCCACAATCCTCCATAACTGTAAACATTGTTTAAAAATGAATGTGGTTATTGAAATAAAACAAAGCTACAATGTCAGCGGGTCTGCAGTCGGTAGCTATCCAACAGCACTGGTATAGTATCGTACCTAGCTTGATTCATGGGTTTGCAGCAATCCTGAAATTCTAAAAGAGTACTCTGTCGAAACTGACAGGTTTAATTTGTTGTTGTATTGTTGTTGTCTGTAGCAGAAGAGAAAGCATGTTTAGCTGACTACATGCACTTCTGCGATACTGGAACTCACTTTGACAGTGAATACAAGTAACCCTCTTTCAATCCAATGAACCTTCAGAAAGTTTGAAGAAAAATAAACTTCCTATTCACAAGTGCTTCAGTTTGAGCAATTTGAGTGCTTTGCTACATAATGCAGTTCTGTTACTAATTTTATATTCAAACGATGACTACACTCATTCAGTCTTGGCATGCACTTGAGTATATTAATGGGGTTGCAGGAAATTAATTATGGTATGCTAAGAGGGACAAGAGTAGTAGTGGTTAGGGCTCTGGACTCTTGACCGGAGGGTCGTGGGTTCAATCCCAGCTGGGGGACACTGCTGCTGTACCCTTGAGCAAGGTACTTTACCTAGATTGCTCCAGAAAAAAAAATCCCAACTGTATAAGTGGGTAATTGTATGTAAAAATAATGTGATATCTTGTAACAATTGTAAGTCGCCCTGGATAAGGGTGTCTGCTAAGAAATAAATAATAATAATAATAATGTGCATTTTTCCAAAAAATGTACGCGTTAATCGCAGAGGTTAACTGCGATTAATTGACAGCCCTACTTACAGCAGATCCTTAAGAACTTGAGGGCTAAGCCGAGCACCAGACTTCTAGCCACTGGTTTGAGAGTAAAGTGCCAAAACCAACACCATAGCCCTAACCCTAACAATAAATCTGTAAACTCAAGGTCTCTAGGCCTAATATTACTGTGCATATGAACCTAGACAAGGTGTTCTGATTTCTCCCTGTTGTAAAGAGTCTGAATATTCAGTTAAGATGCCCATACTAAAAACAGCTACACTTATGGTAGCTGCCTGTTTGCTCCTATTTGATAAAGAATGAAGCAATGGAAGCAAGCAGCAGTGGATTTCTCTAATCACACTTCATTATGGTTCCCGCAGTCCACAATAAACTACAAAATGCATATATTCTAAATCACATTGTTCACAATTAACAGTGTCTGGTGCATTTCAATTATGTGCTCCATATTGGAATAGCAGTGTGGAGTAGTGGTTAGGGCTCTGGACTCTTGACCGGAGAGTTGTGGGTTCAATCCCCAGTGGGGGACACTGCTGTTGTACCCTTGAGCAAGGTACTTTACCTAGATTGCTCCAGTAAAAACCCAACTGTATAAATGGGTAATTGTATGTAAAAATAATGTGATATCTGTATAATGTGAAATAATGTATAATGTGATATCTTGTAACAATTGTAAGTCGCCCTGGATAAGGGCATCTGCTAAGAAATAAATAAATCTGCTAAGAAAATACTAGTTTCTAAATTCAGAATAGCCATTTTATTGGATTCACATTATAAATACCTATTAATAAGAAACACAGAATACAGGTTCATGTTTATTGAGCTTGAAATCATGAGCTAATTAAAAAAAAAAATTTTGTCTTAATAAAGTCTGTTTTGATGGATTAAATATGAAGTTTTTTGGCTTCTTTAACTACAGTCTAGAATGGTTTCATGCATACCGTAAAGCTGTCTGAATAGGGCCCACTGTACGTATTTCAAACTAGTGATTTATTTTTTGTTTTGTACTGTACTTTATGTACAGTATAATCTTAATTTAAAGTGAGAGCCCTGCTTCTGTTTAAGTCTACAGGGGCCTGTGGCATTATCTTCAGTGACAGCCAGCTGCATTCTTTTTAATGTTCCCTACGAGATCAACTCTGATCAAGCAGTGACAATGGCCAGAGGTGTCTCTGCTACAAAATATTGTCCATTATGATTTTCTTTAATATAGGTATTCCCAATGGAAAACACAAAGGACAGGATACAAAGACAAGCAATAGCCAGAAGGAAATATCTTACTGGTTGTGCGTTTATTTTTTTAGAAATAATGAATCCCATTAAAGGCCTGTTTACAGGGCTCTATGTACATAGAATGCTTTTTCCAAGTCTGTTTTTATGAGTAAAATCAAGTTTGATATTTCTGTTGTAGGCTATTGATGGGCTCATTAACAACAGCATGAACAGTTTCATAAACATAAAAATATATTTCATTCATAAAAACATTCTATGTACATAGAGCCCGTAAGCAGTCCTCTAAATGAGTTAAAGCAATGTGAATAGTATCCATTGGGATAGATTCTCAATTTAGTCCAATTCGTCTCACCTAATAAACTTACCTACCAGAAATAAACAACTTAGATGTTTCATTAAGGGACTTGTAAATAGTCTTAAGTTGTTTCTTATTTGTTTTAAATTTTTATTTGGTGCTGTTTCTTCCAAAAAAAAAAAACTTGCCAATGATGAAAAGGAAAACATAGCTTTGAGAATCTGGCCAATTATGTTGGCTTCATGGTATAAACTAGTTTAGACCTACCCTAGTCTAAACTGTCTGGAATAAAACAGTTTTAAAAAAGGTGTGGCAAAAAGTTATGGGATATATTGTAAAGAACACTACTTCTAAAACATTTTTATATAATGAACTTAAAGAGTAAGTAGCGGGGTTCCAAAAAATAGAGCATTACGCCTCCCCATGTGTTGCTACAACTGTTTAAATAACTTACCTGTAATTGTTCTTTTCATTGTTAACATCCTGACAACTTTTTATACTTATAACTTTTTAAAGTCTGTTCCAAAGCTCTTTTCAAAATGGCTCCTCTAGTGCACTGATAGTGTAAGGATTATTGCCAATAACTGTCAAGCAGGTAACACAGCAATAACAATCCATGAAGTGGTACGGAAAAGAAAAGCCAGAGCACTTTGTGTTGTTATGTTTGTTTGTTTTTGTTTTTTTTTATGGCTCTTCCTGCAGTGATTCAGAGGACAGATCTCAAACCCCAGTGCACTACAGCGGCCATTTTGAAAATAACTTTGAGACAGACTTTAAAGTTATAAGTGTAAAATGTTGTCAGGATGTTAACAATGAAAAGAAAAATGAAAGGAGCATTATTTAAACAGTTGACGCAACACATGAGGATGATATAAGGCTATATTTGTCAGAACCCCCGCTACTTAATATAAATGTGTTCATCTTTTTTGGCAATAATGTATATGC